>NW_027287095.1:70538530-70856030 GCF_022747635.1 Hetaerina americana | reverse complement strand
ATAAGCAAAAATACACCTGTTCAATGCCACTGTTACTTTTTTCATCTCAAAAGTTATGTTCTTGGTCCACAACTTAAAGTTAAAGCAAGAGGACTGCCCAAACTGGTTTGAACGCATTAAAAAGGGAAATTAAATTAAAATTAACTTCACATCACTGTAGTAGGTTCAAAGGCTAGGATATTTGGGTTACCCCTCCCAGCTTTTCACTGATTTTGGAATCAATTCATTGTTTCAGTGGACATGATGAAATACATATGAAGTCGGCGATTATTTTATGGCGTGTAATATTTGGTGAACCTTAGATACCTACCTAATTCATAATTCATTAATTTCTGTATTCAATTAAGGAAATGTGGAAACAACATTTTTCCACGTTTTATTTTAGATGCAAAGTAAAATAGTACTTTTCCAGTCTTTAGTGCATCATGGTAGCGGAGGGATTTATTATGTGTTTATTGATATTTGTAAAAATAATTCCTTACTCAATATAAATTTACTATTAACAAAATTTTCCCTTAGGGAAAAAAAGATGCACACTCAAGGCATTAATCACAATGCTTTTTGCTACACCAGACTGCATGATACATAAAAGGCTGCTAGAAATGCTCACAGACTGGAGCTCTGTAATATTCCTTAAAACTCAACTAGCTTTTTAGTAAAAGAAATCACTAAACAATGATGTGAACATATTTTATGAAGCGCAATGGAGAGTTCAAATTAGTATACTTTTTTGGAAATAATGTATACAGATTTTTACTCAAGTGCAAAGGGATCTGTAGACTCATTGAGGTATATGAAAACTCTTGATAACCTCCACATGTGCATTCCATATATCCCCAGTAGGCCAATTTTCCTTTTTGGAAGTAGCTGTAACAATAGTAGAAAAATCTACTTAATGATCAATGGTGAGGGTTACAAATCCATGCTGATTAGGTATAAAATCCAAACCAATTGGTGAGGTTGAACTGTTTCACGCATGTAATTGTTTCAGTATTTGCTGTTTCTTGCTGTGTCAATGTTCATATCCAAATTTGCATGTTATTAATCCCCATGGAATTGAATTTCCTTCAGTTTGAACTGAGATTCGCACTAAAGTAAGGGCATGCCATTAAATTGATTTCTCATTTATGCAACATGTTAGCTCCAGAATAAATTCAATATCCATTGGAAAACGTTATTATTTGGACATTACTTACTTGACTTATAAAATTATTTTTTTGGACTATTTCTGAGTTGCAAAATCATTTGGCATACTTAGTGGCCTGTTTGATATGTGTAACAACACGTATTGTTTCTCATTTCTTTGTAAAAACTATTTGCTTCCTTAATTTTTGATTGGGAAAGGTTTTATGCCATTACTGAGGTATCATGTGTGCTCTGAATGCAGGACACTCGTTTTGGTCTGGTGGATTTCACCTCGTTCATCATTTGAACAACCCAGTTCGGATTCAGAGGTCCAAGCCCTTGATCAGAACTCATTCAATTGTTTCAATTATCAATTTAATAAATAAAAAAACATTCGAAAAATTAGGGAATGCGTCTATAATCACCAAACTGGGAATCTGACTGACATAAGCCACTTCAAATTGGCGATTTTTTGCACGAATATCTGCTTTAATCATGCATCAGCGAGAGGGCGAAATTCTTGCGACACCACTCGCTCGCCGGAGCTAAATCAGCGTTCGCGAAGATTGTAAAATGTTCGCACTCGTCTTCCGGTTCGTAGATCGTTTGTCTCCACGTCGTCTAACATCGAAACAGTTGTCGCTGTCCACTTGCATTCATCGGAACGTCCCGAGACACCGAGAGAGAGAGGTGATAAAAAATAACAAATCCTTCAGACGAACACATCCTCGACCCCGCCCCCTGGAGACGTCCCCTCCCGCTCCCCCGGCGACGACGCGGGGTTCGCCGAGCAGGGCGACCCAACTCCGGCCTCCGGCCCCTCTATTCGTGACTCCGGCATCCTGTTAGGCCTCGAAGGGTCGTCTTCGAAGGTCACCATCTTCTCCCTGGGCCGCGGGCAGTGCGGTTCTGGGCCGTTGCCTCTAACCGGCGCCGCGAGGGACGTCCTTGAGGAGGCGCTGGCCGCCAGGTCGAACTCGCTTGTGCTCCGTGGGACGAAGTATTCGAGGGCCTCCGGGGATGACGGCCTCCTGGTAAGTAGCCCGCGGGCCATCAGCTGGTCCGGGCATGCGTCCGTCTTCCTCCGCGGGAGGCTGTGGTGGTGGGAGGCGGGAGGAACGCGGAAGATGAGGTGTGGCGGGGGTGGGTCCCTCCTCAGGATGGCGGAAGGCGGCGGGGCAGGCGGGGCGGGCGGCAGAGTCCTTCCGGCGATGCCCTGCTCCGCCCGCCCCCCGCCGTCCCGCCGTCGTCAGGACAAGGAGCCCTCCGCCGTCGACTCCTCCCCCTCCTCGTCCCCCTCCTCCTCGTCCTCCTCGTCGCCGGCCGCCGAGCCCGCGTCTCCGTCCCTTGGAATAAGGCGGAAGAGCCTGCCCAGCCTCCGCGCCGCCTCACTCGCCTCGTCCTGCACCAGGTTGAAGCACATGGCGACCAGGGCCATGCCCGCGAGGATGTACGCGGACGAGGCCACGACGGAGATCTCCCGGGAGGAGCCGGCCCCGTTAGGCACGAGGGATGGGGACTGAGGGGGTCCGGGGGTGGGCCGTCCCGCGGCCGACGGAGAGGTGACCCCCGCGGGCGCCTTGGTCTCCCCCGGTGGCGCGGCGGTGGTCGTGACGGCGGGGGCCCCACCGACTGGAGGCTGCTGCGCTGCGGGGGCCACCTGCCGGTCATACGGGGAGGCGGCGGCGGGAAGGCGGGCGTGGACACGGGACCCCCCGGGGGCCAGGTCCCCGAAGCCGATGGTCCCGAGGGAGGAGAAGCAAAAGAAGGAGCCCTCGAGGAATGTCCAGCCCTCCAGCTTCCGGAAGAGCAGCGCGCCTCCGCAGACGTAGGCAGCGACGAGGAGGAGGCAGAGGGCGGCGGGGACGCGGACGGGAGGGGGCGAGCGCATACGGCGTGGGGGCGGAGGGGGCGGGGGCGGCGGGGACGGGGAGAGACCCCCGTCGCCCCTCCGAGCTAACCGTTTCCGGGGGAGAGAGAGGCCACCGTCCAGCACTGCGGCCGCCTCGCGCATCTTGAGCACTCCATCCGGAACCTGCGTTGATGTGAAAAGATATTATTTTCTTTCCCTTGTCCATATTTAGCCTTGTGGACATAAAAATTCATTGAGTTGGTAATTTGATATCCCATACCCAGGTACCCCATGAAAATTGTGAACAAATCCATATAGTTCGGTTTCTAATTTACTTTACATGCCTACTATTGCGTTCACTTGCAAGAAAATATGCACGTAAATGAAAAATTCTATTTCAAGCAATGATACGCGCTAAATTGCGCGGAGATGTTAGTCATGTTCAAAGCGCAGTGCTTAGTCTGTGATGAAGTGTTGCAACTCGGGTCTCTACATGAATTGTAAAAAAATAAAATTCTTAAAGCACTAGAAGGTGATAGCACGGAGAAACATAAGAATTGAAAGAAGAAGGAGGAAGAGAAAGTTGTTACAGAAAGCGTAAAAACGGCCAATATCGTAAATAATTTCTTTCAGAACGTTTACGCCAATGATATGGTTCACACAACGAAGTCTCTGACCCACCTAAAGAGCTCATGAGCTACATATTATTGACCCAGTAAGGGATAGAAAAACATCCCTTAAATATGTAACCAAATAAAGCCTTAGGTCCTGAAGAAATAGTGTGTCAGACATCGTAACTTTTTGAAAATCGTTTTTCACTTGTCGATAGCGGAAGGCTCAACACCACGCAATTAGGAATTAGCTAACAGAACCACTCTATTCTAAGACGACGAGAGGGAGAACCCCAGTAATAGTAGACCTATTTTATTTTAATCTTAGAACATATCATATGTTAGCAATGTAGAATTTCTCGACAATAGGAGCATACTCTGCCGTAACCATCACAGGTTTGGAAAGCAGATCGTACTAAACACATTTGTGTCTTTTTATTCACTATATTTTAAAATCGAGGGAAGGGAAGCTTTATTTTTACATTCCTGGAAAGTCTTCGACAAGGTCCCTCACCAGAAACTGATACACAAACTAAGCTGTTATGGTGCTAGCGAGAAAGTGAATAACTGGATTAGTAACTTATCTAATCTTAAACAAAAACGGGTTGAGTTCATTAGAGAAATGCGTAACTTCAGGAGTTTCAGAGGGAAATTTTATAGGGCCCCTACTCCTCGTTATAGCATTAACTACCTAAGCTCTCACTTTAGCGGCAATCTTAGATTATTTTGCAGACCCAGCAGTCATTTACAGAGCATTAAGGACTCAGGGAGATAGCGTGCCACTCTCTGGCCGTTTAAACCAGATATCGGAGTGACGAGGATGGGTTATAATAACATATCAGGAAATTTATCGCAGTAAAATTTTGGAATAAAATAAAAAATAAACGTGACGTAAATTATAAAGTAGTTGGGATCCATCAAAGTAGTTCAGAACGGGTCAGATACTTGGGCGTTACGACGAAATTAGAACCTTAATGAGATACACACACTAACACTGCGGACCAGCCTTTAAAAATCTAGGTTAGACGCCTTGTAGAAAACTGGAATTCAAAATTAAAAAAGTGGAGCTACTTCGCTATGCTAGACCACATTTGGAATACGTGGAAAGTATCAGCGATCCATGGGAGAAGTGTTAATTAAAGAATTAGATAAGATTTAAAGAAAATCCTCTAAGTTTGTTAAACATTGCTACGATTAGAGAGTAAGCGTCACACGGATGCTGGAAGAATTAGACCATATTTGGAATCTCTTGATCCTAGAAGGCTTGAGGGCTTGTTCTTCGAGGGCTTCTCTTTGGAGCCCTTGATCCTGAAGTGAGCAGGCAGGAATTAGACTTTTAGAAAAGTACATGGTACCTGAGTTTCTTGCAACACAGAGGGAGTTATTATTGCACCAAATTATAATGATAGGCTCAATCCCCTGGATAAAATAAGAGAAATCGACACCGTTACGGACGGAGTCAAGTACGTATACTCGTTCTCCCCTCGCATGAGACGCATTCATAACAAAATGGGACCCACGAGCCCGAAAAAATTAAAGTAGCATAAATGGTGGAACTTCACGACTTGGCCAAACGTAAAAATTACTGCATGGTGTATTTATGTTTATACAGGGTGCGTTCCGAAAGTAATGCAATTGAATTTCTCGCCCCGCTCCTATTGGTGGGAGTGGAATAAAACCACCTTTATGTAGGTGGGGGGGACTGAGCTTTGCCACTAAACCGGTCTCAGTGCTCTCCAAGCTGTGGAAGCGGCAGGACGTCAGCTATTATTAACTTATGCGCGCCGGCCGTGTCACGAAAAAAATGGAATCGACGATCGAGCAACGTTAGGTGATTAAATGTTTTGCTAAACTGAAAATATCTCTTGACATTAACAAAATGAATCTTGAGACTGTGCTCTGTCATACTCAAAAGTTTCGAGGTGGTTAAAGGCCTTTAAGGAGGGCCGGGAAGAGGTTCACGACGAACAACGCTCTGGACGGCCGTCAACCAGCAAAACCGACAACAATGTGGCTCGTGTTCGACAACTATTGGACTCTGACCGTCAATTGAGTATCAAGATGGTTGCCAATGAACTGTAATTCTTGTCTACTGTTTTGTTTCGCATTGTTACTGAAGATATAGCGATGAGGAAAGAGTGCGCCAAGCTCTTGCCCAAGGTGTTGTCAGACGACTAAAAGACCAACCGAGCGGAAATTTCAAGTGAAATTTGGCAGCGTATTGAAAATGAACATGATTATTTGGACAAAGTCATCACTGGTGATGAAACCTGGGTCTGTGAATATGACCCAGAAAGAAAACGCCAAAGCTCTGAGTGGCACACCGACTGGTTCCCCCAAGCCCAAAACGGCAAGAATTAGCAAATCGGCAGTGAAAACAATGCTCATTGTCATTGGTCCAACACCAGGTGTCAACGCTGCCCCACCCTCCTATAGTTCTGACGTCGCCCTAGCTTCTCCTTCTTCCCGGCTACTTCTTTTTGTTCCCTCGCGTCAAGGCAGCCGTGTAAGGAACCAGTATTTCGTCCATAGAAGAGATCCAATCAGCCGTGACAAAGACCTTTCGAGAGGTCCCTGAAGATGCCTTCCAGGGCGCGTACCGGTCATGGCAGAGTCGTTGGAAAAAATGTGTAGAGAAGAAAGACGTGTTTTATTTCTAAATCGGCTGGATTCCTCACACCATTTGGAATGATCTTCGTTCTTCACCACTTAATAACAATAGTTATGAAGTTTTCATGGATGCGTGCGTCTCTAAGTATAACAGTACACTAAACTGAAACGATGTCTTTAACGTCATTGAATTCATAGTTATCAAGTTCTAGTGGCATTGGTTCAAATGCAAAATATCTAGAAACATATGACGGCGATTGAAGTCCAGACTTTCTGACCCTTAATTCCATCCTGGTTGTAAGAATTAACTGAATAGATTACTTGACTGTGGGCCAACTGTTAGGAGTCTTGCTGCTCTTTTGTGTTTCTCTTCTGCTGTGCTCTCCAGGTAGAAAAATAAGGCCAGCTATGTTTTATCCAGAAATCCATTTAACCTAATCCATTAATTTAACTTATAGTGCAATAAATGCCGCAGCAGCAATTTGCACGCATTGACGTCACGAGTGTATGTTGATGCGCAAATAGGGAGAGTTCCTCTGGTTTTTCCGTATATCCTCATAAAGTCTATTCCCATGGTCCATAGTGTTCTCAATTCGCCACTGGTCCGTCTTCATTGACTTTTTCCAGCTTCCTTGAGCGCACCTAGAAAATCTCCTATCTGCTTGCATTTTCCCCCTTAAGGCTCCACACTTCCCAATCCCACAATGGACCCTCTCCGTATCCACCGTGTGACTTATCTCTTTTTCATCTTTCTGCTCAGGGTTCCGTTCCCTTGGTCCTTTCAGAAAAAGAGAATTTTGACCTTCGCTTCTTTTCACTCTAGCATCTATACTGCTATTCAGCAGCTACTGTTCATGAATGAGAAGAATGAGGTAGCGTTCATTTCTTTTTCGTTAAAGATTTCTTTTTATTCTTTTATTTGGATTTTTATTATTTCAATCAAGTAATTACAAAAATTAGTAACTATAGTGAATCTCGAAAATATTCCACTCAGTTATTTGTACATTAGCATTGTAATTGTAATTATGAAATAGAATTCATAAAATAGATTTATATGCATAGGATATATGAAGAAATTAAATAGAATATATTATTAATTAGATTTCCCGGAAAGGGGTTTTCTACCCTCGGTCGAAAATGTAGAGAGCATATTAGAACACACACCTCTCCCCTTTGTTTTCCCGAGGCATATTTTTACTTCGTTGGTATGTGCATTCCTATGTACAAAGTGTAAGTTTCTCCGTGTGCGATGATGTGCTACAGTGGGCTTATCTTAACAATAATTTTAATTCGGGAGCAGTACATATTCAATGCATACACTATTGAATATTCGACAATATATTTACTTTTCGTTACATTGTGGTGTGCTTAATGTAATTTAACTGCTTGAAAAGTTGTCATTGCGTGAGCCAATCAGATAAAACCGTTCCCAGAAACACAAATAACTTTATCCCGTAGATAGAAATTTGAAAGTAGTTTAAACGAGGTTGAGAGACATATTGAGCATTGGAAAACTCTTGTCGAATATTTTTCCTTGGAGAATCTGTGAATTAACCGTAAAGTTTAGAAGTTTTAGAAATCCCCTTTGATGTATCCTTATTTTATGCTACTTTATGACATAACGCCGCCACCAACTCAGGGCCTGCTGAGTCAATAAAGGCGGTCGCTGGCGCATCGTGCAGTCGGGCTTCGTGTCGGTAAATCTTTGCTTTGAAATGGATTCCATACTACGGGTCCAGACAGCGTGGGATGGCCTAAATGCACGGTGTTATGCTCGCACTGACCTCTCAATCGTGTTGACTTGACTGACGTATGAACGCTTCACCTGCAGCCAACCGGACTGCGGCGATCTTGGGGTAATGTCAGATCCGTTCGTTCTCTCACAGCAGGAAATTACGCGGGGTAAAATATTTTTACCATACGAAACCAGCAGTTCAAAGCAACCGTTAGGCCTCGGGAGTATTGCTCCTGAAAAGCTAATTACTCAATTTGCAAACGATTTTGATTTGAAAATCGTGTCTTTTCCGACGGAAATAGTTTCATGCGAAGAATTTATTTAATAAGTTGTTGATCATCACCCATAGCTTCTGTTTCCAAATCAAGAGTGTTGAAACTTGGTCGTCGGTCCTTGTGATTCGACGGTTGTGCATTATAAAATAACTTAGGGAAATTTTCGTACACTATGATTTATTTAAATAAATTAATGTGTCTTATAAAATTGTAGATTGTTGAAATTAGCCATGATTTAGATATTGCGTCATGGGAGGAATGAGCTAATTAAAGAATACACTTTCTGAAATAAAAGTGAAATGTCGTATCATAATGCTAGTTTTACTCTCAAGAAAATTTATAGCATAAGTTTGTGGAATTAAGGACGCATTTTTTTCACTAAAGCCTGAATCTGTGGATTGGCCGAGAAACAAATAAAATTTCTTCGATTGTATTTCCTAACTTCCATACGAATTCAGTTTTTTTCTGTCTCGTGAAGGCGTCGCAAATTCCTATTCAATGCTATAATGCATGTAGTTAAAAATGTGTCACTATTCCCGCATTTTTTACTTGTAGATGATTAAATCGATAAAGAAATTTAAAAGTGACGCCATTCAGCGTTAATATAATTGCATTGCATTGAGTTCTATCCATGGTTTTGGTATTATTATCAAAATCTTAATATTTCTTTTCTCGAGTTTTTATCGCATTCCGGCGCTGCTACAGAATTTACGCCTATGGTTCCCGAGGCCATTTATTTTAACGATTTTTGGGGACGGGGATTAAAGTACCATACAATAGAGGTAGTTTCAACAGGTTTATGCCGTATTTGTGCTTCGACTGGCATGATAAAGCTCGTCAATCGAAATTAGGAATCTCTTCGGCTTATTCATCTAGTTTCCGCATGAATCATCTCCTCATCCCCACAAGGAAACCTTTATTTTGATTTTATGCTCTCTATTATGATTACGAACACTGCAATGCGGACAGTCGCAAGCCTTGTTTCGTATTTTTCTCATGAATAGAATTACCGTTAGGGATACCGCATATCTGTTTTTCACCTCGTTCCGAAATTCTTTCCGTAAGCTTCATCTCAGGCCCGAGCACAGTGTCAATAATTTTTTTGGCGAATCTCGTGGGAATAATAACTTTCTACGCACTTGCGCTGGAAATGTGACAGATTATAATATTCTGTAAGTATTAGACAATGGCTAAATGAAAAAAAACCGTTAAACTTGGCACGGATACAAATGTGAAGTTTCCTAAAATTAGCATTAGTGTTTTCGAGTTAATTAAATAAATCTTCCTGTTGTAAATATGGTTTTTATGTTCCAAAATTTTATGAAGGTAATCTTAACTTATCATAAATAAAAAAATAATACTATAAACTGCCTTAACCACCAAATATTTATTATTTTTAATAGAAAAGAACATTTAATAATGTTCTAATGTAATTTATAACAGGAATGCTCACACAAATGTTTAATATATTCTGAAATACAGCCAAATATGTTTGCTCAAAAGAATTTTGACAGTTGCTAATGATTAAAACAAATCATCACGAAAACTCTGCATTTGCGATACTGAAAAAAATCCTTAGGAAGAAAACAAGTATTTAACGAAAGCAAACGTAGGACAAGCAAAGGCTCAGGAAGACCCTTTTATCATTTGAGTGACTGTAGTTACTAGAGTTGTGTATAGAAGGTTACCTCTAGTTCATTTCTGATTTCTCAGATACTCTTCTCTGCTTATTTACTACTATATTTCTGGTTAAAACGCTTATCTGTCTCATCAATGTATGACATAGTTTCTGGAGAGCTGAACGTGAATTAAAGGTTGTACTTTGTAAAATGGTGTTTTGACTTTATGATCTCATTATTGAGGCTTTGACATGAGTTTCCATTAAGTGTTTCTGGTTGAAATAATAGGGCATGAAACTTTGAATGTAATCATTCATCTGATCAGTATCATAGTTAACTATTGCGTAATTATATGTTTTCATGTTAACCATACTTAAAGATTATTATGTTTCATTTTAATCAGGTTGCTTCAGTTGACTTAACAACCTTGGGTGGGAGCACACTGAGAATCAAAGTCTCAAGGATAGATTGGTGATTTTGAGGCTCTACTTTGTAAAAATTCATGATCCCTGAATAAATAAATTTGGTATTTTCGTGTGAAAAAATACCAAGGTTATTTATTCAGTCTCAGTGATAGATTAATTTTTTTGCAAATGCAGCAATCGAATAATATGACGTACGACATCGAGGAACTAATCCAACTCGAACACCGTATCGACAGGTGTGACAATAGAGGTGAAATACGATAGGTGCACAGTTTGACAGATGAACTCTAGGATTCATTTTACTCAGACACAGTTAAACGACCATCACACAGACTGAGATGAACACTGGATGAAGGGCTTCTGGGTTTTCTTCCGCCCACATTTTCTTCGGTTGACAATACAGGTTTTGTAGTTCTGCTCTTGTTGCTGGAAGCAGTCATTATAAAAAGACAATGGACGTGGAATAAAGCCAAAGGGCCTTCTTTATCGAGCGGTGCAACATTGCGAAAGCTTTCTCACAAACTTCAACTAACATATTAGCATTATTAACAATCTTGTCTTCTCTTTTTTCATGCTGGTATGCCATAAAACCTCCTGCCGCAATCCCTTTCGACGGCTCATGGGGTATTGGATAGGTGTATGATATTTCTTGTCGGCATGTACCACTGGATAACATCTAACTTATTGAATCTGTTTTTATCTCAATTGATCAATCCCGTATTCTATAGCATAACTTATTACCCCATCGATTTTCTGTTCAGTATCACGGCTACTCCACGCTTACTCTCTTCTCCTCTAAGGTGAATGTTGCTTTGAAGTACACTTTATTAGTTATCCTAGCTCCAAATCTCGCCACAAATTAAATAATGTAGCCATAGGTCCTTCCTCCATCTAGTTTGAATAATTACCTTTGCCTCAAAACTTTCTTAACCTTCAATGCCCATATCATAACGATTTTATTTATCTCCTACCTCTTCTGTCACAGTTAAAACGGCTATAAATGAGTTTCATGTTTCGTCGATCTTCAAGATATTGTCCACCCCAATGCTGGGCACGACCCTTACCCCGGAAATCTGACTCTCATACTTTTCCGAATTCGTCTTCAACTCTTATATTCCCATTATAATCTTTTACCAGGAAAATAGAACATAGAAACACAATTACGGTAGTTACCTTCTCCAATGGTCTTTTTACTTTGACTTGGCAAGTGACATTAAATTGATGAACTCATCAATTAAATGCCAAGCATATGCTTTGAGGAGTTTCATAGAACAGTATAGGATTGAATGAGGGCAATTCATATATGTAGGTGTACAGTTATTCTGTAATAAATGGATTTACTGGCCAATTTAAAGTGAATAGTTGAAAGGTAAATGCATACCTTCGTTCTCCGTTCTCATTTCCTCTTTTCATGGCTTAAATATTCACTATCCTCGTCAGTTAAACGTTATTACAAAAAGAAAAATATTATTTACCGCAGCTTCTAATATCACTAAAAACTAAATAGTACAAAAAATAAATTGTTCCATCGCCCATAATATGGTGTCTTTGACACTCACGTGACAAATAATCATAATTGTTTTACGAAGAGATGGAAAAAATAAATATTAAATACTAAGGTCGTATCGATTCCCACGTCACCTATAGTTTTAAGAATAAAAAAAAATATTCAAAGAATATTTTATTTTATTCTGCGTAGTAGTTCCATTTCGGGATGATAATGTTCCACAGAATAAGTGGTTGATATTTTCCCGAGAGTTTTTAAGTTGAATTTATTTTATAGGCGGATGAACTATTCTGAAACTTTCCATAAAATAGGCTTCCAAGGTCGGTTAGTTAAGCGGACGTGTTTGAAAATAATCTGAATTAACGCAAAGTCATAAGAATTTTTTCTCAGCAGATAATTTATACTGCGAGGCCATCGAAGGGGCGGAAGAAATAGGTGCTACCCCATTTGTTCGAGGTACAAAGGTCTCACCTTGGTTGACTTGGAGTAATGGTTAGATGGCGAGGATCTCCTCAGCGAGGAGTGACGGAGGAAACGAGACGGACAGACGCGGCCGTAGAAGCGTCGGAAGGCGCCGGCCAGCGCCTCCCCCACGGCCGAGAGGTACAGCAGGACGAGCGGGATACCGACGAGGGCGTAGGCCATGGCCGCCACCTTACCCCAGGCTGTCCGGGGGGCCATGCCTCCGCAGCCTACCCAGGAAGAAATTTCATATCAGTCATTGGCATTTCAAGATACTCCGGGTGACTGAGATCATACCACACCGGAAAATCCTTCTGTGACGCCACCATGGCATACACTCCATCAGAGTAGGCGAAAGGAATGCGAGCCCGTGACCCTTAGGTTAGGCTTGGTGGGTCGGCTGAATGACGAAGTGTTGACCACTAATCATCGTTCGTTATATCGTTAGTTCACATTGACCGTCCCATTACTTTGAAATTTGATTTAAAAAATGGTGTCGTCAATTGGCACGACTCATTTGACAGCCTTCGGTCTCCTCCCTAAAACCATCAGCAATTTCATTGACATTTTTTCGCAATTCACTCGAATGAAACCAAGTGCGAAGTGAAACCCGGGAAGGAATGCTTGGGTGGCCTCCGAAATTACAATCCTCGGGGCCCGGGAGGGATCACGTATCTTTATAATATGGTCATGTTGTGTGTTATCGTTATTAATACCGTATGATTTACAGGAAAAATATAGATTTACTCCATATTTGCCCTGCGGAACCCAAAGTAACGCGATTCCTGGCGCTGCCGTGAATTATTGGGTTGGGTTGCAAAATCAGTGAAATTTACAACATAGTGAAATGGTGAGTGATGAATAGAAACAGTTAGAGCGTGCAAGAAAGGGTAATGTAATGCAAATGATGCAAAGGGTAATGTAATGTAAATACATAGCAATATTGTCATCATAGCTAACAGTTGTTCGTGTAGACAGCATATAACTTCGATAATACCTACCAGTGAAATAGTTAGTGCAAAAATAATCACAAATATATGTTGTATAAACGTGAAAAAGAGCAAACACAAAAATATATGTACAAGGTCATCTTAGTAAAGAATTCATGGCGTATAATGTACAATTTGTTTTTATTATTGCATGTAAGATTATAAATTGCCTCAAAAAGTTAATAGATATGTTTTAGGAAACGCTTATTATGTATACTGAGTAAATTATTAGCTGTACTTGAAATTGCTGGCCAAATATTTCTATTCGTAATACTGATTATCATATTTGGAGCAAAAGGGTTGACTTTAAGACCTTACATTCTTTCTATTCCAGCAAATTTGGGCATAAGGTAGTAATTTAACTTAAAATACATTTAGACTATTATGCAACATTTTTTGGAAAAAAATGGGATACTAGCGTCGATGAAAGTGTAATTACCTATTAAATGAAAAACCACAAAGCTTGAAATTCATTTAAAAATGATTGCATTCGTTTCAGGTAAAGTCGCAGTTAATCTTTTAGTCCAGCAATATAAAAATGGCAAGCGACTGGCGGATCATGGGCAAAGGTATAAGCCGATTTTGGCACCATTTTTAGAACTTAAATTTATTGTCTTTTGGCACAAAAAGGATCTCATCATGCAAAAGATCATCATAATTTCTTGATGAGTCATTATGCAGAATTGGCTATAATCGTAATAACTTTTATATACTGTCTATCGCTCTAACTATCGCCCAAATAAAGACATCTATCTATCTATCTATCGCTATCCCCTGTTGCAGGAGTTGCGTCTACCCTACTGTATGGTCTAAGCTTTGTAGAACTTTCATCGTTAAAATTTGGCAATGCTATATTTCAAGAAATTGCATTTTCAAGCTGAAATATTAATATCCACGTTTCCTTTGCTATAGGTGTTGCTCTTCCATTATTATTAGTGCGTTCACATAGGTGTTAATGAGCACTTTCGGAAATTAGACGTGCATTTACGTATCCGGTGAAAATTCTCGATTTGAAGGTTTGGATTTGGTCCGTTAGAACACGACCAGAGATTGATGATGATGACTAGAGTAAATTTCAGATATAGTTTCCACTTTTTTAAGCGCATAATGAATAATCTTTATGCTGTGCGGATTTTTTAAGATTTAACAATGGAACTTTTGGAAGGAATGAAGAGACCCTTCTTAATTTTTAGACGTTAATTCTTGTGGTTTCAGATTTTGGAGTTAGCAAGTGCCCGGGATCTCTTTACCATATTCAACAATCAACAGGTGTTGAATGGTGATAATCAGAGTAATAACCTACTAAAAGATATTCACCAAGCAAACTCTAGAATAAGCCGTTTCTAAGGACCACCAAGAAGGAGATCAATTCGTTAGTTGTCTAAAATCAGAAGGTGAAAAGGTGCTTCAGCGCAAGAAATAAGCACATGTTTAAGACGACATCTGTAGTAGTTACCAGATGCAATAGTGGTCCATTCTTTGGTAAAAATGTTTCCTAAGATCTTTCGATGTTTGTGATGAATAATCAGTGTAAAACGAAAATGGAAGTGCCGGAAAGTAAAGCTTGGTTGTTTTACCATCGATTATTTTGTTTTCTCCCTGGAAAATACGTCTCAATTTTTTCTGGATACTCAATGATAGGCGAATTGTGTGTGTGATATCGGTAGAAGTTAAATCAGCCACTGAAAAAGGGGAAAAAAGTGACGCGCGTCGCATCTTAATGCGAACCAGGTCCCCGATTTTAAGGCCATCTTCGATTTACGCGGAATGAAGGGGAATGAGGCGTTTAAGTGGCGAATCTGTTTCCTGTAGTAGCTGATTAAAACGATTTTTCGATTTAACGGTAGGTTTGGTACAAATGCATGGGCTAAAAGATTTTCAGTGAAGCCGTTGCAAAAGTAAGCTGTTGGGAAAGTGTGAAGATCAAGGGGTTTTCAATTAAAAAATACTACATTCGCCCTTTCATATTTTCTCGTTGGATTCTCATTTCTGTTGTTTCTTTCCCACTCTTAAATGATTTTTGAAAGCGAACAAATTGTACTAAATTGCTCCAGTCCATTTTGTTTCTCGAAATTTTTCTTCCCTAAGTAATGGGATTTAAAACGGTTAAAAGCTTACCGCTTTAATGATTTTGTCCATTTCAATCGGTTGGCATATTTTTCTCCCATTCACGTTGCCAATTTACTTTCACCACTTTCCATTTTCGTCAGTATGAAATCGATGGCGGCGGGCACTCACCGATCGTCGTGATGAGCGTGAGGGAATAGAGGAACGACGAGGCGAAGGACCAGCGGTGACTTCCATCCTCCTCCGCTGGATCCACGCGGCCGTAACCTCCGCGCCTCAAGGCTCGAACCAAGGACTCCTGGAAGATTCAATGGAAAAGGTTGGGTGAGTACATTGAAAAGGAATTTGATAATTTTTTCGGGTCGTGGTAGATATCGGTTCGAAGTGGATACTTCAATGGCCAAGATTATGCTCCACCATCTAACCCAAATAAAAAATCCTTGGAGAAACACAATAACCATCCTAGAGGTGGAATTCAATCACGTAACCCTTGAATTGCCAGGCTATTGGTTCTCCTATCCGATTACTTCAGCCTGTGACAGTACATTAGGATTTAAGAAATTGGCGATGTGCCACTACGATAAGTTGGCATCCTTAAAAATAGATTTATATAGTCTCCAGCCCAGTAGAAAATATAGAAAACCTATAAAGAGAGGAGGAATCTACAGACATGAAAAAATATCATTACCTTTTCCCCACTTTGAAAGTCAATACTGAATGTTAAAATATGAATATAAAGGCACTTTTGAGTCCGCAACGAACCCTGCAGAAGAAAATTTTATACTCTGGGGAGAGTAGTCATTCTATAGTAGTGTCGGACACGTGAGAAATATTAATTTTGAATTTTGTCAAAGTCAAAGTATTTCCCATGGGGAAAGTGTGGTCCTCATCTCCGTGCCCCCTTGGATTTGCCTCTGTTCCAGCCCACGAGCAGGGTCAGGAGATCCGAGATGTGTTTTTTCCGTGGGGATATTCAGGAAAGACAACATTGGGTGGGTGATTTTTTTCATAATCCTTGGGACTTTTTTTATGGACATAGTTTGCTACCATAAGGTATTCTGTATTCAACAAATGGCTGGTGATTTTCTCGAAGATGATCCAGTTCTTCGTCTTTCATCTTAAAATGAAATCATTCTGGTGCGCTTTGTTTTTAAGCTCATGAGGGTGTATAGAGGCAATTAACCATTTACGTATCATAAAATTTTGCCGTGAATTCGAGTCAAACTGAAATCGTTCTCACACTCTGAAAGAACTTCGTGAAGCTTTTACGAACTCCTATTAAACCGTAATCTGATTTGGCTTTAATGAAAGTTGATAAATTTTGGTCGTTAGAAAATCCTGTTGATAAGTTTTCATGTTGTTTCGGGGCGACTCTTAAGACTTTAAATCCAAATCTTACCCCCTCTCCTCTAGTTTTCTGCTGCTTTAGTCAGGCACCCTCCAGGGATTTAATCTCCGCGGAAGCTGGCTAATGAGGGCAACGAAATTTTAAGGTTAAAAGTTTTGAGTTAGGTAATTGTGTTAAAGTTAGTCTTAGAGATAGCCATTGATGTGAAAACTATTACCTGTTTTTCGAAAAGTATAACTTTCTCTTTTATAATCGGTCTCATATTTTGCACTCTCATATTATTTATAAAATTTAATAAACTGTAAAGTTTATCTTATGATTCAAACATCCCTTTCAACATTAAAATATTGGAAATGCCACTTTTAGGTTTCAAGTAGCTTTTAGATGCTTTTATTTGATCCTAATCCGTAGTGATTATTTTCAATCTTGAAAATAGGGTTCTATACGACATCCATATTTTGTCTGCTTAAAATTAAACGAAGCACGCGGAATATTTGTGAGAAACATGGAATAAAATTGAGGATGAAAATATTGTGGGTGAAGTTATATTAGCGAATAACTTCTAGAATGAAACCACAGAACTGATTATTTACGGCATTAATCGTATACCGATTAAGATAGGTTTTGGATGGGCACTGGCCAGCCACGGCTATATTACCGGACTAATATTGGCTGAATTTTATTTCTTTAATTCACTCAACACTTTTCAAATACACATTTATCTACCTAATTTGACGCAATGACGTAAACGTATCTGATTTACAAGAAAGGGGTAACTTACGCATATATGTTGGTTGGAAGTAGTGATTTGTCGATTAAAAAATTGGTGAAAATGATTTATAATTCTTTTAGCGTAATTTTATTTTGACGGATATTGGAATCTCTTTGAGGTACGTTTTCCCGATTAAATTAATACGAATTTGATCTCGAATTGAAAGATCCCCCTGAGGTTTAAAATATTGATGTAATAACCACTATCTGCTTCAGGGCCATGTGCCCGCTCTGTTTTCAGAATCAATGCCTCTCAATAATTGGCCTTCCGGTTCCTTATTCTGTATTTATTAAAATCGTTAATTTGGAAGTCGAAACAATTTTCTCCCTTGCTGTAATATCTCCACGATTAGTTTCGATAGATTTTCATTTCCGGAAAAGATGATAAAATTCATCGTTCCTATTTCCACGGTTTTGCTTATTGAATAAATCCTCATTCCTATATACAAGCATGCCCATATTCCCGCGTGTACGATTTTTTGAATTGTACACGAAAGGTTTAGTATGAATTTTTATGTATGAATTTCAGGAGTTAAAGCTTATGGACATATGGCAATTGAAAAAAATGTATGTAACTAGGAGGCCCGTACTCGGCTCAGGGCGTAGAGGGCTTGTTATTATGTTTCTGTCATCATTAGTAAATTTATATCTTGCCACATATTTTCATCGAGTATAATTACAAGTTTGAATAATCTACATAATTAATTTGAAACTAATCTAAAAAGTTATCACAAAAACAAAAATTAATGATCGGTTGTATTTTGCTTGGAATAGAGTGAAAACACTTTAAACAAAATTGTTTTTTTTTCTGAACATAAAACACAAAATAAAACCACTGGCTCTAGAGTTCGAAAAGGTAGGGCTCGTTTGACGTTACCCGAAGTGACAACAGCACCTGTGTCGAGTCACAATGACACGTGACATGTGGTAATTGGTGAAGTCTAGGCGTCGGCAACTCCGGAAAATATTTATCAAAAAGTTTACTTAAATGGTTGTCGGGCACCTTGATTTATATTCATTGCTATGACAAGCTTAAGCGAATGAAGGGATGGGAAACATTTTTCCGATTTTCCCGATGCTGGTGCCAAAGCTGTCGATGTAGTAAACACACACAAAAAGGTAGCCGCGTAAGAGAGTAGCGTAAAATTTAGTTGTCACAGTCTAGACACTAGTCCACTGTCAGCATCATTTCTTTGGAAATCCGTTGATCTAACAAATAAATAATACTATTAGTGGCGATTCAGTAGGCTGAGGGTCCTAATTTTGTCGTAAATCCAAGCTTTTAAGCAAGCAATTTTTGAGTCGTCGCGCATATCATGCGCGCTATGTGACTGTAGTGTTAGGGTAGAGTAGTAGTATTTACGTAAACATTTATTGTAGCGTAAAAGTTCACCTGGCTTTAAGTTTGAGCATAATTTGACGTAATTTCTTCCCATAAACCATGTTTTTGGGAGTGCAAAATGACAATTATTCACCTGGAAATGCAGCACTTCCCGGGAAGCCAGTCGGGTCCAGTTCTCCTTGTAGAGGATATTCAGGTCCTCCGTGATGGACCACAGCCTCTCGACGGTGCGACTCCTTATGTCCCCGACGACTCCTCCCCCACTGCCCGATTTCCCCCCGCCTCCTCCCCCGTCGCCCCCCTTCCCACCTCCCGCGATGAACAAGCCCCCGCCTTCGAGGGCCGAGAAGGCCACGGCCCCCAGCAGGGCGTAGGCGACGACAAGGGCGCAGACACCGAGGGCCCCCGCGGCTGACACCGCCCGCCGGCAGAGGGCCTGAGGGTTCCGGCGGTCGCCCCGGGGCGGGGACGGCGGAGGGGGCGGGGTGCGGCAACCGAGGAGGCAGGCGCCGCGGCGCCTAGCGCGGCCACCCGCGTCCATGCGGCGGGCGAACGCGACGCAGCCCCCGCTTCTCCCCCAGGATTAGCATCACGACGGGGGTAGCGGAGGCAGCACTGGACGACCAAGGTGCGAAGAGAAGGAAATAAAAGGAGAGATCGCGTTCATTAGATGCACTGCATATTTCTGGGACCATAATACACTTCATTTTAATCTACGACACTCTTAAGGGGAAGCGTGCGCCATGTAAGACTATATAACATATTTTATAGAATAAAATATTTTAATTACGTAACATCATACAACAGCGTGTAAACGACTTAATTTAAAGATATAATGCGAAATAAATGATAATGCGATAAGTTCGAGATTCAATCAAAACAGCGTGAAAGATTCCTTTTCATAATTTTTGAAAACTTGATTTAATTTTGAGTTCGTCAGTTTTGATTCATTATTATTATTGTCATTAAATGAATAACAAGTTTTCAACCACCACAGTTATCAACCAGGAGGTTGATGTGATAGGTGAGGGTCGAATTTACAAAATGCTAAGTACAACGGGGTTTGAAATTCACACATCAAGGTAGGGAGGCCAGTTTCTTTCCTTGTGACGCCTATGGTTTACCAGGACCATCGTGAATTCGCACATAATGGGTAGAGATGAGGGCGTCCAGAGTCGTCACCGGGAATCGAACCTGGACCCTCCGGTCGATAGCCCAGCGCTCTATCCTTGGAATACCACATCTCTCAACAAAAATTTTAGAAATCTCATTTATTTTCGTTGAGGGACGTGGTAGTCCATTCTTTATATTTATCAGATAACCATTAAAAAACACCTGAATATTAACAAAATACGTACGAACGTCCCGAATGTTCATCGGGGTGAAAAGGTCTGCCACACTTTCTTTATTTGCCCGACTTACTTGAGATCCATATCATAGCATGTAATCATTACTTAACCCATGTTAATCAATACTCTCCACCAAGTTCGCTTCATTAGATGAAAGATAAAATAAACTACGGCTTTAAAAATGATTTCAAATGCAGTAAGAAAACTTACAATCAGTACGTTCCCTCCATATGAAAAATAATCTTAATACCGTTCCCATTTATTCTACGGAATGCCATAAAAAAAATTCTAAAAGAATCTTATGTTGTAAAAAAACTGAATATTTATGTAATATTATTGATAAGGGCTGATTTGAAAGAAATATTGTATTCTTTAATATTTTAAGCATCGTTTTTACAGAATACTGCGCGGGCCTTTTTCAGAAAAACGAATAACTAGGGAAATGACTCCGTAAGAGAAATGTAATTCACGATGAAAATGGGGGTACCATGAAAACATGAACTTCCTCATTAAATGTTGCATCATTAAAACTTCAGACATTATGATATAGAAGCGTATTAGTAGCAATGCAAATGCAAAATCGGTAGCTAGTCGGAGATTGCTGAAATTGGGGTACATGCCCTCAAGTTTCCCAAGTCTTAAAACCTTTCATTTGTGCTGGTCTCAATGCGACGCTGAGTTAGAATCATTCCCTCGGAGTCAGCATTGAATTCGTGCGATTTGCATTTTTCCATTGGGTTAGGTCTTGTTTGCCATCTTCCTGAATCTAGTGGTCCCCATTCTAGTTTTTTTAAAGACTAATATGTTTTCTTTCTTTTCGTTCTCTCCGTTCTTTTCAGTCAACCTCCCAAGCACTGTTAAAAAAATCGTCGACCCGACGGTTTGTTTGGGTAGGAGAGAATAGGGCTCACACCGAACTAAGCCTGATTCTGGATAGGGAAGCCAGTTCATCATTCTGTTCAGTCTCCGATTTCCCACTGAGTTCAAGTATCAGACAATCGCACTCCTTAGGTTTAAGATAGGCTTGTTCAACTATTTCATCCGGGGTTTGATCCCTAGGTTCTCTGGTCAGTGTTCTTTCATTTCGCCCTATTCGGCTGTTAATTCGCAATTTAAGCTAATGCTCTCGGGCTACTATTATTTGTATCTTGTTTATATCGCAAATTAAATCATCCCACATTGCGTCTCTAAATATTGAGTAGTACTCAATAAATGTTAGGCATACCCAATGCAAGATAGGACTTCTTTGTAAGTTTTTCACCATATTAATTATCCACTATTCGTTTAATAAAGCTGTCTTCTTTTTGTATGACACCACAAATATTTTGAATATTTTCCCATAATGGGTACGTATTAAAGTGACTCCAAAGAATTTTACGTTTTTTGCTATTACCTATTGCCTATTACCTGCACTCCTCCCGCGGATGTAGCTGTGGATTTCCTTAGACAACTTAATTTCAAGTCTTAGGCGTTAGCGTACGTGTAATCAGTGAAGACAAGTTAATAGAGTATAATTTCCGTTTAAGGTGTTTCTAGCCAAAGCTAAAGCCGATCGTTTACCTTAATTACCTAATATCAGGAGAAAGACAAAATTCCAAAATAGTAGGAAAATACGTAAGAATAAATGTCGGTTTTGGACGCAAGGGTAAAGTCGTTCTTTGTGCTATTGCGTAGGTTAAAGTTTAAATCCTAGTCAAAACATTATGCTGTAATTGAAAAAAATATTTATTGCCCCTGAAAATTAAATTTTTTTACCATATTATTAGATAAATATAAAAGAATCAAAGATGTTCTAATTAAACCATTTTACATGTGGCACTGGAATCCCTGGCGATTGAGAAACTACATACTTATGACGATATTTTTTCGTATTCACTTGCTCTATTGGTGTAGTTAATCTACCAGGCTTTTTTCATGAATTGAATGTTAATAAAAACTAGGGCCATATTTAAATAGTTGACAAGTATCTTCTTCATTTATGAATACGTATTTTAAGAGTGAAATTCTTACCGCGGTCATCCAAATCGTTTCTCGTGAGCTTTGAATACCCGTAAACAATAAATAATAAAACAACAAATAAATCATAAAACAAATTAGTGTATAATCACGAATTTTATAGTATTGGACTAAATACCTCTCTTTTTGTCACGAAAGTAGATATTAGTTGTATAATAATGTAAAACAATGCATACTAACGATTTGATTAACCCGTCTCTGCTGGTATTAGAACTTGCCGTCTCTCCTTCATCGAAACTTTTGGTAGGAGCTTTTAAATTTTTTTATAAGTTGAGGAATGCTATATATATATATATATATATATATATATATATATATATATATATGTATATATATATATACATAAATTTAAAATTTTTTAAAACATTTATACTTTTGAAAAATACAACGTGAATGAGTTAATAGCCTCATAAATGAAGCTAAAATCCGAGAGTTAAATTTAGCATCATGAAAAAAAAGGTCAAAAATGAAAGGTTCAGTTAGCACCAGTGAATCATTCTGAAGTTTGTTATGGGAATTGAAATTTGATAATCGAAAAACAATAATAATAAAGAACTAAATAGAAATTTAAAAAGAAAAATAAAAAATTTGATAATAACATTTTTAGTTTTTTTCTTTTGGTGTCTCCCTTTTTTTATGCTTGCACCGGGATTATTCCGATCCTCCCTTTTGAGTTGAGGTGGACAGTTAGGGTAGCACAAATTAACGAAGTCACCAATCTATTATTAACTATTCATCCATCGCTACTTCTTCTCAACATTCCCTTTTCTTTCACCAGTGAAGTAATATGTTAATGCCTATGCTACTATCACATCTCCAAAGGCGATTATCAATTTCAATGACTTCGATCAAAACAAATAATAATTTCCGAGCAAACAAAATACTTAGGTATGCATGATATGAAAACTTTAAAATTTCTATAAAAAAACCCTTTTGTGCGTTCTATCGGGTTAATTTGCCGTTATTTTAAGTGGGCGTCAGCAAATAAATAATGAATGACTTTTATAATTTTTCAAAATAATAATAATAATAATAATATCATAATTGCATTTTCATTAGTTTTATCATAATTACGGAAGACTACCGCCCTGCCATTGGATATCGTTTTAATCCACGTACGCATTTTATTCCGGGAATCGGCATTGTGCTGCATAATGAGTCCCCTTGTTTAATGAGGCTAAACAGGAGGAATTCATTGGAGTGCTACGTGTTTTTGCTCTACGGTCACGCGTGCGTATGAAAAGACAATTTGGACACTGAGCTCGCGGAATTCGGATGCGCATATTAATCGGAAAATTTCGGAGTGCACACGCGCGTGATGTGGATTGATCTCTGCCGAGGGCGGTGGGGGTGGGGAAAATATGAGCGGGTAGGAAAAGCGTACTGACTAAAAAAGCTGAGGAAGGAAAACATTGTCCTTTTTTTTTGTTTCCCAACTTGCCTCTCATTATGTGGCGCTGAGTATTCGCTTTCTTCGGCTCATTACGACGATGATGATTCCCTGGCCCTCTGCCACCTTCCCACCGCTGGGGATCCTAGTGCGTCTCCCGCCCTTCCGCGAAAGTCCGCGGCATGCGAAGGTTACTCCCGTACGCACAGGATGGCGGCCTCCCGGGTGGATTTCCTTCCTTCCTCTTTAGAGAGGGCGTGTCACCGCAAAATCTGGAAAAAAAGACATGACATATCAGTCGTGGACACTCACACAAAATAGACGGGAGAACTGTTTGAAGGTGTTGGATCTCATTGTAGGTGGTTGCAAACCTATGAATAGGCGAGAGCGATGGTTAACAAGCTGCTTTCCGCGACTCAATCGGCGGAGAGGCATCAAAAAAATTAAACGATGAAAGTTAAAGAGTAAAAAGTTTCAAAATTTCATTTTTTCATCATTAAATCCCAATTTCCCTGTCACTTGGCAAGTTTCAATGATTGATTGCGAGTGCTTTCCTTTTACTAATTAAAAAATCATTGAATTGAACTAATGCAATTTTATTTTTCGGTTTTAGTCCAACTGAATAATTTTAGTGAATCTCTCAAAATATATGAATTTTAGTCTTCAACCATAATAAATATTTATTTTTTAGGTGTTACGGGTGACCGGTAATAAACAATATACCGATGAGTAAATTACGATATATAAGTACCTATATTTTTAAAAGGATTCCGGAAATCTTAAAATATTTTTTCAATAGGTGTATCGCGAAGAAAGTATTCAAAATAGAATATATAAAAATATATACAGGTATAATGAGAAATTTCCAGTACCTCAATCTTTGTCATTACCATTACTTTACCAACGGTTGACTTGCTACGATACATTCGGGCGCGACAGAAACGTAATGACTTCAATAGTATAAAATTAATAAAAGTACATCCATATACAAGAAAAATTGAGTATTTTCCAACTCACACATATTAAGATAGGGAAACATTACGTAACCGTAGCCAACAAAATGGCTCTGATGTCTATTTGAAAGCATGATTGAAGTGTAAACTGACTTCCTTTTTTTATTTACGGTTTTACAGCATAGAAGAAATGGAATAGCAATTTTTTTATCAGCGGTCCTATTTAACGAAGGTAGACGGTGGAATGGATACTCAAACAGTGAGTGGGCTTTCCATATTTGCAAATTGTGAGATTTTTTCCCTATGCTTTGTGGTGTCACAAAACAACCCTCCCGTTAGAATCCATAAACGTTTGAGTGGAGGCACACAAAAAACGGAACACCTTCCTTCAGGTACTTGGGTAGGAGAAACATTACTTTTACTTACCTATTGATTAAGTTTCTTTGGAAATGATTCATAATGCTCATGAAGAAATTATTTTAGTCGGTTCGTGTTTTGTGTTCGTGATATGAATTGATGATATTATATACTTATTTATTCTATTGAAGTAAGTCTTTTAGCCAATTACTGGTGAGCATTTAGGGAGAACGGGCAAAAAGGCTTTCAGAATGAAAGGAAACTCTATCGAAAAAAGGGTACCCGATGCGGGAAACTATTGGTGAGAGAGGTGTTGGTTCAGAAATTAGGGGAAAAGTAATGCCGCGGGAGTAATCAATTTGAGATGCCAGATGTTATAACGTTGACTGGACACCCCCGGAAGGTCGTTTGTGTGGAATGTCAGCAGCAGAGGTAAAGGCTGGCCGCCAGTGACAAGGGGTAGCCGCGTAAGGGAATGGCCTGAAAGCGAGGCGGCGCGCCTATAAAAAAAACAGGGCCGGCTACCAGCATTCAGGGCCAGCTGCCACAACACAAGACCTCCCGCAAAAATCAAGACTGGTTGCCACAATTTGGATACGGTGCCCACGATTCAGTGTCTTTTTCCACAAAATCGGGGATAGTTGTAGAAATTCAGGATCTCTTTTGACCTAAAGGGTTAAGCCGATTTGCAGCCATCTATAATCTAAATATAGGGAAATAAAATAATTTAGGATAAGCTAAAATAAAATGGGAAAATTAATAAAGGGCAAGAGGATATGATGACAAAATTTCAAGACAGACGAAACCTTGTATTCTGTTTCTTTTTAATCAGGGTTTCAAATTAAGTTAGCCCCGTTTAAGCCTGGAATAATTTTAGCTGTGGGTAAAATACTGTAATATTCGAATTTATAATTCAGTACATAATCTACCTTTGCCGAGTATTTGCATCGTCATTGCTTTCAAGTTGTTAAATTAACCGAGGAGTGATCATCTCTTAATATCTCAGCTGGTTGCAAGAATTCCCATTAATTACATTTGCGCTTGACTCGTTACTACTGCCTTTGTTGCAGAAAAATCTGTGTAAGTCGTGGCGATGGTCCGTATATCGAGTGTGTCTTTGCGATGCATAAAGAAAAGATTAGCTTATGCTTAGAATTATTTCTTTTCGAACCTGGTTCGCGAACGTGCATCTTTTTAACGCGGGTGTCGTTCACGTGATGGATAAGCCATATTCTATCCATGTTCTTCAAATTCTGTGACACAGAGCCGAACGTGACAGGATGGCATCACCACGACTCGTTGGAGCCGGGTCACAAAATCCTCAGTCGCTAACGGTACTGCAGAGAAAAATTGCTCCGAGGATAGCGATGGCGATAACGCGCCGGAAAGATTCATGATCCCGTGTTCCTGGTCTTTGAGGAAAGTATATGACCGTAGATTAGAGGCTTTTGAGATGTTGGTGTGGAGAAGAATGGAGAAAATAAGTTAGATAGAGAGAAAGACAAACGATGAAGTGTGACAGATGGTAGGGGACAAAAGGAAGTTGTTGGACGAAATTCGGGAGGTCGAGGAAAGAGGATGGTGAGGAAGGGGATACATTTTGTGAGTGCTCACGCCCCTCGGGGGCTAGTGGTACTTGGCCTTCCGCGAGCATCGCCAAGGCACTATAGTGCGATTTCTTTAAATTTTGAATTATATCTATGCTTCAAAAATAAATCAAAGAGTTGTTATTTCTTCTGAGATTATTGCCCTTTTTCGTTGGTACTCGGTACACTCGGTGGTAAAATAGCTTTTCTTAAACATGATTTATTTATTTAAAACAATCGATAATTTAGGAAAATTATATCGGTACATGCAATGTATCGGAAACAATAACTATAACTGATGATATTTTGCGATATGTAGTTGAAAAAATACCGCAACGTCGATACACCTGTATGTCATGGCCATCCTTTTTAAGGCACAGCACGTTAAATTTTTTTCTGAGGCCTCCTGTGGTTTGGGGATTCGCATGAAAGTTTTCATGGCGAAGAGAAGAGTCAATAAAAACGCTTCATTGAGCTAGAGATTTTACACCTTCAAATGATGCCTTCGCCTGTTTTTTTTATTAGACCGCGATTGGATGCACCCAAAATAATTTTAGAAAATACATCTTAGGTCGAAGACTTCTTCGTAATTCTCATGGAATATATCCGGCGCGTGACCACGGTTTAAAAATCCTGATGTTGATGACGGATAGATCATAGTAAATGCGGGTCTTTGAGAACACGCCAGCGGTAACCTGTGACTTTTTATTTAATTCTCACGAAATAGCTTGTATTTCATTGTAAATGGAAGTTTTAAGTACTCGTAGCGGAAAATTCTCAGTTAATGAATGGGATAGAGTTTAAAGAAGAGTTGCTATTTATCAACAAATTGAATAATATTAAAGAATGGGTTAAAAATTCTTATCATAAATGGATTGGAAGCGAATAGGAAAGCTTAGTAGTAATACCCTGGGAACGATAAACACCCAACTAATCGCTGATAAATGAGATGATACATTATAAAAATACTCAGCCGATAGCTACAAATGGTTTCCAGGCATCTCCCTTGATGCCGACAGAAAAATTGTCGAAAGATTGAATGGATTTGGATAGGGCACTCCAAATTTGTTTTACATTTCGTGCCATTTCCTTCCAACAATTGCGTTTTAGGAAAGCGTGCTTTTGGGGAACTGTTCATAGCTCTTTTCCATGCATCATTACTTGGAGAAAACGGTGGAAATGTTTGAGTCTCGACCTCCTTCCAAAATCAAAGGCAGTAACTAACTGTTTGACAGTTTTTTTCACGCTGTCTCTACGAGTATCTTATTCTCATAATTTCATATGAATTTGCTTTTACTTTTATTATACCTTATGCAGTCAGCTAGAAAAAAGTTAAGAAAAGTTAAGAATTTTAAATTAGCACATCGAGCATCCCTATTAAAATTATATATTGAAAAGCGTGATAAGATCTGAAGTAATGATCGTGGTTTTCTACGTGTTTCAATGCTCAAATGGGTGTAAAATAGACAAAAACGTTAATATTCTTTTTTTTATATTTAAAAAAGCAGAAGAATATCCGCTCTTAAATGTAAGTTATTTTTCTCTAGATCCTGATTGCACTGTAATTCAGGGAATATTTCTACCCTGGTGATCTCGTGAGAGACGGGTAGGGTTGCTCATTTGTCTTCAAATCCATGGCGTTGGCATCGATATCCTAGTCTCTGTTTATTAATTAATTATTGAATGCGTAAATGTATTGCATGAATATAAATTCCCTAAATTTTATTATTAGAAATAACGACAACTTCCATTCTCATATTTTAGAATTTAAGGTTCACCCACCCGTATTTTCCTAGGCCAAGTACTATATCAGCAGTATTTCGCTAGTAATTCACGTAAATCCTTCCAAATCCACCCTTCATGAGCGGATTCTTCTGTTGAAGACACCGCCAGCTGGTAGGGTGCCAAGAAAAAACGTCCGGGATTGAACTCGAGGCTCAAAAGAGAAGCTATGCAATTCAATTGGGGTTTAAATTAATATTGCGTAAAATTTAATTTAATGCTATGTCCTAGTGTTCACAATGTTCTCTCGTGAGTTTACAACTATAAAGAATTTAAGGATTGTGTAAGGAATGGAATTACAACGCTGTTCATATCTTTGAAATGTTTCTTCAAGCTTAACTTGAGAAGGAACAAATCCCTGGTTGTGGAGGGGAAAACCTTTATAATCATCCACGCATACACTAAAATTGCCCCAGTCGAGCTGACTACGTTACGCTGTCACTTTATAGATAAAAATGCCCATCTCAAGAAGTATTCTGCCCTTCAAATTTAACGAAGCATGTATTTTACCCTTGAAAATGACGTCAAATGGAAATTAGAGTTGTGGGATTAAAGTGTCTGGAATATTAGGAAAGTTCTTCAGTTCGAAATTTTATCATGTATATTTTTATGGAAAAAAGCTATTCCAAAATCCACTGGTTCCGGCATCTATTTCTCTAATTTTATGTTCGTGGTCGGTTGGCAATTAAAAGTTGGGCTACAGGCAGTTGATTGCACTTCAGATGTGAAGCCACCCTCTCTTGATTTTATTTTAATAATCTCAGTCTAGCGTTAAATCCTCTTTTCCCTAATGATTCCCAACCCGAGCTTTAAAAGCATTGCAGTGACACTTTTCTTCTCTTAAAAAAAAAAAATGTGGAACGTAATCATTCCTGTATTATTTCATAATTCCTTATTTTATTAAAGTTGAAATTGCATTCACTGGGATGATGGTGGGATGGAATTGAGTGACGATATGCATGACTATCCACAGAACGTATAATAATAGATACATGACAACGCAGTGAACGCTAGTGGAAAAATGTCATTGTACTTGCGAGTACCGAGTACTTTCATATCCCTATATCTAAGTATCATCGCGGGAAAATAAGACTCTTTTTTAACTTTGCACGCACACAAAACATTCGTATACTAATTATTTAGAGAAGGACAGCAGAAGAATTCGTTCAAAGATACGAATTCGGGTTTTGGAATAGTGACACGAGAAAAGCAGTTCCAGTTTTGCGAGTTCTCGTGGAGCGGAGCACGCAAAAATGCCCGTCAAATTTTATTGCCATTGTTGATTTGGAAAAGCACTCGATCATGTCGCAGGAATAAGGATGCTGACAATCCTAAAGGAAACAGGAGTGACCTACAACGGTAGAAGAAGATTTTCAGGATTTGCGAAGAGCAGATGGCGGTGGTGCAATGCGGCAACGTACTGAAGAAATAAGAAAAAAAAAGAAAGGAGTATGACAAGGATGTGCTTTCCTGCTCATGAATTTGAACATTCACGATGATAAAAAGGGATTCATACGCACGGAAAATCAATCAGCAATAAAGGTAGAGGAAAAAAAAAGATCTGACTTGAATGCTGACCTCTATGGAAAAGCTGGTAAAGATACGTAACTTAAATATGAATGTGAAAATAATCAGAATATTGGTTTGCAGGAAAGGAGAGGCAATATGAACGTGAAAATGGGGAGTAGGAAAAACTTGAATAAATACGAGAAATTTTTCACCTAGGAGGCAGCAATATCATTGATGGAAGATTCATGAAAAATATTATGGGAAGTATATCCCAGGAAAATAACGCATTCAGCTGGAAAAAAAGTCTGATGCAATGACCGACTACTCGACTACTTCATTTAAAAACATGAGCATTTTTTTAATGATATACTGAGACGCGCATAATAACAGAAACAAGAATAATGAAGTTTGAAGGCAATGTGAGGTGACATAATAACAATAATGATTAAATTGAGAGAGTTATGGTGGCAGAGAAAAAAGAAAGTTTGTTCAAAAAGAACTATGCTAAAGAGACGGTTTCATCGGTCACCATAAAAAAAATTTGTAATTTTGTATGAGAGATGAATATGAAATGCCCCAGTCGGGATATGGGTGTGTAAATGTAAGCTGCTAAGAGTACGTGAAGAGGCTAGTCGAGAAGGGGTTAGAGACCTGAAGCAAACCGATCTTCGGATTGATAACTGCTGATGTTGATCTATGGAACTGGAACATGTGAGGGGTTAGGGTGGACAAGGTTTCGCGTACATCAAAAACCCACCCACGTCAACGGTGGAGGGGACAAGGGGAGATGGAGTTAAGGGTGTATTTGAAATGCACCTCCCGAGAGAGAGAAAGAGCGAGCTCCAGAACGACCCGTCTCCGTTGCCTTGCAGCATGAATTTTGAAATAGCTCAGGACGTCTCGAGCACAACGCGGCGTCTATCGGATTTTCTCTGCCCGATAAACGTGTAGACGAAGACTAATGTTCTCGAACCGCAGTTCCAGACTGCACGTCTCATGGCTAGCTCCTTCACACACACTCACACACAAAAACACTCGGATCTCCCACGACACTCCTCGCTTTCCCTCCCCCTCACCCCACGCCCCTTTTCGCTTCTCTCTGTCTTCCGTTTTAAAGCCCTTTCTTCCTGCCTCTCTCTTTCTTTCTCTCCCTCGCCATAACCATCGCTTCATCCTTCACCCTAATGTCCCCGACTCCAGCTCAGCGAGGTCAACTCGTCAAATGGGATTTTACCCCATTTTCACTGGGTCTTCCCATGGCAGGTGCAGCTCGTGCTATATGGTGGCCAGACCTCCCAAATATAAAAAGTTGATCAAACCGTTGCTATTGTGCGCACTACTTTCAATCATTCAATTTACCACTTTTCTCCTGCCCCACGTTCAGAAACTGGATCGTGCGAACTAATGCTTCTGAACTTCAGCGACTGCTACCCGAAAGTCCATGGAGATTACATTATGATTTCCCGTCAATATTCCCACTTTTTTCTTGGCAAGTACATGTCAGTGAATGCAATGGCTTCGAATTTAATATGTACCCGCCATTGCCTTTGAAGGAGCACTTTAGAACTGTGGAAGCAAAAACACCAAGCTGAAATAATCTCCTCTAGCCGATTCTGAATAGACATTCTGCCACAGAATTTATTTACAAGGAGACTGAAATTGAAATATCATCAGTAGAAGTTTTTATCCAGCCCTCTTTATAGAAGGTTTGCTCCAAAATTTTCGATGCATGGCTTTTTTCGGAATTTACTGCAGCGTAGTGAAAATATTTTCGAAGGACTTAATGTTGCGTTCTTCCTAGGACATGGAGTTCGGCTAAAACACTAACCTCTGCATAAAATTTCAAAGATTAAACTTGTTTCTAAATTAATGGCAAATATCCAGAGAGGTGGTTCGAGATCGTAAGTTTAAGTATTGTTTTTATCTTCAACATATACCATATAATCTACATTCCTTTGGTAGAGAGTAATGAAAACTCACAAGTTCAGTCGAGGACCATTTTCTGTATTGTTGACAATTCAGACTAGGTTTGATCTAGAATAATCTGATAGTGGTTTTCAAAAGCTGAAATTATAACTCTCTTTGTTTCTCAGTGATTTCATGTCAATGAGCTGAAATTTGAGCGTTCCGTATTGGAAATCACTTGTATTAATATAATTGCCACAAAACGGAACTGTGGTGTTATAAGGGAAATACCTTCATGGTTCGGCAAAATTTTGATCAAACTATTTTCTCTCGCGCCAGGATATTTAAAATATTACAGTGACCAAAGCTTGGTTGTTAGAGGAAATTTCAGAAGATTTCAGGTTTAATTCCGAAAAAATGAATGCAGTAGTTATAGTTTATTACTAAAGATGGGAATTTGCAGAAAGGTTGGAAAAGAGATTCTGATCTTTATGACGGCCGTTTATTGGAAAAAATCTAGCATTTTCGTTGTTCCAGCAAAAGATGCTGAATTAAAGGTTAGATAGGTCGTAAACTCCTTCAATAAAGTCCGTTTAGATCTCACGTCAAAGATAGAAAGAAATGCTAAAACATGTAGGAATATTGTACTGCCATAATAAATGGTGTTTTATCCTAGAAATTTCAAAACTATCTTATTAAGTAAGAATTAGATCACACCAGAGGAACTTAATAATAAGCCTCGAGGAGACTCGGAAAGAGTTTCCGTTGAAAGGTAGTTCTAAAAATGATTTAATTATCATATTCACTGGTGATGAAAATCTAGAGAGTTTCAATAGTTCATACTTCCTCCGCCTCCCTGTACCATCCTTTCCTAGTCTGCCATTATAAATTTAACGTCCGTGTATTCCCCCGCCGACGTGCTCAGCAGCGTGATAACTTCTGGGTCACGATTTCGTCTTTCGCACCTCGTTCATCCGCGGCCGAGTTAAAGAGGGACCTGTTTCGTCGATCGCGTAATCTCGGCATTTGTGGAGAGGAGCGGGTCTCATATGAAGCGAAACCAGGTGAAATAATGCAGAATCCTATCTCTCATTTGAATTAGATCACTCTTATCAGTTGGCAGGAGTCGGGGAGCGCTCGGATGTGGAGTTCGTTTGCGTCATTAAGGTTGGGCGAGTAATTAAGGCAAGGCTGGAAAAGGGGAGGGGGAGGGGAAGGGTGTTGGAAGAAGCATGGCGTCGGCAGTAGCCTGTTCCCGACCCGAAATACGCCCGCAGGACCGCCATTCGCCATCCAACCAGACGGACGATGTCGATATGGAAAAGAATTTCACTGAAAAAAATTACACCACAACTCCGGGCATCGCAACCCGGTTGCTCAGCGCGGGGTGTAAGGACATATCCAAGGAAACGAACCATACCGATTCCGCCACAAAACTCTAATTATTTTAGGCATATATATAGAGTTGGCTCGTGGATGGGAGAATGCGTAAACTGCGAATTTTGATGTTTAAACTTTCTGGGGTGGTATTTACGTAATGTATACGTAGTTAATTGAAATTTCTGCACTCGATAGTTTAGCGGGGAAGGAGGGGAAAAAGTACCCAGCATCGGCAGCAGTATGGTAGAGTTTTATTTGGAACGGAAAAAATTATGAAATAATCATTAATGTTTACATTGAGCTGTGAGAGAGCACGGAAAAAATTGATGCTGAGCATGAAATACCCACGAAAACGTGTATATTTTCGTGCCAGGTTTAACGAAGGTTTCTCTAGATGTTACGGATGTATTTTGATCTTGAATGATGGTATATAGAAGGTCTGTAAATATTTTCAGAAGGTAGTGTTATTGAAAACTAAAGTTTTTCTGAGATGCTTTCACGTTATCTCGGAGTTTTACGATGTTTCGTGACCACAACCGATCACTTTTTTGTTCAAAAGGAAAGTCATTTTTCAAATTTTAGCCGGAAAAAGTTTATTTTGAAGAAATGATAGGTAATAGTCAATGAACGTCTACACGGAAACAATGTCCAAAAAACCTAGCATTAAGCAAAGATAGGGAAATAAACATACTTTTTCTGCAAAACTCGACTTAGTAGGAAGTTTAGAAACAAATGGTGTGTGTAAGATTGGAAATATGGAGATAACTAATATTAATTTTTTATGTTTTGTAATTTGCTTGAAACCCAGTGCAGCAAATAAAAAAAATAGTTTTTTTTATAAATTCGTCAAAAACTGCGCAAGGAGCTCTTATATTGCCTGGAATAGTAATCTAATAGAATTTTAAATTAAATACCAATACACAATAGGAAAAGAGAAAGTATATGTTAAAATAAGTTGAAAATTAGGAAAACTATGGAAAGCTAGATGTCTAGATGGCTTCTAAGGAAAGAGTTGAAAACGTTATGGCGAGAAAATGCGTCAGGTAAGAGTACTTTGTGGTCAGGAAGTTGAATAAAAAAGGATTCCTTTGGAAAATGGAACGCTTGGATATAGGAAGGTTGGATCTTGGAACGTGTAGCAAATTTGTATATGCATGTGAGACAGAGAAGATTCCGGGTTGAAAAATGGCTGAATTACGCTTCCTATTTGCAATCCATTTTTCAGTATTTTTTTCTGCTTCAAGCACGTCCTAAAAGGCGACGCCCATATTTCCGTCCCTTGACGTTGACTGAGTCAACTCGTTCATTGCCGAGTACAGAAGGCACTGGTAGAAAAGGACGATAGGAACTTTATGTTTTATACGCCTTTAGGATATAAAGATTTCCAAGAACAGATGAAGTAGTTTTGAAAACTATACATTCTTGTATACGCTTCGGCGGTACCCATATAAAAATAAGGAATGCCATTCCTCAAGTGATGCAATTGTTTTGATTCACATATAAATATTCCAGTACAAGTCGTAGAATACATTGTGACTCTAAAACATGGCAGTGGTAATCGTTATAAAACATCAGAGGGTTAGGATACGCTCATATACCAATAAAAAAATTCAAAACTTCAATGCGATGCCATAAAATTGCTTCATGGCCGGTCAATAAGTTTGAAAATCAAAGTGACACCCCTGGGATTAACGCCTATTCTCCTCTTACCGTATGGAGCGTTTTCTTGCAAGGGAGTATACGAATTGGGAAATGTGCTTGTGCAATAGATGGCCGGTCCAGATGCCGCAAAGGTAATGGTTACTGAGTTGTATGAAAGGAAATGAGTTTTACTTAAATCATTCTTCTGACGGAGAAATGAACACGAAGTGTCCCTCTAAAACCCTCCCATGTCACTCTAGGGGCGGGTTTTAGCACTCTTAGCACTTATACCCTTCGCGATGGACCCAAAGTCTCGCTCCCATTTTAAATCAAAGACCTTGAAAGGGATACTTGTTCCTCATGTGCCTATCCCTCGTTTGGTTTAAATCTAAACTACTTGACTGCCCTCATGGATCCAACCACTTAGCTATTCACTTTAATTATTCGACGTCCTGGAACTTACTTCATAGGACAGAGGCAGTAGAGAATATACATGTCTAAGCACTCTTAATAGATTTATCTATGAAGGAATAATAAGAAAAAAATAGGATGAAGTACACTATGGACATAAGTAGCACATGGAAATTTTACTATATTTATTGCAAAGTCTTTCGGCGGAACTGTGTAACTCTTTCCCCATTTATTTTAAGCATTTTCTCTCCTGATTTTAATCATTTTCTGGAGATTTTTGCATGCGGAGTTGCGGATCAAATTTTAAAGTGAGCAAAGGAAATATGCGGGTTGTCATTTCAGTGCTCAGTTAGTCACTAACTAACCGATAAACAGCATGGCCGAGTGAACCCAGGTAATATCAAGTTATGCCATACACACATACTTCTCGTCGATAATATCATTTAAGTCGTAAGGAAATCTGGTTATCAAGGAGGCAACTGTTTTGGACTCAACTTGGACGAATTGGCTCTCGTGAATGTAGCCAGCTGAAATTAATAATTTGCGGCGGATGTGTGGATGCACTTAGAAAAGTTGGCAACCCTGCTTCAACCTCTCTCTCTCTCTCCCTCGCCTCACTCACTCCTTGCACCGGTCTCCTTCTCCGTCTCCTCCTCTCCTTTCTTCCTCTACCTCTCTCCACCTTCCTGTCTCTTCCGACCTATCTTCCCATCCTACCCTCAGTTCTTGAAGGCCATATATATATAATTAATGGACGGCGAGGAAACTGTGGAAATCCATACTTAAGCATGGGAAGAAACAACTTCCTAAGTTACGACCGACTTCGCCGATTTTACGTCATCTACACCTGGGAGATGACGTAAAACTTGAAATCGTCGAAACCGGATATAATTTTGTGGGACAATAAAGCTGTCGAAATTTACGAATGAGATTCCAACCTCTCCTCTCATAACTCGCCCCCACCCCCCCAACTCTAACCTCAATCTCTCGTCTTAGGATATGGGATATTCTCGGACCCCAGAACTCAACCCCCATTTAGGAAGGGACTACATGATCACCGGAGCTGCCTAGATCCACGAATATCGCTCTACTCTTGTGTGAGTACGTGTCTGTAAACACTATTTAGAAAAGATACTTTCAGGTCTCCAACTGTTGAAGTAACGGAAAATTTTGTTAGGCACGCATCCAGACCACCAGTCTTGGTTAAACACGGCGCGAAAGGGAGGTGGGAGAACGGAAAAGACAAATAATGCGCTCGCTTCGAAGAAAAAAAATATTATTTTTCAGTTTGTCGGAGACAAACTCACAAAACGTGCGAAACTTCACATCACGAATTTTAATCAGTGCGACGCACTATGTTCTGCAGCGTTTACATTTGTGAAGGCTGTCTTTGGTGGGGAGTTAATTTCCTCTATATTTCTCATAATTCCTCCTCCTATTTCATGTGTACGCACCTAAAAGTTGTTCCGCTAAAGGAAAAAAGATATCATTGGGGCAATGGGTAAGAAGCGCTGTGGATTGTTGCTTAGAAATGATGAGTTTGGAGGAGAATTCTCTGAGATAATGCTATGCAGATTTAGATTTTATCCAAAAGGAATCTAAATCTGATTTTCTGTATTTTCTAATTATTGGAATTAAGGTGATATATTTTTAATTACCACTTTTTTATGATCTTTGATTGAAAGCTTACGCCAAAAATTTATTGTTCTCTCGGTATCCTTTTTTCGTAATTTCATGGATATATATATATATATATATATATATAATGTATATGCATTAAATATATCAATATAAATATAAATATATATATATATATATATATATTGTACAAAAGTCTGACAGATGAGAATAATAATTCAAACGATAGAGCGAGATGGCGTTGGCTAACAAAAATCAAGAAAAACCAAAAAGGACACTCACTGGTACTCCGAAATTTTCAGTGGCAAGACCACCTTCTTCCACGGACAGAAGGGGTTCTCTCTCTCTCTCTCTCTATATATATATATATACATACACACATACATATATGTATACATATATGTATACACATACATATATGTATATATATATATATATATATATATATATATATATATATATATATATATATATATATATAAGAGCATCCGCCCGGCAAGTGGAAAGATCCGGTGTTCGAGTCCCGGTTGAGGAGATATTTTTACTCTTGTGATCCGTTCGATTCCGCCTTCCCCACCTCTATTGTGTTCGTCCTTTATACGTGTTCCTATCCCTTTTCCTTATATATGTTTCTGTATATATGAGTATTTATTCGCCGTTTGGCGGGATTTCGTGTTTGAATGTGTATTTGGCCAATGTGGCTCATCTCTTTCTTCTGGCTATGCGTGCCACGAAACGCACTGTTCTTTTCCTGTATGATGTTGTATTAATTCTAACCACTGTCCTTTCCTCTTGTGTATTGTCTATTTCTCCTTTGGTGGGTGAAACAGCCCCCTGACGCCATCTCTTGGCTAAAGAATCGGGGCGCTTGGCGACATATAAGACCCACGGATCTCAGGGTAAATTACATATCCTCGATAGCTCAAGTGGTTAAGAGCATCCGCCCGGCAAGTGGAAAGATCCGGTGTTCGAGTCCCGGTTGAGGAGATATTTTTACTCTTGTGATCCGTTCGATTCCGCCTTCCCCACCTCTATTGTGTTCGTCCTTTATACGTGTTCCTATCCCTTTTCCTTATATATGTTTCTGTATATATGAGTATTTATTCGCCGTTTGGCGGGATTTCGTGTTTGAATGTGTATATATATATATATATATATATATATATACACATATATATATATATATATATATATATATATATATATATATATATGTGTGTGTGTGTGTGTATTTATAAAGTCGTCTGTTCTTCCTATGGAGAACGTCATTAGGACCTGACGACGGACGGCATTCTCAGCAGAAAGAATGAAGTGTTGAGTCTTTTGGATAAATGCTCAATAAGTAGCAGGATACTTGAAACAAGTTATACTAGGAAAACGTTTTGTTATGTTTCAATAGTGATTTTCTCAATAGCACCCCCACACCCTATGGCATCATTCAGTACTGAAAAAAGTAGAAAGAAAAATTTTGAAATCAAGATTCATGTTTGCGTGTTACTCTGGTTACATAGTTAAAGGTAATGAAAAGCACTTTAATTCACTTGCGGATTCCCTGTTATTGAATACGAAAACACTGGATCAAGGCCATCTGGAAGTGAATGAGGTAACTCGTATTGAAAATTATTGTGTCAGCTATTTTTGGGTTGAGAATATAATCGATGCGATTAATGAAAAACTTGGTAAGTAATGTCTTGTTGGGAAAAGTATTATTTTCTACTTATGGATATCTGATAGATATGTAAATTCCATCATGCAGTACTTTAATGCTACAGGTAATTCGTCAGAGGTACTTACCGGTTATGTTATGAGTATGGCAAGCTAGTTAGATATTATTTTCTATGTGCTAACACGCTATTCTCAATATGCAGGTTTCCCACTTTGTAGATGTAGGTTTTGAATGCCCTCTTAAAATATTACGCACCCTTCCTAACTTCTAAAACACCTCGCAGCATAAACATCTTTTGCTCTATCAGTTCCTTCAGCTCTTCAGGGTTTCCATCCCTTTTCATGCCATCCAAGATACCTACATTTTTCTTCAATCTATGCCATAGCTTTGTTATCTCAATTTCATCCTCAACCAAAAAATTCAGGATTCCGCTGCCTTTCAACATTCCCGCATTATTATATATTTGGCTCTCTTGAATTTAAAATACCAACTCCTCTTCCCTAAACATATCTGACACTTAGTTTTTTTACTTCGTTCGATTTACTTTCATTATCAATTCTTTCATCTTATCAGCATTCCATATCAAAGTCTGTACTAATATTTTCTTTACCTACATACATCAGTCATAGTTTTCCTCCTCATGGCTGGGGACTTCCTTTTTATTCCTAAACCTACCACGTCACCAATTTGCTTTCAATATGCTTTTGTATATTTGAAATCGGCCTGTATTTGCTCCAATTCATGCCCCTGTAGTTTAATGTTTATCATTATATTCCTATTTTTTGATAAATTCGTCCATTCATTCCCTACCCCTAGTTTTTCTGTAGATTTAATATTTCCCTTTCATATCTAATTCATATGCGTTCAGGTGTGACTAAAATACTACCTTGATCAAAAAGTTCCCGGAATAACCACCGTGTGGCGCTCCCATCGTTCCGATTTGAGTTCTGTTTTTTTTTGTTAAATTGGTACATCTGTTGTTGATATTCCCTTTAAATCTTAGTGTCATAACTTGACATTTGCAAAAGTTACGTAGCCAAGAGTACATCTATCTCTGTGTGTGTTGGCGATTTTTTACAATTGCAGAAATGGATTTAAATTTGCAACAACGAACTTGTATTAAATTTTGCGTAAAAAACGGATTTAGTGGCGCACGGACGTTGGAAATGTTGGAAAAGTGTTTCGGCAACGATTCTCTAAAAAAAACGGTCGTTTACCAGTGGCACGAGCGGTTCAGAAGTGGTCGTGAGTCAATCGAAGATGATGAACGCAGTGGCAGACCATCGACATCGAAAGTCGGTGAAAAAATTGATAAAGTAAAAGAAATGTTGGTCAATAACCGCAAATTAACCATCACAGAAATAGCGGAGGACTTGAACATTGCCTATGGATCCGCCCAAGACATTGTGGTTAATGATTTGGGTTTCCGTCGTGTAGCAGCAAAGTTGGTGCCTCAAAGACCTCAATTTCATGCAAAAAAGAGACCGTGTTGACGTCGCAAAAGACATGATTTGCGAGGCTGAATCCGATCCCACATTCATCAAAAGGATCATTACTGGAGACGAGACGTGGGTACGACACGCAATCCAGACATCAGGCAAGTGAATGGCGTTCACCAAATGAGCCGAGACCAAAAAAACCACGTCGTTTTCAGTCAAAAAAGAAGGCAATGCTGACGGTTTTCATGGATTACAACGGTGTAGTGCATCATGAATTTTTGCCAGAAGGCCAGACAGTAAACAAAGAGTATTATTTGGGCGTTATGAGACGTTTGCGTGAAGCAATTCGCCGAAAGAGACCAGAAATGTGGGCAGAAAACTCGTGGATTTTGCACCATGATAACGCACCGTCGCACAGTGCTATCATTATTCGTAATTTTTTGACGAAAAATGCAACAAATACCATCCAACAGCCACCGAATTCACCTGATTTGGCTCCCTGTGACTTCTTTCTGTTCAATCGAGTTAAAAAACCATTACGGGGAACGCGTTTTAGCAGCCGAGAGGAAGTAATGGAAAAATCGCAGGAAGCACTGATGGACATACCGAAAACCGAATATAAAAAATGTTTCGAGGATTGGATCAAGCGCTGGCATAAGTGTGTTGCAGTCGATGGGGATTACTTTGAAGGGGACAATATAGATTTAGATGAATAAACTTGTATTTTTAATTTTCTGAATAAATTCCGGGAAATTTTTGATCAAGGTAGTACATCTTCTGGTTGGCTAATCGATGTTTGTGCTTTAATTCATTCAAATGATTTCCCATCCTACGAGTACTTTCGTTCCGCATCCTGCTGGACTACTGAGCAGAGGGACCGAGTTCGATTCCCGGGCAAGCCACTCTGAGCACCTACAGCTCCACCCAAGCTATGTGATTTTTCGGTTTCCAGATCTTCCGGGGAAACCATTACCGGCACAGGGAAAGGAACAGGCCCACCTGCCCTGATGCGTGAACACGCCGTCGGGCTTAGTACCGGGTGAACTCTACCATTACCTACCAAACCGGCCATAGGGTTGATTACTGTGTTTATGGTTATATAGTTTATATGTGTATATATATATATATCATTTATAAACCATATATATATGAAAAGAAGGTAATTTACCGGTAAAGGATGATTTTATTCTTTTGACACTTTCTGAATGGTTAGCATCATTTCTCCGCACACATGTTTATTTCATCGCAAATTAATGAATAATTATTTTCCATTTTCTCACTCCTTCTGGCACTAGTTTTTGTGAAATCAAATGCGTAACCCCCCCCCCCACATAGGCTTCATTCCTTGAAGATCGCCACCAATGCCACACCCGTACCTTCCATCTTATCTACATTTCCTCATTCATCCTCTTGGTATTCTCCTGATGTATTTCCCCCCCTACCCGTTCTCCGCGAGCCTCTCTACACATCCCTTATTCCTCATCCCCTTCAAACCCCCACATAGGCTTCTGCAATTGCTACCTCCAACCTACGCCGCATCCCAACCTTCATTATTTAATCATGGAACTGCGTAACATATTGACTGCCTCGACGAAAACGCTGTAACTCAATTTTTTTGCGGACTTTGAATATATGCGCACTCTTTTTTTCTTCCCTTCAATTTTATGCTCTCTTTCTCCGCGGGAAGGCCGTCGTATTTCAGCTTACAGCCACGGCGGCGGGTCCGTGATATTATCCTTTCTTTATTTTTTTTGTTCTCTCAGTGGTGCCTCGTAAAACTAAATGCATCCATTCCGACTTGAATGCGGAATAAGGAAAATAAAATGTTCGAGCCGTTTCTCCTCTCCTGTTCCGAATCGATGATTGAGTTGCTCTTCTTCCTCATTTTTTTTCCTCGTCGTTCGATACGACCACGTGTACTCTGGAGCTTATGCTTATCAGTACTTCTTAGCTTCCGCGGACGAGAGGCATACGCGAGTGAGTTGCTTCTGCGTCTCAATTTGAGACAATATATGTACAAAGGCCGCTGCTACCTTTTTGCCGTCTTATTTTTTATTCACTCCCTCTGTGGCTCCCCCTTTTTTCCTGCCTAGTGCCCAGTTACTTCCGTCTTTCATCACCCTTCTCCACCTCGGTTCCGTTTATTAATTCGGTCTCCCTGAGCTTGCTACATCTCTGTCCGTAATCTTCCGTAATGTCCTCTTCCCGCAAGTCTCATTTTCTTTTCTCCACGGGCGGGTTCTCGGTAAATATTGCCCTGTTTCTCGTGGTTATCGCGTGGTTATTATCTATGGCTTATATACAGTTCCAGTCCAGGATGGTATAATAAAATTTTTTACAATAAAATAGATAGTCTAATTCTTGTTGTGACCAAGAACAATTAAATATCCTTTATGGTAATTATCATAAGGAATACGGATATTGAAATTTTGTTTGCGTAGTATAGATATGAGCTTTACTTTAAGTAATCAGATGGTATGATGAGGGCTATTACCTTCGTCAATATCATTAATTGTGCACATTTTATTGTACTGATTAATTATGGCCTCTTGCTACAGTTTTTACTTTTCTCAGAGTCATTCTATAATCAGAAATTTGCTCAGCAATATTTTTACAGGTAGTGATCATGGCCGGGATATGTACATGCGCATCTTAGTCGCATTGAAAATAATCCAATATCGAGTAGGCTTGCTGCATCAATGGAAAATTGGATGAATCTTTACTGCATGCACAGAAAAATAGCTATTCATTTTTTAAATCCGTGAGCACAAAATGTAAAAGGCCGTTTAAGACTTTGATATAGAGTGCAGCGTTCAATAGATCTCAAACCAAGTGCATGAAGAAAGATGAGCGAGGGTTGGAGGCTTTTGAGATGTGGGTATTGGGAAAATAAATTGAGGAGATAGAAGTGGAAACGAAGGGATGTTAGATGAAATAGAAGAAGGGAGGGATATGCTGGGGGAAGTTTGAATAAAGCCAGGAAAAGTGGGCGGCGGAGATATCGATAAGTATTGGGATGTTAAAAGCTACGAGAGAAGTAAGAATGGTAGTTAAGCGTGAAAGCTCGAGGGAGAGAGAGAAAGAGAGAGAGGAATTTTGGATGAAATAAAGGAGAGAGAATCATGAATTTTTCAAAAAGAAAATATAATTAGGAAAATGGCTGAAAATAAGTGCTTCGAGGTTGTGTGTAGTAGTTTTTTGGGACAGTGTAAAACCAAATATTGTTTGGCTGTCTATGTAGTAGAACCGAACATTTGTCGAGTGATAATTCTATAAAAAGAAATATCTATAAGAATTTTCATAAAATAAATTAAAGTTCAAGTCAACCGTAGCATTTGTCAAAGATGAACTCACCCGGTATTCAAGTTTTAAAACTAGTGGATGTGCGAGTTCAGGTGGAACAGTTTTTCTCCCCAGTACAGTTTCTGTTTTCTCATAGACATCTGGAACCAACTCCGATTTTTCCGTTTTTGAATTTAATATTTTGCCGTATTAATTGTGGTACTGTTTTGCCTTTCAATTAAACGACTTTTTTTGCTTCGTTTGAGAAAAATATGAAAATTACTAAACATAACGCAAGATTGCAGATGAAGTGCCTTCTAGAAAACTTCATCATTCTACCAAATAATGGTTGGAGGTGAGTAGTAACCGATGTACCAAGGTATCAAGAGACTCTTTCTTGAATGTTCTGTCATCTCAAAGTTAGTCTTTAAATATTCACATGCACGCGAATTAGAACCTAATGTTTTATGTTAAACTAAACATTGAATGAAAAGAGGTTTTACAAAGGAAGGAATTGGAAGTGAAATATTAAAATAGAAGGGAGAAAAAATTCGTTTGAAGGAAATTTCATCTTTGGTCAACACATTTAATGAGGGAGGAAAGCACTAAGAGAATTTGCAGGACTTTTAACAAAGTGTTGCAAATACAATGGGAATTCTTTTCGAGGGGGAAGGAAATACCGATGGGGCCCCTGGGCTAAGACATGAAGGAAAAGTTTGGTGAACACTTTGGCGTGAGGCGAGCTTTGTATGATTCGGAGGCATATAGGCTAGGGTACGAGGATGTAAGAAATTTAAAGGTGTGGGTTTGGAAAAGTCAAATGAAGAAATGCGGGATTTTAAGAGGAAGGAACGGAGCGCGAAGAAACAAGATGCTGCGAAGTGTGGGCCGGTAAGATTATATCCAAGAAAAAATAAATCGTCTCGCCTGAAATTTCTAATTTATTTCTCAATCCAATTCCGTGTGATCTTTCGAATATTCTTGCATCCGAGGAATTCAAACGATTCAGTTTGGATCATCACTTATTTTAAGAAGCACGTTTTCGAAAGTTAAGGATGAAAGGTGTCTTAACCAATGTGAATACAAAAGACAGGCCTTGAGACACCAAACCTTATTAAAATTTCGTGGTCCCGACGCTAAGTTCAGTCTCGACTCTATTAAAGATGTCTCCACTAACTTCACAACTTTCCTTTATCGAGTCGGCGTAGGATAAATTTCCTCCTGATGCCTCTCTTTCCCCCACCTACCTCCCGCAAACTCCAGCCTCTTTTTCCCCCGCATTGGTTTTTGTCTTTCATCATCCACGCCAATTCGTTCGCGTTTCCTGCGATTCGTGCGAGAGCGCAGGGGCTTCCGAGGTCGGAAGGTTGGTGAGCGGGTGAAAGAGGGAGCCCACCAGCCGCCCGAGGTCTTGATTCCCACCAAACGAAACACCCATCCCCCTTTTTTCTCCTTTTATTTCCGGTGTCCCTATTTTCCTCCACACCCGACCCCTTACCACTCGTTCGTTTTACGTCATCCCCCATTTCATCCTCACCATCGGCTCTCCCTTTCCTCCTTTCCTCACTCATACCACGCATATATATATATATATATATATATATATACACTATACACACACACATATATATACATATATATATATACACATATATATATATACATATATATATACACACATATATATATATATATATATATATATATATATATATATATACATATATATATACACATATATATATATATTTTTTTTTTTTTCCAGCAATGACCATATTAATAGATTGGAATATATAATTCAATTTTTGCTTATTTCGTAGATTTCGAAATGGCGTTTGATAGAACAAATTGGGGAAAACAAATGAATATATTGCAGAAAATAGGAATATATTGGAGGGGAAGGAGGTTAATCCGCAACCTGTATATGTCTCAGAATGTTCAAATGCAAGTGGCGGACGGATAATCCCAATGGTCAATGCTAGTGACAGGAGTAAGTCAGGGTTGTCTATTATCCCCGATGCTGTTCTATGTCAGTGTGGAGGAAATGATTAAAAAGGCATGGGAGAAACAGGATATAGGAATGAAAGTCAGCGGGGAATACGTCAAATGAGTTTGGTTTGCTGATGACCAAGTTCTATTTGTCGGCCAGCCAAGGGGTTACAAGCATTTCTGAGTGAATTGGAAATTCAATGCAATAGATGTGAGATGAGAATAAATATAAATAAAGAAAGGTAATGCAATTTACCAGAGAGACAAAGCCTAAGCTAAACTTCAAAATAAGAGGGGAAAAACTAGAGCAGGTCGAACAGTTTGTGTATCTTCGGAAGTGTTTTGGACCAAAATGCTCAAAGTAGTAGGGGTTTAAGGAGAAGGATTGCGTTTGATAAAGAAGCTTTCACATGGAGGAGGGCATTGATGGCAGGGAATTTGAGTAAGGATGTAAAGAAAAGACTCGTAAAAACTTTGACATGGAGCGTAGTTATGTATGGCAAGGAAATATGGTCACTGAAGTGGCGTGATAGGCGTGGATTGGAGGCTTTTGAAACGTGGGTGTGGAGAAGGATGGAGAAAGTGAAGTGGGTAAAAAGGAAAGAAAGTGAGGAGGTTCTGAGGGGTATGGTGGACGAGGAGAAGAGGATTGTTAGGAGAAATCATTAGAACGCAAGAAAAGTGGATAAATGGATTTTGGGAGTATTGATCGGCGGTGGGATGTTGGAGACTGTAATAGAGGGGAAAATGTTAGGCAAACGAGGAAAGGGCAGGAATAGTATTGGGATGTTGGATGTTATGAAGGGTGGAAATAACTAAACGGAGATGAAGAGGAGCTTGTTGTAGAGGAGGATGTTGGGTTGTGTTTGTTAGGAGAGGCAATGTGTGCGTATATGTGTGTGTGTATATATTATATATATATATATATATATATATATATATATTTATTTATTTATATACTGAAGATGAAGTCCATGCCGTCGAAACGTCTACTAGATATTTTTGGTGTCCTATTCCTGTGTAAACATGTTATGATCTAATTTTTTCATATTTGTGTAGTCGTTAAAGACGACGTTCTTTATCAAAGATATATATATATGTATGTATATATATATATATATATATATATATATTTTTTTTTTCTTTTTTCAACCACGAAAAACTACCAAACACCGAAAGCATATTCATTCATACAGATTTAGACATAAGGGAAAGGGATAGAAGCACACTTAAAAGACAAAAATAGGATTGTTGCAAACTAGCAAAAAAGTTTCCTTGTCCGGGACCCGGATGACAAATCTTCGATAGCATAACTAATTTAGCAATCGAGATCAATCTGAAACTCTTTTAGCTAACAAGAGAGCCTAGAGGTTTGAAATTGACTATTACGTCCTGCTCCAACTCTACAATCCTAGTTTAAAATACATTTCTTATTATTGATGAGCTAATGAGTTCTAAGTTTATATTTAAACCGCCTGACTTAATTCTATCACACTATCTTTCGCTCGTTTTTTCACATCTTTTGACTTATACATGTCGTCGGGTAAGGGGCCACATGTGTCACGGTTTTTAAATAGCTTCTTTTTCCCGCGCAATTTCTATTTTAAAAAGAAACAACAATATTTGTGTGCATGAAAACACTATTCACTTCTTGCATCTTAGATTCAAATAAACGACGCCATCTATATCCAAGTAGTAGGACTCGTTTCTTCATGAGTTTAGGATATTTTAAGAAAGGTTCATGTTTCGTAGAAATAGATTGTGCTGAGTACGCAATATATTTAGGGGGATATGGATACAGGAGTATATTTTATCAAGAGTGACAAATTCTTACCAATGCCAGGTAGGTGGAATTTCGGCTCCCGGTGTCACAGAAGAATTTTGCTCCTGTGTTTTAATTCATATTATTTTTTTTGTATGATATTTTAATGCATTAATTTTTGTGATTTTTCCGGAACAATTTCCTAGATGAAAGGGATCACCCCACCACGATCTTTTGCCTATTTATCTGCTCATTCAATTTCCCAATTTTTAATCGTTTCTCTCTTCCCTCCACTCATTCCTGTCTTTTGCTCCCTTATCATTTCGGTCCCTTCAAACCACTCCTCCACCTTTTAGCTCCTCTCTCATCTTTTATCCCTCCCCAGTTTCCCTTTCCCACTGGTGCATCGTAGAAACCCTTTATTCCTTTTAGCCTCCTTCCTTCAACCTCCTTTGTCATTATAATCCCGTCATACTTAAGATGGCAACCGAGCTGAACATAAAAAATAGGATGACAGCCCAAAATATTAGTTATTCTCTGATAAATATACCCTCAGACGCAATGAAACATCAATTTCTAGGATGAGGCTTTAGAGAAATTAATGATTTTTTCTTAAGGCACCCTCGATGTCCTGAGCTCTGTTCCTGTCACCTCAACCTGTTATCCAGGGTGATGTAAATAAATTCACCTTGAGTAATTATTCGGTCTTGAGATGCACTCGCTCTTCTTCGACGCCAAAAGTAATCACTCAAAATTGTACTTCGGAATAGATAATAAGGCAAATTGTTCGAGACAGCCCTCATAAACTCTTAAATTCGAAGTTACGCTCCAAATGACACGTAAACAATTAACGGTATCAGGAAAATTTTTCCATTACCGACATGACCTCTTTTTCTTCTTTTTGTGCTGAATAGCCCAAGATTGAAAAGATAAAACAATTGAAATGTATGACGACTTTGTCTAAATTAAAGCTGTATATGATTTTGACGGAATCGGGCTTCTCCGTGGTTACTCTCCTTGGGTTCCCACCCTGATGACCTGGGTTCGAGAAATGTTCATGGAAATTTTCAGTTGTATCCCAATCCCGACTAGGTATTTAAGGGGAAAGTACACTGGCCGTCAGATGGGACGTTGAACTTTGGACCATTTGGCGCCTTTCTTTATGAGTAGGCTAATTCCGACGCTGGTTTTCTCATCATACTTCTCCTATTCCCTGAAAACTCCATCTCTACAAAATTACCCACCTATCCCTATTGGCGCAAATGACCTCAGAATTTGGCTGACTCCTCTCATAAGTGCTAGTATAATTTGAATAAACGCTTCTTGTAAATATACCGAATAGAAAAAGTACCCGTTTGGTCATTATTTCTCCGGGATAAGGAATTCAACCGCCTTTCCCCTCGCAAAATTTTCCGGAAAATGGTGGTACATTATCTTTCACCGTGGATTCTGGCTTCTCCGTGTGATTTATCATGGCAGCTGTCACCATAGGTTGACTGGATGTTGATTGATGCTCCATGAAAAGCAAACTTATGTCTACGCATAAAGGGAACAAACAGGAGTACATCTCTGAACGCAAAATTGTCCAGCTGGTATTATGACTTCAAATAGGGTGCCAATGCAGAGTAAAGAGACAGAGAAAGCTATTGTTGCAATGCTCCATTAAATTCAAACTGGGTCACATGACTGGTAGACCTTAAGACACAAAAAGTCTTATTAACGACTCACCAGTACCGTTTGTTTGCATTTGGGTTTCAAATAATATTCTTTTGCCAGTCAGAAATATTGAAATTTCTCGTCGGGCAATGCGCAGTTTTGGGCTTACTGTTCCGTCGGACTTATTGTCGCGGGTATATAACATTTCGTGAAAGTATTAATTACGCCAATATATTTAATTTTTTTTCATTGACCTTATATAATATTATCTATTGTATGTGTTGGCTAACTTAAAGGTCCGGATTTCAAATATCATGCTTTTTTCTCTTTTTTTAATATCAATCATTGGGTTTTCTTCGATCAATCAACTTGTGATATAATAGCCGACAGTTGGTGTACACAATTCAAAATTTTCACAATACTCTTTTGTTAACTGACATCTCGCGAAAATTATTTAAAAAATCATAGTAACAACCGAAATTTCAGTCTTTTGAATGTATTGTGAAGCTTTAAAGAGGAAGATCTCCAAACAATTGCGGATTTTCAAGTGCCGGGGCAGAGAATTTAGCCACGCGTTCCCTTCAGTCTGCGGCGTGTGCCGCGTCCATGTATAGGATCCATATGCGGATATTTTAAACGCTAACTTATTCTGTCCCTTTAATTGATGTGATTGTTAATGAGTGAAAATCATTTTGCTCATGATATTATTTGTTTGTCGAGTAGAACTTCTTCAATTTATCGAAGGAATTTCTTACTTACGAATATTTTATTTAGCACGATAGTCGCGGCACAGCCCTGAAAGGCCAATTTAAACAAAAATAAAACTCATCAGAGCATAAAATGGCAAATAGGGATGTGGAATAATTTCTAGTGATGGCATATTATCTGCACTATAGACATCTACACTATGCATGCGTACATGATTTTACACTGCATGCACGAAATCACTTTAAAAGTTTTTATGGATCAAAATTTATATTACAATGTTATTGATCATTTGAAGATATGAATTTTTAAAACTAATGTTGACGGAATAAATAGTTTCCATTTCAATCGAGAATCACATAGAATCTCATTAACTAATTACTGGAACAGTAATATCCCATCATGTGGACTCTTTATTCAAATATAGTTATTGTGTAATATTTATGAGCTGCAATGATGATAAAACGATCCAGATATGAAATACAATGGAGTAATGATTGTAATTAATGGTTAATCATATTATTTTCTGAAGAATGTATTTTGATAATTTATCAAAGGGAGCATTTTTTCCGTAAAGATGTTGTCAATTCATTTAAGCGGAACAGTTTTCCTGTGGTTAATGCGATCACTGTAACAGTAAAGAACCGGAATATGGATGTCTTGTTTAATATTTGTCGGCTGCAACGCGTTGAGGATCGGCGCACTCTAACTGAGCCATTTATTTACACGTATAATACTAATAAGAGTGAGGAATTGCGAATTGTTATAGCTAATCAATCATAACTAATAATGTTAATTGAATAATTGAAAAGGAAACAGAAAACTGACGCACAACAAAAAATGTCCCACAGCAACAAATGGTATGATATATATATATATATATATATATATATATATATATATATATATATATATATATATATATATATATGAACCTCCATGCATGCATGTAGATGAAAGATAATTAAAGTTTCTCTCTATGTGAAGTAAAAATATTTAATAACGGGCTTGTTGAGGGAACTTTTTTGTTGTTAGAGAAAATGTATCTTTTGAAAAATTGTTTATTCAGAGTCCGAGACCGATTTTGATCCACTAATATTTATCTTTCGCAGGACGTATTTTCTTGGTTTAGATGAAGGACAAATAATTTAGTTTTTGTGTAAAATAGCACTTTAGATTCCTGTCATGTTTGAATTAGAAAACTAACTAGTCCTATATAATATTTGGTGAAATCCGAATTAATATTTGCGTCATATTTGACCAAATATTGTATAAGAGCAAGCAATGCCATTTCTGGGAACATGGAATCACAATATGCTCAAAATTTGGCACAAAATATAAACATTCTACACCCTTATGCCTTTACTTTTTCGATATTGAGTTTGCGGTAAAGTGTTGGAGGATTTTCTATAATTGAATTCATGTAAAAAATCTCTTATTCAATTACCGTAATTGTTGCCAATATACATAGTTGATATTGCATTTATGCCGATACATGTTATTTGCCCCCCTTTCATTAGGTGAAATTGAGTAGCAAATTTAAATAAATACTCAGTTATCTCGAATACCGTTAATGATCAGTAATTTGGAATACTTTTCTGACCACTTGATCTTCTTTTTTGGAATTATGATTTCCTCCTTTTGTCTCTGTCACGGTGTCTCTCATTTTCCCTGTATTATATCGCCGGTGACCTGAGTTTCTTACTGATAGAAGCCACTTTATAATCTCCTTCAAAGAACTCTCCATTATCACTTTTATTTCATTAATATTCACCTTATCATTTACTAATGAGATATCTCATCTTGTGCTTTTTTAAAGGGTAAAAGTTACAGTGATAAGGGTTTTTTTGATACATTGATTTTAAAAGGTTACATTAAAACACTATACTCCTGGAACTCACTAGTATATTCAGCTAAAATGTTGCATAGGTCGGTTAATAAGAAATCATTTCGTTTACGTATTCGGTGTAGAAATTATTGAAACAGCCTACTATATTATCTTTCCCCATCCCGTTTCAAACCCATTCATGCGTCCCCATTATCACTTCCCCGGGCTCTCAACCCATTTTTGTCTTTATCTCTCATAATTCTTTCCTTTTAAATTTATTATCATAAAATCAGGCATAATGGAACAGGAATTGCACTATCCCACACACTCCTCCTCTCAAAGAAACTCCGAAGTTTTTTTTTTAAGTTTCAGATATAAATTTTGACTTGCCAAAATAAATTGTGAGCGGAAAAATACGGACTGCTTTTCATGATGCATGATTTCAATATCGGACATCCAAAGCCAAACCTTTTTCAATAAATTTTACCCCTCGCCCTCTCTTTATACCATCTCAACAGGAATCTTTTCCTCGTTCGCCGACTGTATTTTTATCTACATTCACGGGCGAAAAAAAAATATTTTCCTGGGAAAGTCAGCTTCTCTCAACATAATGGCAATTTATGGCATTGCGATTAATAACAGTCGGTATGAAGGCACAAGGCGCCTACCGGTAATTTCCAGGAAAATCGTTTCAACCGGAAAATCATGGATGTTCTCCATTTGTCTGTGCGTTTTCAAGGGAAAATGTAAAGTTTATTTCATTTTTGAAGTTACAAAAGGTATAGAGATGCGGCTAACGATGCGAACGGCAGCTTTGGTTTGTTGGATCAGCTAGGACACATTCACAAAAAGCCGTGTGTGTGTGTGAATGTGTGTATGGGATGGGGTAATATTAAACCCAAAACTGGTTGAAATTTTTTCCATGGAATCATCAATCAAAATACATAAACGAACGTATTTTGTACGTCACCAGCCTCTGTGACCACTTTTAATTTTATTGCAGACGCATTACGAATGCTACGAAATGGATAACGCCTGACGTCATACACCTTGCGTCAGAAATGGACTTCACTGCGCACCGTCCTTGCGAATAATAAGGTACGAAATAACGAGCTTTTATCTTGTTACCAGTGTCGGGTAAAAAACACTAAGGGATCCGTGGGAGTCATATAATTTTGCACGGCACTCGCGACTACCCGCCCCCCCCTCCTGAAGCTAATGATGCGGCCAATGGCGTCATTGCTTTTCTTCTTTTTCGACAAACGAGAGAACGTATCTTGACAAACATTAGTATGCGCTGTTTTTTCCACCATTAATTTTCTTCGATCCACTTTAACGAGTCAACATGGTGTTTTTCATTTATTGTTCAATTTGTTTCCTCAATTTTTTTTGCATGCCTAAATTGCTCTAATTATTCGGAATTTTTGAGGAGAAGGAGATGAGTTATTTTTATTTAGGCATAAGCTGTTTGTTTCAAAGATTGCTCAGGCATTCCTTTTAAAAGAAGTCGTTTACCCAAATTGGAATTTTCGAATAGATCCGCTCACGTCCATCTCTACGTTTCCCACGGCTGTGTATACCTTTTCGGACCCTAGTATTTTTATACTCCGAAGAGGCTCTTGAGTGGGCACCTTAGTCTCGAAAAATAGTCCCGTTTGAAGAGAAATAATTTCCCACCCACCATCCCTCTCCACATTCTTTCTCAGTTCTTAACTTTCCCCTAAAGACGGCGAAAATGAGACGGGAGCATATATATTTAAGACAGATGGATGGTTTCTTCTTGGGTGGAAGGGCCCGCGCGTGTGTTTGTGTGGGTGTGTGTGTGGGCGCGTTTTGGCGCTCCACGCTCCCACCCACTTTTTCCATTCTCTCTCTCCCTCTCATATCCACGCCCTTCATATTTTCCCCTTCAATTCTCTTTCCCTTCCCATCTCAATGGTTGCGTAAATTCTCTCGTCCTTCCCCTCGCCGTCCCATCCCGCTCACTTCGTCTCGCTCCGTCCCACTCTCATCCCTTATCCTCCCTTCCCTCTTATTCCCCGATTGCCAGACCTCTCTCTCTCATCTACCCTCCCGTTTATAGAACCCACTCCTTCGCCTCCATCCCTCTCACACATATTCACCCGCCTTCCCTCCCCGTTCCTCTTGCTCTCCTCTCTCCCTATCCTTCTTCTCTCCCATCTATCCGCATATTCCCTTTAATCTTTCCGTTCGTTCCCCTCACTCTTCACAAGCCTTCACCCCCTCTATCGCCTCAACTTCCCCCACACACCCCTCCCTGTCCTCGCCCGCCCCCCATCCAACTACTCCTACCTACGCGTACTACCACCACCACTTCTCTCTCTCTCTCCCCCCCTCCTCTCTCTCTCGCCCCCCCCGTATCGACCCAGGGCGGGCGCGCGGAGGCCCACTCCCCGGGTCTATATAGGCGCAAAGAGTAAGGCAGGAGGGCTGGAGTTGGAGAAGGGGCCCGGGGGTAAGAGCGCGGATATGGTTGTGGGGGGGGGGGGAAGGGGGAGGATTTGGCGCGAGAGGGATGTTAGGGAGGCGGGTGGGAAGGAGTAGGGTGGTAAGGGTCTCGCGCGTGTGTGTGAGTATGTGAGAGTGCCGAGAGGAGGAGTTAAAGGGGTGGTTAAAAAGAATTAAGTTTTTTTGGGTGGGCGGGGGGGTTGTGTGTGGATCGTGGGTGATCGTGTATGTGCGTATGTGTGTGCGTTTGCGGGGGGGGGTAGTGGGGGCAGACCGAGTAGGGCGCCGGTCCCTTTACTCCATTACCACACTCAGCCATTCATCCTGTTTTCAATCCTTCCTTGCCGTCCTCTCTTTCTCTCACCTCCCTGAGCCCTCTTTCCTTTTCCCTCCCTCTTCTCCCCCGTCTCGTCCTCCCTCATCTCGTCCTCCCCCCTTCCAACCCTCGCCACTCCCCGGCCATCAATCAAGCCTGCCTTCTCTGAAAGCCTATGCTTCCGCCTAATTCCTCCTCCTCCTCCCGCCTACAACGCATATTTCCCCCCTCATCTTCCGGGGTTGGGGGGTGTTGGGTAGGTTGGGAGAGGTGGTAAGGGACGACGAGAGCGGTCTCAAATTCGCCCAAATGAAAGGTCTTTTGTTTGTCTTTCTTTTTTCCACCCTCTCCCTCCCCTACGGCCTTCCTTTTTAACCCCCGCCACATCACTGCGTCTCCTTCTTCCTTCCCTCCAGCCTTCCGCTCTCTTTTTGAAACGCCGTAATGCGTCTAATACCTGCCTAGGATGAATAAATATAATGGGGGCATCTTTTACGTCTCCCTCCTCCCCCCTCCTCCTAAAAAAGAAACTCTTAGCCGTCTTCTTTTTAAGCGAGCGGTTCCCTTTCTACCTTCTTCCCCTGGTCTCCCAGTCCGCCTGCCAAGGAGGTCGGCTTGTTCTAATCTCTGTCGATGTTAACGCCTGAAGGCAATTTTAAATGAGCAATTTTGGGATGGCTTTTTCATCCTCCGTTAATGCATTCCCACGAGGAAAATTCCCGGCATAAATCCGTTTAACTCGCCGATACAACAATTAATTTTTTCCATTGTTTTTTGGATGTTATATGTGCTAACTATTGTTAGAACTTTTTACCTTACGTAAGTTTAGCGATCTCAGAAAGCTTTTCAGAAAAAGAACGACATCTGTGTGTATTCGTGCGACATGGATATCGGCTTAATAAGAAGGAGAAGTCGTCAGAAATGCTGTCCATTATTTCGAGGAATCCCTCGGGTTCTTCGTAAAGGGGTGTAAATTGAATGAGTCCCTTCCGACTGGTCTGAGAGGTGGTATCCTTAACCAGGGAATTCATTTACAAAAGTTAAAGTAACACTTCCCTTTTCATTTTCCTCTGGCATAAAAGGAAATGAATTTGGAGGCAAAAAGTGTAAATGGAAAGCTTTGAAGGGCGTGCATTTTGTCCGCAGAGTAGCACTTGAACAAGTTCGAAGTTCATCAAAGAGCTCTTAGGTGGTGATGATCAAATTCTCATGTCCAATACATGCTTGCTTACTCTCAGAATTTCCCGGATTCCATAGCATCTAAAACTGCTTCCACAACTGAAAGAGCAGGCGTTCTTCAACATGAAAACCCAGATAATAATTTTCTACCTTCATGGACCCAGCGTTCATTCCTTTGTCAACCAGGTCTGAGAAAACCACCGCGAAATTTTAAGAATGCTTTTAATTTTAGTCCCAGAGAAAAAAAAATACTTCACGGTCATCAAAATCAGGATAAAATTCTGTGGGTGCTTTATTTAAAACCCATGTTCTCGGAAAGACCAATTTGGGTTCCAAGGCAGAATTTAGCTTGAAAATAATTACCGACTGAATGCCGCCCACTATTTTCATTTTCTCGCTAAAGTCATTTCGGGCATAGCACAACGCAGTCATCATCGTCGACCTCATGGGTTGACTCTCCAGAAATTTGTTCCCCAATGTCCTCCATTCCACACAGTTATCCACTAATCAATTCATTTATTTTTAGTTGTTGGAGGTGTTTTAGGTTAAACCATTTTCGTAGTTATCCACTTCCTGTAAAAATATTTTGCCGTTAATGTTTTATCGGTACTTTCTTATTCTCGTAAGCAGTGCTGCGATCCTTCTGGCCTTCTTCGTCATGCATGCATCATCATCTGACCTATCCATTTGATCCATATAACTCTTCCGTAGGAACGAATTCCCATCACTTCATATCACGTCTCCCGCGTTACTGCTATCGTTTACAGTATCGTGAATAATATAATAACATTTTATAGTTAAGATATTAATTTTTAATATGGCATATGGTCAACTCCGGACGTCATATTTTATTTGCGGAAGGTTATTCCGCGTCGACTACGGACTAAGCAGTCTTCTGATTCCGAGGTTTCATTATAAATGTTTTATGAAGGGTTTCCGAGCCCTCAGCGCCTTCGCTCACATTTTAGAAAATGAGCTGAGCATGGAAAAAATGTATGTATGTATATATATATATATATATATATATATATATATATACATGTAAGGAGTCTTGATTAAAAGGTGGTAATGCAGTGCTTCTTCGATTGGTCCATTAAAGCAAGCGGAACGTCGGCTCTCCAATCCTGAATGATGTATGTTTGTGAACACGGGTTGACCTGAACCCTAATTTAGCGTGGTGTGGATGATGTGACGAGAACATCCCTCCGTCTGTCGGGAGAGGTGTTAATTAGCGTGGTCCGTGGAAACCTTCCGTAAAGAATGCACTCACTCAATGGTCTGCCTAATACCTCCGTCGGGTTTCTCTCATCCCTTCCGCTTGAGCAGACGTGTTTTGAGGATGATTAAATCCTTGGCGGTACGATGATAATTACGGATGTTTTAGTCGCCCAGTGCAGTACCCTATGATAAAGTAGGGCAGCCAGTGAATAAAAAAAATTGATGTATATGTGAAAGAAAAGAAGCCATTTCAATCGTCGAAATAGCTCTCAGTTAATAGTTATCTCGGGATCTATAGGAATATAGATCAATCTGGAATTCAATGACGTTTTTAAGTACCTATTCCTTTATTGAAAAATTTATAGATTAATTAAATGTAAAGCCTTTATTCGCTTCTTTAAAGTTCAAACCAGGAATAGAGGCTCACATTCGTCATGTAAAATGGCCAAAAAAATGGATTCAATTAAATGAAAAGTATAGATGACTGGTTTTGGTGGTAAAATCAATAACAGTCATCACTAGATTTAAAATTACAAAAGTGCATGCTATCTCTTGGAAAGAGTTGTCATTTTATAAAAAATGTCGTGTATTGATAATGGGTTTAAAGGATGAATTATTGGAAGGGATTAAATCTGTAAATTCTATATCAACCAACACTTTCCCATTATATAAATAGTGAGAGAGCTCAATCAAATACGTGCGTAAAACAAATTTTATTTAATACTAAATGTAGTCGAGCTTATATAATTCAGAGCAGATTAAACCGCGTATTACTCTGCATAGTTTAATTTATATAACCTTTCTACTGATGCAGTAGAGCAATTAGTTTGAAAAAGTTCTTGTGCCAACGACTGACACGAAAAATTTTAAAGGGTACCTTTTTCTTCCCCAAAAAAATTATCCTTCCCCAATGTTGAGTGAAATGCAATAAAACCCTAAATTGTAAATCCATATTAAATTTAAACTCATTTGAGATTCAGAGACAAACTGACATCGAAAAAAAAATGTTTTTCGCCGCACAATGTTTTCGCGTTCGAGTTAAAGTCATCCAATGCCTTGCATTCTTAGGCCCGGAATACCTCCTGTCACGCACTTCTCCGCACATTCCTTTCCGGCTTTCTTCCAACCGCCTCTCATCCCCTCCCTCTCTCTTCCCCTCCCCTTTTCTCACGCCGTCCCACTGTTGCTCCATGCCGAGGTGTGAAGGATTGCCTCGAGGCATGGGTGTGTCCCGTATCCAGACTGTTATGCAACACCCACGTCGTAGGCGTAGAGAAGGAGGGATTTTTACCCCGAAAACCAATTGCGCAGGGGAAAAAAAGCTTGAGGCTTCAAGCGGGGTGGGATTTCCTTTACGCTTGGAAAAATCGCTTGTTGCCGAAACCTTATTTGGCATCCGCTGTCGAATTTCGAAGTAGAATAATGACATTTTTTTTGGCTTTCTGGGGCTTATAGTGGCTCACGTGCCATCTGGCTACCCGATAAGCCACATATCGCCTTGTCTTCGGATTTTTCAGAGACCATACCTCCATGGTCTCACAATAACCATTCTCTGACAGGATTCAAAAACCACTGCCTTCTGCTAAATTGGCAATTACGTGATCCTCAAACCATGGCCTAAGTTTCATCAATCATTATTGACAATAGTTGAGGTGCATTTTCGATGAACCCAGACATTTTTGCACTCGGAACTAAAATATCTTGAACCCATATTACGTATTACAGCACATCATATTTTTTTAGCTCCGCATAACATTTATTTGCCTTAATTGCCTTTCACTTACTTGCTCAATTCTCACTCTCCTCTATTATCAACATCATTACCTCATTGTCTCTCAGTACCTCCCGCATCTACTTGTACGGCCTTTGAATTTCAGCAAACATCCCATTCTCATACTCTTATTTTTCGTTTGTTTTCCATTCCATGGATTTTATATTTTCTATCTTCTCTAAGTTTTGTCAATGAAAGCGATAATTTATGAATGCATCAAAATGTGTTTGATGCAATTTTTTCATTTATATTTCTACTAAAAAGAACTGAACTATCTCAAAAATATATAATGAACAGAAAAATTCTGTAAAATCTAAATCAGATGGTATCACTCTTGCGCCATGATTGCGCAAAAGAAAGGGAATGGGTTTTTAGAATAAAGCAGGTAATCTTGATATATCAATACTTTACAGGAAAAAAAGTCTAGCAAGCGATATTAAGATTTTTGTAACCTGATTATCGTATTTCAACTTCATATACAACTTCACTCTCATGTGTGCTGTCTTTGCCGGACTTCTGATCGTGAATACATATAAATAGTAAAGATTTAATTAAATACGTGTTAAATTATGATTAAACGCATTAAACACAGAAAAAAAGAGCTGGAACGGGTATTTTTACGATATTATACATATATTCGAGAGTAATTATTACGTTTGTCCCAGTTGCATCCACTCATAGGCCAGACCTCAAAATTTAAACGATACACGCAAGCGGATTTGTCCGATACCCAAATGTCACTTCACTAATCCCTGTATTTTTGTAACTACCATTCATGCTTTTCGTCTCAATATGGATGTGTTTTAATTAGCATGTGCGGCATAATAATCAAGCTCTAATTATATGAGAAGCAACCTCTGGTACCGTATGATTACTCGCGCCCTTTCCGGAGGTTTGCATGATGTTGGGTAAACGTGCACGTAGGAAACCTTTGTTAACAAATTGGAAATGTCACAAGCTTGTTTATCAGGAGCTCCGACCGTCCGTTTATCTTGTGTCTATTGCTTTTTATGGCACTAGCTCAACTAATATAACCACTATCATTCCTATATGTAAGGGACTCGAACTCGTGTCTATTGAATTAATTGGTGATAGCATTAACGAGCTTCGGTCGAATCGAATGATTAAATGTAAAATGATGTATGAGAGCTGACCCACTCACTAATTACCGACTGCGCCACTTCTCTGTTAATGGTTTTTATTAATTCATGCCGAAATATTTATATTAAATTTCCACAGGTAATAAACGAATTTGTTTGGCATTAATTTAAATTTGAAAAAGCTGTATTAACTAATAATTGTCAATGAATGTTCGTTTAAATGAAATGAAAAATATTTTATAGTATCACACCAATGATTAATGATGTTCAGTATACTATTAAAGTATTAATTAATTAAGGCTATGACCAATTTGGACAAATATTTGGCCCTTTTATATGCAAATATCTGATTAGATAAAAGATAAAATAGGTAATCCTTGTACTTTATCATAAGCTTTAAATATGATTAAATGTGTCCCTATGAAGTAGAGAAATACTAAAAGCTGAAATTTCGTTTGCGTTTTAACGTGTGGACACCACGCGTTAAATGTACTCACAAAAATGAAATTATAATTCCTATCAAGTGAAATAAATTAGGACCCTGGTCAACACTGAAAAGGGTACCAGGAAATATAAAAAGTATATTGAGAATTAATCTTTGAGTATTGTTGTATTCAATGACAAAAGATATTGAAATTGTGGGCGTACATAGGAAGTTACGATAGCGTTCCAACACTTTATGACTGCGCTCAATCAATTGAGTGTACCGATAAAGTAAATTTATTATGACAAAAATTGTTGATAGTCGCGTAATTCTGTGTTTTATTTTCTCATCGGGTGGAAGGCTTGCATGAAGACAAGATAAAATTATCATTTTTTGATATTTTAGATCGAGCAATCGAGAATATTCAATCAAAGTTTTTCTTTTAAAAATCTTATCCAATTGGAATGGAAGTTATTCGTCTTCTTATATTTAAAGAGGGTTATGAAATGATAAATAATATGCCGACATAACTTTTGGCATGAGAAGCATTACTGTGGCCAATTTTCATTATCATTTCTAAAGTTATTTATGATTATATGGCTACGGATTATTTTATGAAAAGAACAATGTGTTTGATGGCTAAATTAAAATAAGTGCCATGTTTTAAATGAGCGTTTATCAGAAGCCAGTGCACAATCGATTGCACTGGCCCGACACGCTTGAGGAAAAAAGGAAACTTTGGAGAGAAGAAAATGTATGTATATAAACATATTTTATATGCATATATGTATAATTTCCTTTCCAAAGACACACACATATACATATTTACATTTATATGCTTTTATGTGCTAAACTTTGGCTCACACTAATGGATAACTCATGAAACTTAACGATTCCTCTTGTGTTTCGCTAGAGAAATACTCCTTCAGTTACCCTTAGACCCTTAACGTTAAGCGTTGCTTGAAGCGTATTTGCGTGACTGAGGAGAATGCGCTCCACGCAACTTATTGGGATTTCTTTTATTTTCCCGAAGAGCTTCGCGAACGCTCGCGTCTTTCCATAAAAAGCCGTCGCGCGCAATAACAAAAAATATTACGGGTGAAAAAAAAAACAAGGTCGCGGATTCTCAAATGTGAAACCCTCCCCTCCCCACCACCATTTTCGAGAGAACGAACAAAAAATAAAAACGAATCACGCGCTCCTTCGGCGCCTCCACGGGGCTCCGTGAATACCCCAAACAATGACCGCCTTAGCGGCAGACTGGGCGGCGAGGAGCGAATCTCGTGCGGACGGTGGCGTAAAGAGAAGGAGGAGAGGTGCCTGGGTTGGGGGAGGTGGGTGGTCTGGTACGGCTTTGGTGTGCGGGGTGTAGGAGGATGTGGAGGATGATGAGGTGGTGGAGAGGGCATCGGAGGGGGCGGAAGAAGGAGGCAGGATTAATGTCGGGCGATATGGACGCCGCCACTCGTCCCCGGCGGTGGAATCCGGGAGTGTACGAACAGTACTCCGGTGGCCGTCCCGAAATCTCTGCCGATATCAATTTGGCATCTCAAAGCACCTGATTTACGGCGGAGTGGTGGGGAGTGACAGGGTACGGACGGGGTGGGTCTTTTCCTTTTGCGGTGATGGAGAGGCCCATTTGTGGACCTTCTTCTATCTCTCTCTCTCCCTCTCTCCTTTTCCTCTCCTCTCCCACCTTTCCACTTCCCCTAAAACTCACCATTTCCCTCTCTCGCCCCGTCTTTGCCGACCTCTTATATCCTCACCCCGGCTCCCCCAAAACCCACCCACAACCACCCCACACGCGCCCTCATTTTTCCCTCTCCCTCTCTCTTTGTAGCCCATGTCTTGAAGTCACTCTTCGCTTCCCTCCTCTATCCCCTTCCGCCGCCTCAGAGAAAGAACGCCCCGGCCACATAAGGAAGAGGAAAGGGTGGTGGACGCGTGTCGCTGAATTTTTAAACCCGCTTCCGTGTGTACTCCGCGTATATGCCTGAATGGCTCGCCATACGTTCTCAAAAGTCTTTTGGTTGTTGGGAGAGTCGACGGTGATGGTAGAGGAGCGGAGGTGGGAGTTTTAGGCTTTTACTCAACTTCTCGACTTGGCAACGCCGCCTGCTGCCATCAGCGGCACTCTGCAGTCTCATCACTGTCCAATTCTGGGGTCATCAGGACGTAAGTGTCCCCGGCGATGTTTTGAACTATTATTTTAAGGCTCCCCTTCCTTGGTGTTTAAGGTCCCATTCTCGCGGACTATTCTCTTCGCTCACCGTTGAAACAAAAATGAAATTGCATAAGAGCGTGCGCCATTTACTCTAAAACCACGGGCCCTTTCCTCAGGTATTTTCCTTAGTTGCAATGGGAATAGTGCAGAATATATTATCAATAATACCCACAGTGTTCCTCTTGTAAAGGTAACGACATCCCAATTTTTATGTCAAATTACCCCGGAAAATATTTCGCTCATGTTTTATGTAATGCAAACCCTTGCTGACTACCTTATGCGCAAAGAGCTTTTATATGATGATTGTTATTTTGGGAAAATATGAGGCCTTTAAGACCTAGTCCGTCGCATCTGGTTTTAAAAAGCGGAGTGGATTCAAAATTCATCGAAGTGATATACTTAAAAATGGAGGATAGGAGTAATATCGTTTCATCCATTGACAAATTTCCATTGTAGAATTTTAAGTATATTGCTATGCATCTACTTTAGCTTTACTGACGCTCAGTGGAAATGAATGATTTCATGCTTACTTTAAAGTTTAGAGCTCAATTGGAGAAAAGTTAATTATTTAACTTCAGAGTGTTCTTCTGGTGAACGACTCTTCCCTGAAGGAGTGTGTACAGCGTATGAATGGTCTTAAGCTCGACTTTGTGGTGTCATCAATTTAAATGTTACTAGTCACACCAAAATATCGTATACTTTTGAGCCGACAATGGAAAAAATATTATTTGCATGCAATCACCCTTTGTTATTAAAATACTTTGCGCTCTATCAATGGCTAATTTATGACAAAACTGATGAGTTTGCGAAATCTTAAGTCCCGTCATTACGCTGAAATCAAAATCGATCTCCCCTTTTGGATCAATAGGCTAAAGCTACTTTTATGAGAAATAAATCAACGGAAACGATTCAGAACATGTAGTAATGTTTCTTAGTGGGGATGTGTTAGTCCAGTGAGTAGAACTGGGCTATTGTTCAAAGGACCCGGGTTTGTTTTCGAGTGACGCCTCTGGGCACCTTTAGCTTTACCCGAGCTGTGTGTTTTTTTCGGGTACCATATGTTTCTGAGAAACGACAGGTGCCTCAGGGATAAGAACTGACTCTGCCCTGATGTGTGAGTTTCACGCAGTATTAGGCTTGGCATCCGCTGAGGTCCATACTCACATATAAAATTGACTTACGGGGTCATTACTGCGTTTTTTTTTATCACAATATCTACTTGTGAGAGGAGTCGTATAAGGTGCTCGGGAGTACATTTGGCAACCCTTGATATGGGAGCTGCCTGCGTTTCAGGATACAATAAATTCTATGATCACATTTCTGGAGAACATAAGATGCCAAATCATATAAAGTTCATTGCAATATTTCTGGTCATCTTTTAGTTTAATATTGGCGGAATAAGTTTCTAATTTGAAGTTGAGTTTTTAAACATCAATCCTATGCAAGAACTTGTCATGATTTTTTATAGTGGTTACCCTTGCTCAGTAACCAATGCTCACTTAATTTTACTAAAATAAATGAAGATCAGTTTTTCTCAACCGTGGGCCCCTTGCTCGTATGAAAAAAAATATTTCACCTATTTCAAAGTGTCTGTTTTCCATTCATATCCGGAACTTAAATCAAGGGTTTTCCAAGCGGCTTGTGTGATCTTGAATCTGAGTTTACATGTTTCCTCGTAAAAAATTGATAGATCCCCAGATGACACCTACCCCAGCATCAAAATTATTTTACATGCTTTATAAAATAGCACTCGAGAGTTATTCTCCTTGCGTGACATTTGACTTAGTTGCAAAAGAGTGATGATTTTGATGGGTACTGAAATGAAAAAAAATTCCGAAAAATATACATTTTAAAATGTTTATAGAAAAGTGGTATGAATTGGGCTGGCAAGGTTTTTTCCCTGTAGATGTTGTCAACGTGGGCGATAAGTTATTTGATACTGTTTCTGAATTTTTTATGCCAGGCCTAACGCTTCCATTTCATAAAAGTTCTTTTTGACCTAATTCTTTGAATTTTAAATTGAAAAAAAACAAGACAAAGATCAAACTCTAGTTGCAATTCTTTATATTCCATTAAGATCAAATGATAAAGTATTTATCTTTTAAAAAGGTACGCAACCTCAAACACGCGGTATTTACACCAAGGTTATTGGAAAGAACATTGACCGAATACTTATTCATCGTAAAGAATATTGCGTGGTACGTTTCAGCCGCCTGGACATACGACCGATGATTTTTGTCTAGTCTGTTTTCAAGGATTTTATTTGAAAATGGTCTTAAATTTTCAATAAATGTTTATATTCCTACCTGAATAAACCACATGTACACATATTTATTTTTGACCGAAAACTTTGGCATCGATCTGATACTAGTGAGTTACAGAGCTTTCGAGGTTTTTTAATGTGATGCAGTTTTTGGTTTAGAGTTTCTCTTTTATAGCATCGATTGTCTTCAGTAGCGGAATCTTCCACTTTGCTTGGACTTTTTATCCACCCTGCGTATTTCAAAAGATGTATCACTGTCGATGTTTTTAAGCGTTTCAAATTATACTAAGGAATTCCTCCGGCTACATATCATAAATTTATGGATATTATGAATGTAAATATTTAGAAATAGAGGCATCTGAGCCCGCCTATATATATTTAAGTACACCTACCGCAAGATCAGTAGTGTTGATATCCCTTTATATTCCGTATATTAAAATAGATTTTTTGTTGTCATTTTGTAATATTTGTCAGTTGTAACCGAATTAGTTATCCTGATAGATGAAACAGTTTCTGGCGTTACTTGGTGGAAATTCTTCATATTGAAATTAAATTTAAAATACTTCGCCTTTCCACATATAAACTTTTATTTATTACCTAGGTTTCGTTATGGTATAAAATCATCAGGTCTGATGATGTTATACCATAACGAAATCTAGGTCGTAAATAAAAGTTTTTTTTACGTGGAAAGGCGAAGTATTTTAAATTTAATTTCAATACTGATAAATGTTTGCTTTTATGGACGTTGAAATATATCTTCCTTTTTCAAGTAATGTTGACAAATTAAGATTAGAATGAAGTTACGCTAGGAGTTAATGTGGGTGTAATTTTTGTACAGATCGGCGGCGGACAATTTTTCAAGGATTAGCTTAAACTTCATTTATCTTCGTTATCGATTAATTATTTGTTCGTCATTTGTTTCCCGATAGAAGCTGTAAAAGGCCTCCTCTCTCTCTTTATATATTTTCGGATTTTCCTTAACATCATCCTCTTCGGATCCCCTTCAGATGTAATCGTTCGCGCCGCGATAAATACTCAGACTACTGAATAACGGCGCTATTCATCAAAACAGAAAGGCGAATAAATTACTTCCATCGACTCGTACAAGTTTAGTTTAATGAACCACCTTTATAAATCCCCCCCTGTTGTTCCCCCTCGGAGCCGTGGGATCCTCCCGAGTTTACCCATCACAAGGAATGAAGGAAGGTGAGAGAGGAGATTGAGGCTGAGAGGTGGGGGCGGAGGAGATCGGGGTTACCGAGGAGTGGTTGGGAGCGGGAGAGGACGGGGATGAAGGTTTATGGAAGGGGGTGGCGGAGGGAGAAAGAGATTTGGAGCGGGAGAAGAGGAGATTTAAGGGAGGGGGTGGACTGGGGATGGAGAGAAAGAGAGAGAGAAAGATCGAGGTTGAAGGGAAAAAAGGGGGCTTTTATCGCGGTCGGTGGGAGGTCGGAGGGCGGGTGAATCATAGTCGGGGAAGCTCATTGCGGCCAGGGAATAGGGGACGAGGGAAAAGGAGGGATAGGTCGAGAGCGGTAACTGCGAGGCGTAGATTGGATGTAGGAGAGGGAAAGAGAGTAAAGGTAAGGGGGGTGGGGGGGGGGGGTGGAAGCGGGATAAAATATAAAAACTTCGGCGTAGGGAGACGGCTGAACTGTGGGGAGTCAGGACTCCCGCACGGGGTAAAGCGAGGTTGGTAGTTGGGAGCGTGAGGGGGTTGGGATCAAGGTGGAAGAGGGTAATTGGCTCATGGAGCGAAGTTTTCGGCTACAAAAATCACGTGCGTTGGGTGGAGAGAAACAGAGAGAGAGAGAGAGAGGGGGTGGGGAAGGGAGGAATAAAAACAAACCACGTTCGCGGGAAGAAGGTGGGGAAGTAGTTTTCCGGGAAATTGATTAAAAACGTTTCGTCCCCGTCCGCTTATGTTCGTCCGAAATCTGGAGGAATGCTTTCCGTTCGAAAAGTTTCCGCACGTGTGCGTGTGTGTGTGTGTGTTGGAGGATGGGGTGCGGTGGGAGTTGTGAAATGGAAAGGAAAAGCTTCTAATCCGTTACACTAAGGGGGTGTGGAAGGAAATGTTTACGGGGTCGTCGAAAAAAAATAGAGGTAACCAATGGAAGACCTGGATTCAACGACCGAATAACAGCCCAAAGTAACATATTGAGACAAATGTCGTTATTCTCCGATTCATCCGTTCACAAGGGGAGCGCAGTTAAAGTAAGTGCAGTATAAAGATCGAAGGAGGGTGTGGTAGTTCGAAATGAGGACGCTACCGGATAGGGGAACTTCAGTGATAACAAAGTTATATCTCAAAATCAGTTTTTAAAATTTAAAGAATCTAATTTTTAAAATATCAGGTTTTTAGTCGTTCTACCGCTCTGAAGTCTTCAGACATTGCATTCAAAACCCCTGAAATCATCGCTATCACTATCCTTTAGTCGTAAGAAGTTCACTTGCATGGCTTCTGTTCAGCTAAAATGTGTAAATATTTAAAATCTACTACATCGTGCCCATTAAGATATCTGGTAGTTTGCAGTGAAGAGCGACGGTGAGAATCCTTTACCTTTGCAAGGTTTTATTCTGGAGGTAATGACAGTCGAAATTGCGCGGCCTGATTGATTCCCAATGATAATTCGCATCTCATTCTTAGATCGGAACTATGCCCGCGAATTGTGTGTTTCAATAGTATATTTATGACGCAGAGGAAATTTGAGGGCAACTAAGTGATTGCTGCTAGTGTGTCATCATTAATAGTTGCTATTTTTTTCAAAAACTTTTTTCTGTCGCATACGAAGATTTTAGCGGGAAGTGTCATTGTGAAACTCGTGCTTGAACTTGGCAGGTTGGGATCCATCAATACCATTAAGGAGGGTGTATCCACTTTTCCCTGACGTGAGGGCAAAAAGCATTACATAAGAGAGTAATTATATTTTTAGGTTATTGATTGATGAAGTATTTATAACCTACATAAGTCTCAGTCACCAAGAGTCTCCTTGATGCAGCAAATTCAAAGTTTGAGATGACATTAGGGGCTTAAAACGTGTGGCGCAAACTCCGTTAGATATTTATGATCCGCCACACAGAACGGAAACGATGAGCGAGCGTAATTTTCGAGGCGTTGCAGCCGCGAGTGCTAATCTTGCAATATTTATCGAATGCTCTCGGTGGAGACGAGCGGTCCGCTTTCGGAGGAGATGTGGCAGTCGGTAGGAGTCAGATTTCTCGAGGTCGCCCGGTCTCTCTCCCGCGACTCGGCACGCCGGAACTCTCCTGACTATGAAAAAAGGAAATGGGAGGTACCGAGTTAGAGATAACGATTGCGGCGGGCACGAGTCCTACTTAAGCTGCGGGGATTTTAAGTATCCGATATACGTTTTGGTGTGCGGCCGCACCCTGTCTGAATCGCCGTTTGGTTTGTAGCTCTGCCTCGGCGTCAATCAAGCGAGAATTCAAATGCAACAATTTCAAAGTGTAAAAATCATTCGCCTTGACCGACACTCTGAAATTGTTGCATTTCAATGCACATTAGCGGATGACTCCGTTTAAAGTTACTGTTTCGGCATCTCCCGCATTTTCTTTGGAAGTTAGAATTCGTCTGGAAAAGAAAACATCCCCTTCAGTCGTATCCCCGACTTTGAAAATATTTTGGCGAGAATTGCAGTTGGCCTTGACCAATTTGACCGTTATTTTCACAGAAAAAAATGAGAAAATCCTGCCTCCTCAACTTGAAAACAATTTTAAACGAGGCTTATGCCGTAATGAGTCAGAGAACCAAAATCCCTGTTTTTAGAAAGAGAGAAAGCGAGGAAGTATTACAGCGTAGAGGAAAATTGGAGCAGGCGGGCTCTTTCACCGACCTCCGTCGCAGCACTATATGAAATGCAAAAGTCCGAAGTACATCTAGCACAGAATGACTCAAACTAACCAGAAGAGGGAGAACTGCTCATTAGATTGTGAAGAGGTAATTACTTCGGTCATATTAGATACGCTTATAAATATGAATAGCGGTAGCATTTTGAAAACATTTGGTTGGACTGTATCAACCTATGGATCAGAGACCAAGTACCGTGAATAGGAAAAGGGGCCAGGCAAAAATAATCGCTTTCAAAACTATGGTGCTGTAGGTAGATGCTGGAGATCAAACGGAGAGTTTAAATAGGAAACATGTAAGTGCACGAAGTAAAAGAAGGGAAATGTTCAATAGAGCACTAGAGCAAGAAGTGGAACCAGGCGGATAGGGTTCACTTTCATGCGCAGTGAATTCATTAAGGAACATGATAAGGGGAAGATATAATCCCTGGGATAGCTCGAGAGGAAGACCAAAGGACATGCGCAAGAAGAAATAAAAAGGAATCATACCAAAGGAAGAGGAACGTTCCGCTTAGTAGCTCTCCTGACGTAAGAGGATTATCATTTGATGGAGGGAGGATATAGGTCTGCATTCAATCCAATCTTCGGCAGATAGATGGGCAGATGATTTTAAATCAGTGACCTCGCAAAAATACCCATGAAATGAATTTTCGCCCGAATGGGGAAAAAAGTTGCACAAGAAAGTCCGCCATGCTCGTATTTTCTTTTTCTTCTATCATGCACAAAATCAGCGACTACGGTGAAGTTCATGCAGTTCATTCATTCACGTGGAACGGTGAGAATTAAAAACATTTGATCCGTCCAAATGGGTTCTCGGGGCCGATGCGTGTGCCACAGCGGGCGCTTCGTCGCAAAGAGTTAGACCTTCCCCGACCCCCTCACTGCCTAGCACTTCCTTGACGCGAGGCGACGTCACCGCTGGTGTCCACCCCAACACTAAAACCAAATGCGTGGGACTCCCCTGGGGAAGGAACCCTTTCTCTACCAAGTCCCTTTCCCTCTGTCGCCCATTATTTCTGCTCCTGAAAGGGTGGGTCCTTAATCCACTTTTCGTGGAGAACCAGCGGGGGATGCACGGAAGTCGTTCGCTGGGAGAAGAAAAAGTGGGGTTAAAAAAAAAGAAGGAAATTTGGACGACAATGCTGGGCGAAAATGCTCGTCAACTCCGAGCGAGAGATGTGACAGGCGGGAGGTCGTAAAAGGAAAAAAAACATAAAAAAATAATAAGTAATTTTGAAACATGCCTACTTTACTAATAAGAATTCAGCGATTAAAATGATACGTCATATGTATTATTTTATATACGAGACAAATATCGTATATACGATTCAGGAGATACAGTTTATCTCGTATAGCGCATAAAATGGCCACCTTAAGTAGTAATAATTAGCATATGGAAACTTATCCGAGACAAGCGCGCTCTTCTTAATACGAGGTACTCGTAGGTACTTCCAAAAACTAGGCAGTAAAGTATCTATATTTATCGTAATATTTGGCAGTTATACATTTTGATTGCGAAACAGGCACAGTGTATTACTGTTACGAATTTCTTTCCAAATTAAATGTCATTTTTACGAACTATTCACTCTAAAACACTGTTGCCTAGATGAGTTCTTGATCTGAGCATCCTTAAAATACTTTCTTTTAAAGTTAACAGTTTCAGGCTTAACTTTGTGGAATTCCTTCATGATGAGGGTAAATAATGAGAGAAACTTTACACTTCCCCACACTTTAAATGTTCTACGACCATGGTTTCGATGCTGCGCATCATCATCAGGTGTCTTTTACTTTCAGTTTCTGTTTCTTTCTTTTACTTAGTTCATGTCAAATTTTGCATCAAATTGGAAACAGGAATAGAATAAATGATCTTTCAAGATATTAGTTAGTGTAAAAAAATGGAATTATGTAGGCTTTTTTTACATTTTTAACGCAAATAAGATGGAAAATTAGAGGCGTAAATATTCTGTTATCGTAAAATTGGTTTATTTTGGGACATGCTCTTTTATATCCTGTCTGACATAATATTCTTGGAATATCGTGGGAATCGGGGAAAATTATTTAAAAAAACATCTAAGAAACTCTGGGAACTCCTTTTCTATGCTCGTTCAGATCGTTCATCTTAATCACTCCTCAGATGACAAGTATCTCTCTTTTGAGGTGAGTTTGAATTGTTGCTCTTATCCCTTGCGTTTCTGAGCTCGAGGGAACACGAGTGGAAGCTTTCTGTTTTTAATAATATGATAGTAGCTATTTTGTTCAGGCTCAAAGACGAAAACCAATCAATATACCAGTGATTCTCTAGTCAAAGGCCTCGGATTTTTACCTTGAAGCGGTATTATAAATCAAATCGAACACAAACCTTTGAAACATCTTCCTCGTAATTTTTCATCCCAACGCGAATTGTTCTCGAAAAAAAGAACCGACCGTAAAAAAGGGAAACAAAAAAGGAAAAAAAAAGAAGAATATTTTCCGGGAAAAGCTCGTTCCACTGGGCGGGAGTCGTTTGAATCTGTTCACGTATAAATCGAAGTGGGAGCTTCTAATTGTCGCCCCGCGGAGGTTCAGTCCCATGGTCGGGCGCCCTCGCCCTCTCGACACGCCTGCGATTCGGTTAATTCGTTCGCTCGCGGACGCAGGTTCAGGAAAACGTCAGCAATGCATTCTTAGCGTAAAAATAGCGTGCTCCCTTTCGAATCCCGAGTTTTTTATTTTTCACCCGGCGATATCCTTAGTCATTCTCCGCCGCTCGTAGTCGTGAAAAGGGCCGCCGTTTTTCACATTTCAAAGGCGTCCGCGACCCTTTTGAGTCAGTCGCCTCTGCCTCGCTCAATCGAGGTGAAAACTAAAATCGGTGTGACTCCGTGGATAAAAATTGAAGAAATTCCACGCGGTCCGGGAGGGTAGGGGGATTGAGAAAAAAAGGAACGTCTGCTTCGGGTGTAATTAAAACCTGCTCCCTGAAAATTCTTTTGAAAGAGCAAGTTTTTGAAATTTCCACTTTTTTTTGAATCCCCCAAGATTTTATTTTTTATGAAATCCGTGTTATCCGACGTCCATATTCGGCTCAATTGTAGAATTTCGAATCCTCTTCTCCACCACTGAAAATGATATGACAGTAAACGCAGTCTTATGGAAGGGACGCTCTGCCGATGTAAGCACGTAGTAATGTTATTTTATCATAAGGCTACGATGAGAATGACATAGCAACTCGAATTCTAGGCCGAAATTCAGGCTGTTAAATGCTTTACGAAATTAAACGTTTCCCTAATTTTCCGGGATCCTCCTGCTAGAAAAAAAATTGGCATACTAAATTTGCATGATTAGGAGTGAAGAGATTTTTTGTGTATTATTTTTTGGTGCATCAAACAAAGTGCCTCGATTTCCCTGTCCTCCTTCCCTCTCAAGGATTGAATATTCATAATCTCTCACTTTGCCATCCTCGGAAATTATGCACTTGGCCAGATGTAACGTATTTTTTTGTTACCCAGCCCCTTCACTCCACCGCATACTCTCCGTTCTCTCCCTAACCGCTCTCGGTCCCTCCCCACCTTCCATCCGCGAGTTATTGTTTGTTTGCTAATTTCGACCGTTGTTCTGGCGTTTTTTCACCTGAAATAGTCTCAAGCTGTGCAGATGGGGGGGGGGAGGTTATTTGAATTCTCATTTTTGTTTTATTCCGAATTTTTAATTTGTCATCCCCTTCCGTCCTTTCTTCCATGGAGAATGGACGAAAAGACTCTGAGGGGGGGGGAGGGGGATGGTGCTCTCTCTCGCGTGGCGCGTTTCCTTCCTTAATGTGGAATCCACGGCACCGCGGCGCCGTATGGAAAGCACGAGGACCTTCAAGCTCGCTAAACATTTTGAAAATTTCAAAAACCATATCGAGATAAAAAAAACCACTCGCTCCTCTGGTCTGAAAGGGGAGGGTAGGTGTGTTGGTATGGAGTGGAGAGGAGAAAAAGAGAACGGGAGAGTGAGTGAGTGAGAGAGTGAAAGGGGGAGGAAAATTAAAGAGGAAACAAAACGCGAAACTCCGGGTGGCGGACATGGTCAAATTTCCCAAGCCCTTCCTCCCCCCCTCTCCACCTCCGCAAGTAGCCGGACGTGGGGGACGGAATTCCCCGGTCCACAAGTCGGCCTGGGGAAGCGGAGGGAAAGAGAAAGAAAAATACGGGAAGGTTTGGTGTGTGGGAGAGAGGTAAAATATATTTTACGTAAACAAGACCTCCTTTTACGAGAAAGGTGTGCATAAGGGAGAGCATGGTTTGCCGGGAAGTTTGTGCAGGGTGCGCGGGCGGGAGGGGGGAAAGGGGAAGACGGGGTGCGGGAAGGGAAAAGCGACGAGGATTGAGACGAGTGCAGTAAACAGCGAAGGAGTTGAAAAAAAAGGAAGAGGAGGTCTTGGAGGCTCTTTTGCTTGATAGATTGGTCGAGAAAACGGGTGGGGCAGGATGGAGGGTGATGGCGGTGTGGTTGTGGTGGTGGTAATGGTCCGGGAAGAGAGAGAGAGAGAGCTGGAAGGGTTTCTTTGTTTTTTTTAGTTTATTTTTTTACGTGGCGAGGGTGGGTGGGCGGGCTTTCCTTCTCGCCCCCTCTCTCTCTTCCCACCATTTTCCGCTCGCGGGACGGCCGGTGGGACGGACCGAGTGGCGGGAGGGCGTCGTCGTCCTCCCCCGCCCCCTCCTGCTCCCCTTACCCACACGGACGGACGGACGACGGGCGAGATGTTTGGAAGGAAGAGGTGGGCCGGGTGCGTGTGGGCGGGCGGGCCGGGGATGCAGATTCGTGGGGTAGGTTTTTTCGCGCACATGGTGTACGGGGCGTGAGGAAGGGTGTGTTGGGCTGGAGAGGCGTGTTCGACTCGTGGTGGTGAGGATAAAAAGAGAGAGTGTGTGTGTGTGTGCCGTAAAGAGTGGTGCCATGTCTACTACCTAGGAACCGCCGAGGCACACGGGGTGGAACCGAGCATTTCCTTCTTGGATGGCGGGGTCCGATCGATAGGCCGGCTGCTCTCCGTGTTCCCTCTCGTTCCTCCTCCCACCTCTTCCATCCCTCTCACTCACTCACTCACTCTCTCTCTCTCTCTCTCTCCCTGGCTCCATCTTTTTTTTTTACCTCTCCATCTCCCACCTCTGCTCCTTCCCACCCGAGCGTTCATCACTCGCCGGCTCGCACTTCCCCTTCCTCTCTCTCTCTCACTTGCCTCTTTCACCTCTTTCTCACTCTCTCTCTCTCTCTCTCTCCCCGCGAATGTCGTCGCTCTGCGATGTCGAGTTTGTCGTCTGCATTTCTATTTCATTTCTCTCTCTCGCATTTGATTTTTTTCTTCAATCGCGTCCACTTTTCGCCCTTTGTCCTCTCGGCTGCCTTTATTTCTTTGGATTTTTGTACCGCCATAGCATTGGTCAGGATAAGACCGGGCGGTGCAGGAGCTAAAGCGAGGAAAATGAAAATGTAAAATGAAACGATAATGATTTTCGGCGCGTTTTCAGGGTTTAGGAAACCCATGTGTGCCTATGTAAATGGGCGTGAAGGCTCTCGAAAACAAGCATAAAAGAGCAAACGAGGACACTTTTATGTAATGTTCCAGGGATCGTATATTCAGGAAGTATGTAATTTAGAGAAACTTACGTGTCGTAAATCAAGATGGGGAATGCTTGTATTAGATCATGTGAACGAGTTTTGAGTTTAGAGGAAAAACCGGTATGGAGAATGTTTTGAAGGTTCATGGAAGTAATTTATTTCGAGGTTTTCTTTTTTCACAAACTGTGAAGGTCGTCGAAAAAATTTTATTTAGCCATGATTTGAAAACGGATCTCCTTAATGGCGGTTGGGTATACCTTGCAGCCCTATACCTTAGAGATAAATTTTAGAGTTGGTTTACACGATCTCATTCGAGATAGAAGTAATTTCATGTAAATTCACGCATACTTATTTTAACTGGGACACTTTTCCGCGACGGCGTAAAATGTGCTGTTTTGGAATTTACCTCAGGATTATTATTTTCTTTTAATGCTAACAAGAAGTCTGGGATACCAAACTTAATTGAAACACCTTGTTGCTACAACTAGTAGACCTAGTTGCTAATACGCGCATAGAGCAAACAGCCAGTAAATTTTCTTGATACATGTACCTGTATACTCACACCTGAAATTTTAACACCACCGCAAGTCTTTTATATTTTCGGCAAGAACTAAAGGGAAAGCAAAAAAAATTTTGAAGTTATAAAAAATAATTTCGTGCTTCCAGGATGCTTTGCATAGTTCATATTGGAAAATAATCATTGCATAATTTTTAAACACAAAATATTTTTGTAAAAATCTAGCTGTCACCATTAAGAAAAATGTCATTTTAAACTATGCATTTATATTGTTTACTATTTTAGGTTGTATGTACATTTTTATATTATTTTATTTATCTTACTTTAAGCATCCGTTTCCGATAATAGCGTATATAGTGGAGGGCAATACCGGAAGCCGAACCTACGGAACCTTTTCTCAAACATTTTATGTAAAAATTGATGCAACGATTATTTTTATTTAGAGAACCATGTATGATGACCTATTTTAGACTCATTTGTTGGATGAATGATTCATTGCATGCTTTTCATAATACTTACTTGTATTTGCACTTCGTTATATTTATTGTTGACTGAAAATAGTTATAATTACGCACTGCATGTTACGTTGTGATATTAATGATATTAACCCTTCCAGCCTTTAAACTGATTTAATTGAAATTTAATTAAAATGTATGCCATAGAAATGTACATCCTATTAAAGTTAATTTATGTTTTCAGTTATTTATCAACGTTTTCATATCCTTGTGCGCTTAAATATTTATTTTTCTATTTTGTACGGCCGAAGTTAACAGTTTTGATTTCAGCCCTATATTGTCAACACCATGCTACTTTTCTGCGATATTTCAACTTCAAGCTCTAGGACATTTATTGTGTTTTGTTTTATCTTTGACGAATCAATGGACCTCAATCCTTTCGAGTTCATGAGTATCATATTGTATGTTAAATAATAAACATATGCATACAAATATTTATAAATAAATAAATATATCTTTATATATATATATATATATATATATATATATATATATATATATATATATATATACACACACACACAAAAGGTGCGTTCCGGAGGGTAATGCTATTGAATTTCCCGCGCCGCTCCTATTGGTTGAAGTGGGATCGACCTTCTTGGAGAAGCATTGCTGCGAAGCCGGTCTCAGTGCTCTCCAAGCTCTGGAAGCTCCAGGACGTCAGTTTTTGTAAACCTCTGCGCGCCGACCGTGTCACGAAAAAAATGGAATCGACGATCGAGCAACATTACGCGATTAAGCTTTTTGCTAAACTGAAAATATCTCTTGAGGAGACTAACAAAATGATTTGTGAGGCTTACGGGGGCCCTGCTCCTTCTCATAAGTTTCGAGGTGGTTAAAGACCACTTTGAGGAGGGCCGGGAAGAGGTTCACGACGAACAACGCTCTGGGCGGCTGTCAACTAGTAAAACCAACAACAATGAGGCCCGTGTTCGACAGTTGTGGGACTCTGACCGTCGATTGAGTATCAAGATGGTTGCCAATCAACTGAACTTGTCGTTTACTGTTGTGTTTCGAATTATTACTGAAGATTTAGCGATGAGGAAAGTGTGCGCCATGCTCGTGTCCAAGGTGTTTGTCACAACGCGCTACGAGTCCGCGAGTTCTGGCCAAACAGCAGATGCAAACGCTACTTCCCCCCACCTATAGTCCTGACGTCGCCCCAGCAGACTTCTTTTTGTTCCCTCGGATTAAGGTAGCCCTGAAAAGAACCCGTTTTTCGTCCATTGAAGAGATCCAATCAACCGTGACGAAGCCCTTACGAGAGGTCCCCGAAGACGATTTCCCGGGCGCGTACCGTTCATGGCAGAGTCGCTGGAAAAAATGTGTAGAGGCCTAAGGACAGTACTTTAAAGAATTGTATGTGTTTGTGCAAATCTGTTCAATAAATTACTTAAAAACGTATTTGTTATACTTATTACATAATTTCATTACTTCCGGAACGCACCATGTATAAATATGTGCATACAGAATGCAATATATGTATATATTATATTTGTATGTATATGTATATATAATTACAAGTGTGAAAACAGAAGGTTCTTAATTCGCTTCCAGTTTCAGTCAAACGCCCTTTAAAATTAGCGTAATTCCATCTTCCCCAAACTATAGTATGTGCTTTTTATGGCCGTCTGTGTTAGTTTTAATCACATATATATATTGTATGTATGCGTCAAAATAAATAATCATGAGACGATGATTTAGAACATTTTGGTTTACTATGTATATATATATATATATATGTATATATATATATATACACGAGGGTCATCCGGAAAGTAGTACCCGTTCGTGAAATAAAGACACAAAAGTAAATATTAACAAACATAAAAAATTTTATTTGAAAGAGGATACTTTAAACTACTTCTCAACATAATCTCCAAGCAAATTAAGGCATTTGTCATAACGTGTGACAAGTTTCTGTATTCCTGCTGCATAGTCCTTCGCCGCCAGCTCATTGAGATACGCGAGGGACCCATCTTGCACAAATTTTTGCATAATGCAGATGGTGTTTAACAATTTCATGAACAATTGTTCGAGAAACATTGGGAAAATGCTCACAGATGTCATCAATTGTGACGCGCCGATCGTTCCTCACGAATTCGTCAACTGAGCTCACCAGTTGGTCTGTAATGACAGACGGTCTCCCCGAACGCTCATCGTCGTGTGTGTTCCCCCTCCCCATGTTGAAGTTGCGACACCACCGCCGAACAGACGACTCGTCCATTACATTGTCTCCATACACCTCCTTTAATTGGCGATGAATATCACATGGGCGAACGTTTCTTGCATTGAGGAATTTAATCACTGCCCTCACTTCACAACTGGCGGCGTTCTCAATTTTTTTAAACATTGTAAACAATCACAGAAACAACACAGGCAATGCTAGCGTCACGCAACTTGGCTCAGAGAAGGCAGACAAGCCACTGAAGCTATCTGACCTCGTCCAGCGGCTACTCGCGTCGTCAGCACTTCATGCGGCACGAACGGGTACTACTTTCCGGATGACCCTCGTGTATATATATATATATATATATATATATATATATATATATATATATATATATATATATATATATATATATATATATATATATATATATATATCCATTATTGGAACTGATTGAAACGTAAAAGCGCTTGTCGTGTAAGTGGAGTTTTTGCTAAGTGGTTTACACTTACGTGCCCAATTTTAGCTTTCTTTATAAAAAGTGAGTAATTCTCCAATTTTTCCTGATCTACTTTTCCAGTCATCGTCATGGAGCGCTCACCACTAGATTTTGTCGCCAAGTCACATATTTGCTAGGCATTCCTTATTAATTTTTCCATTTTCATTATTTGCCTTGCCCGAAAACTTTTTTCATAGCTGGCTCTCCAACTTTTTTTTTCACGATCGAAATAAGGAAGATGGCCCAGTTGTTTTTTCCTTTTTTGAAATAATTTGTCCGTTTTATGGTGCATCCCATAACATTCGTGTCTGGTTCGCATTGTTACTTCTCCTTCTCTCTCTCTTTTCTCTTATTCTCCTCTCAAAACACTTATGCTCAACTTTTCTGAAGATATAGATACCAGTTAAGCTTTTTTATCCCTGAAATGGAATATTCTTTCGCGTAGAATCACATTTTCACGTTTTAGTCAGTATTTTCTAAATTCGAAAAATCTTGTTCGGTTTTCAATTTCATTAAAATATGTTCTCATTGGGGCTATCCCAAAGGAATCGATCCTCATTATTTGCGTGCATACCCTCCACATCGACCCCTATCGGGGAAGATAAAATGGAAAAAAATCTGAATTTCCCAGTGACTGGTGCTCCGTCTTGCCGTGCCGGAGCATGCTTTTATCGCTGGTTGTTGGGCTGGGGTGAAGCTATATTTGTTCTCTAGTTGTTCCCTCTTCAGAAAATATACTATTTCAAATGAAATTTTGGAAGCGGGCCTGGGATATAATTTTGATATCCTTTGTGGGATCCTGGCAAAAATGTTACCAAAATACTGGACCATAAACGTTCAACAGAGAATATTTTATGTCAAGTTTATCACAAAGGCTGATCAGCTTGCGTACGATAGATTTCATTACTCATAAAATTCAAATCAGTTGTCAGTTCTGGACCAGTTGTAGAGCAGAAACTAGGTGAAAGTGAAATAGAAGATAGTATTTCCGTAGATTCTCTTTTCTATTACTGAAATAATGATCTTACGTGTTCCTGATTATATGAGTTCATACCAGGTTGCAGTGCTACAATTTACTTGAGCATGAAACTAAACAGTGAACTAAAAATCAAAATGATTTCGATTGTAAGACTGAATCAGTTCTACGGCTTGACGAGGTTTTGACAAAATATTTAGTATCTTTATTTAGTATTTAGCCTCTGTTGATTTCTTCAAATATTATCAATTGCGCAGGAATGGTTTTGAAAATTAAAACACTCCATTCAATTCGGCAGACTATTTTATAAGTGTGGATTAGCCATACCTTGTGGTGAACTTCCTTCGGCTTTTGAAATTCACAGAAACGAGCCCACTACCCTAACAGCATCAACCATCAACCATACCTGTATACCTTGTCAGGCGTTATTTGGTGGAATCTATGTAGCGGTGAAAATAATTTGCACCCTGCAAAATTATAAAAATACATTTTTCAATTATCTCACACGACCTGTTTCACTTACTAAGATATCATCAGGTCCACGCACGGAAATACTCGTATATACTATTTTTTATATGGAAAACTGATGTGTATTTATGAGTATATTATTTCATAATGCCTCAACAAGGGAAACCATTCAGCGAGATCAATAAAGAAACTGTTTGCGGATTTTTAAAAAGGTTTAATGATTTTTACCTAAGGCCATTTTGAATGGGATTATTATGTAACAAGTGTACATGCTAAAGTTGAATAGCTAATAAAGTGTAATGAGTGTAATGGTATAAACTGAAGGACAGTGGCATTTATGTGGAATATATATATAGATATACATATATATATATATGTATATATATATATGTATATATATATATATATATGTATATATATATATATACATACATACATATACATATATATATACATACATATATATACATACATATATATATATATATATATATATATACATACATACATATATATATATATATATATATATATATATATATATATATATATATATATATATATATACCACGATTGTACGGAAAAACTCATACGAGCGGCACAATAATTGGCTGACACAACATAACACAAATAGAAAAGAATAGACACATATAAAAGAACACTTACACGGTAAATTGTTCGAGCTTTCGGCCCTCTCAGGGGCCTTCTTCAAGAGAGACTCATATATATATATATATATTAATGCGGCCTGTTATTAGAGTGATACTTTATCGAAGCTAAGTAGAAAATGTGATATCAGAACTAGGCATCAATGAATTTAATCTTACTTATGTTGCATTACAGCCAGCCATGGGTACATCATTACCATCTCACAAATGATTACAATTCCAAAAGCTTCCGAACGTACGCCAGCCATAGCGGAGTCCGTGCCACAAACAGTTATTAATTTATTACACTAATTATTTAAGAACATGATTTAAATATATCAGTTTATTTGCAAATATTGAGAGACTAAAACCTAAAGGTACGAAAAAAACGATAAAAAGATAAATATAATTAATGGGATGGACGTCGAGTGTTCCCAACATTCGATAGCTCTGAAAATCACTCGATGATTATACGATACGATTAATTATACGATACGAGCTACTTATACGATATTTCGTATTTTGGATATAGTGCACACATTCATTCGCGTAATTTTCTATCTAACGAAGGGCATTTTCAGAATATGAATGGGTTTCTTGTTAAGTATTTACAAGACAATACACCTTGTATATACAAACGTATTATTGTATAGGCAAGAGTAATAAAGGAATCAATAATCCCAGGAATTTTGAAAACTTTTCTCCAAATTGTGGGTGGAGTCCGTAACCGTAATAACACTGTCCAAATCTAAATATACCAATATTTTCTCCTAAATGTTCCGTATCCGTATTGAAAATTTCAACATTCACCGGAGTCAGATAACTGCACCTCTTGCCAACAGAGGGACTGTGCATTTTATTCCTCACTTACCACGAATCGAACACCGGGGAGGATGAGATAAGCCGAGAGAGCAACGCATTGCTCCTCACAAGCTGACGGTATATTTCAATTTCAATCAAGTGGTGAGAATTTTTGAAGCCCTCAGTCTCCGAGTTGTATTTATGTGATGTGGGAAACAATCCACCCTCCGTAGCAAAACAGACGCGTTCAGCTGTATTGTCCGGCCTCGCAAATAGACAGTTGACCAGTAAACACTAAAGTTTGATTTCTGTTTACTCTTAAATTCTATCTATACCACCTTTTCGTATAAAATACCAGAAAAAACATACGTATTTGACCACATCAGATGCGCTCTAACGCCACCTAAAAACCGCAAGAAAAACTTCAATAAAACTTGCTCGTATTTTTAAAAGGAAAAATGTTTTTATTTCAAATAGTAAATCGCGAGTTCGCTGATTTTGGAATTCTTCAAAGTTGTGCTATGGTGAAAAACATTTCTGCCATCAAACTACAGTATCAATCCCAAGTTTGTATATATGTGAGGGTAAATTTCATCCCGAAACAAGTACTAAAAGGAACATGAAATTTGCAGAATGCCGGGAAGTTCCTTTCCCTATGCCATCATTGGGTTTTCCTTATGCTGAGTATTCAAGAAAATCGTCCCACTTGAATTTTGGATGGGGTCGTTTAAATGTTTCAACCGGAATTTGAACCCGGATTCCTCTATTAAGTAGCGGAACCACGACAACTACAGGCCCTGTATACCTGTTGTGCTACCACGACGCAATATTTTTATATTCAATGAAAAACAATTGAACCTCTTTCGCATCTTGTTTTTACTGCATTAAATATACAGTATTTCATGACAATCCATTCCCTTGTAATTTCTCAAAACAGATTTCTCGATTACATTTTGGAATACACAATTTACACAAATGCATTGAGAACACCTTAAAAATGTTTGAATTGCTTATAATTAATGTAATGAAAATCATGGCGTTATTATTGCGATGTAGAGGTTTTTTCCTAACCACTTCTAATAGCTAATGAACCTTCTTCAACATATATTAAATATATCTGACCAAAAAAATGTAATCATTTGCCGTACATTTATGTTTCCTTCGGTTTCTCGTAGCCTCCAGCATTCTCATCCGGTCCGAAATGACGTCTTTTGAAATTTTCTTTCTACTTCCTCCCGCAAACTGAGACCGGTTTTGCGGCAAAAATTAGCGTTCCCTCCCACCTACTCCAAGTGGCTCGATCCCATTCCAACCAATAGGAGCGGCGCGGGAAATTCAATTGCATTACTTTTGGAAAGGATTCTATATGCTATGCTAGAGTGGATGGAGCGTTTGTTACGTGCCCTATTATAGAAGGATAATTATTAGGTTTGGATTTTAACACATAAAAACTTCCGTCGATAAATTTGCAATTGCTAGTTTATTCCAAATTACCATATTTAGACTTACTTAAGAATTCCCGTACGGTGATGTCCGCGTTTTAGCTTTTCGTTTTTATATTCTATGCTCTCTTGTCCGCAAAGTGGTCATAAATTAAACCAAAAGTTGAGTTTAGATTTGCTACCAATGCCTTTTCTGCCCTACCGTATCCTAAAATCTTTACGCCATTAATAATTATTCTTGGCGTGGCGTTTTAATTTTCAGGAATAGTCACCACATGCGTAGTATCTATATACGGTGGACCATGGCGACCGATAAAACCCGTTTGGAACGTAATTAGTGCTAGAATCTCAAGCCAATTGGTCATGTCACATTATTATTACCAGAATCCCGTCGTCCGAGAATCCCACAACCCTCGTCATGCAGAGAAGTGGTGCAAAGGGTGGGAAGCATGTTTTTAAGCGAGCGATCGCACTACCCACTCCACATTTCGGCATTCATTTCACTTTTCTTTTTTCTTATTCCGGTCTTGTTCCCAAGTATTCAACAATGCCCCCCGACGACAGTCTCCGTTTCCTGCAACGAAATCAACCCCTCTCTTCTTCTTCTTCCCTCCCCCTTTTTTCCATCCCTCCCTTCCCCCTCTCTATCCTTCCCCCACCGCTTTTCCACCAGAACTCGCTCCCGGCCCCATCCTCCCTTCAAATGGAAATCTTTATCGGCCACCTCCTCGCATTAATCCCTCCTTTTACACCGCACGGGAGCTCGTTCGCCAAAGTTCCCCTTTGTTTTGCTATCCCATTATTCATTATGACGGAGTCGGCTCAAGGGGAAGGAGGAGAAGAATCCGTGGAGAGGATCTCAATTCCGCCCGAGAAAATTCGTTCTCGTTCTATTTTTCCATCCCCCGCCTCTTCCTTCTCGTCCTCCCTCCCTTCTCTCCTTTTCCGAAACTCATCTTCAATTTCTCTCTCTGCCACTCCCTTATCCCGCCTCTCACCGATCCTCGTATTTCTTCTCTTTCCCCTTCTCCCCCCCCCCTTACCCTCTTCGTTCTCGATTCCCTCATGAACCTTGGCGCGAATTTCATCTTTCCATTTCCTTTGGAAAGCATTAGCGCATAATTACCTTAATTGGCTGTTTAGAGGAAAGGAGTCTCGTTTTAACATCATGTATTATATCTGGGTCTGCAGATGCGGCTGGGGTGTAGATGTTCGAATATTCTGCCTCTTTTCCTTTGTTTCCCGACGCATGTCGCCGTTGATCATGCTCACAGGCACGTAGCAGTCGATCGCACCTCTGAACTCAAGATGATTTTCCGGAATTTGTTAAGTACTCGTGCCTGCCTGTTTCCCAGAAATTAGGCAATCGATCAACATGGTTCTCGCTCCCATCGACTGAATCCAGTCGCTATTTATTGCATTTGAATGCAAAAATGGATGAATTTCGTCAATTTCAGCTCCACTGGATGACTTTTACACTCTCATTATTTGCCCTTCTGCTGAAGTGAAAGGACGTGCCTTAGTGAGCTCCTGCTCCGAGGGAGCGGAGCGTCGTGTCTAGTGCCTCGTAAAACCTGTTCTGCCCTACTGCTACCTGCTATCTAACTGCTCTTCACCCACGACCCAATGGTGTAATTGTTCTGAATAACTTCTAGCTGTAGCGATAGGGGTAATATATTTTATGTATTAATTTATTCTTTTAGAGTGTTTAGTGCTCAAATGTCTCTCCCTTATCTCGTGTTGGGAATCATAACTGCTTGGGGAAGCGGATTGATTTGTGCATGAATTAGTGCGTTAGTGCTTAAGTATATCGATTGTAAAAGTTACGTTTCGCGGGTAATTAATTTTTGTCTAGTTTATAGAAAAGCAGAAAATGTTGTGTTCACATAAGTATACTGGCTCAGGCAGGTCTCTGATATCTCTATTAATTTGGATTGGTAGGAAAACGGTTGGTGACTACTTCTTTATATACGCAAGCTAGAAATTTTCTAATTATAGGGCATCTCTAAATTTTTAGGGACGAAATAACATAAATAAAAATGGTTTCGTGTAGGTCTGGCTTTGGCTTTGCTGGAAAATGCTAGCGAATACTAGAGTTCGAATCGCCGCGTTGGGAATGATGGTGCAGGGGCTTCGATCCAAGACTAACAGCGGGGTGGCTTTTCCCAAGGGATATCGGCTCGGGGTGGAAATACGAAAGCACGTTGTGCCAATAGGGCTGCACGGTCTCGCCCGAATACAAGAAGCGGCTGAGCGAAACTTCGGATCTACTTGGGGTCTCGTCCCCCAATTGAGGAGTGTCACCTCTCCTTAGACTGGATGACACTAGGGCCGTTTATTAAAGTTAAGGGAAGGCTATACTGTGGTGGGAATTGGAAACTGCCGGGGCAGATCCATCCTCATCTTCAACAGGTACGAGGTGCCGTAGGATGAATGTACCATCGTATCTTAAGTCCTTAATTGTACTCCGAGACCGCTGCCTTGGCAAATACGTCAAGTTGAGGGAAGGAAGGGAGTGATAGTTGTAGGTAGCTCTAATATCTGGCGTAGAATATCTCCTATAGTGGTGTCCAAAGGGAGAGAGAGCAAGGTATGCGTGGTGTATACAAGAGGGTGGGGTTCTTCGTTTGACGCTGGTGGTGAAGGCGACTGCACGGGACGTGGCTTTCTCCAAGCTACAAGAAGACAAAGCAAATTCACTCAAATTTAAACACACTTTAAAAAATAATGACGAAAATCTAATGATGGCGAAAGAAGGTAAACTCGTAGAATGACGAACTTAAACTAAAACAATTATGCGCAAATCCTTAAGTACTTTTAAAGGGAGACTATCACGTGAATATTTGAGAATAACACAAAATAGTTTTTTTAATAAGTCAGAAAAATACAAGAAAAATATCCAACACTATATATATTTTAAAGAAAGATAATGGCGATATTGTGATACACGATATGCGATAAAAAAGCCCAGTATTCTAAATAACTTATTTCCGAACCTCCATACCAAAAATATTAGTTCACGAAAAGAAGTCCCCATGCATCTGAAGAGGTCATGATTGACCCCGGAGGTAATAGAAAAACAACTCCAAAATGTTAAACCAAAGAGAGCCCCAAGTACAGTAGAAATGCCCGGTGGAAAACGGAAGTAACTCAAGGAAGACTTCGAAGCTTATTTGAAAACCGTTTTTCGTAAGTCGATAGAAGAAGGTTCAATACTACGCGTCCGGGAGTTACCCACAGGGCTCCTCTCTACAAATGCTGTGATAAGGGGTGCTTCTGTGATTACAGACCGATATATTTAACATCAATACTCGGCAAGTATTGGGTCTTTAAATTCATAATATTTGGAAATCAGGGGAAGGAAACCCTCAAAGAGGATGATGTATTTTCCCACTTTAAGAAAGTCTTAAACAAGGTCTATAGCGAGGAACTGATACACAGACTAAGCTATTATGGAGTTAACGAGAAAGTGAATAACTGGATTAGTAACTTCTTATCTAATCGTAAACAAAACGGGTTGATTAAAAGGACAGGTTGAGTTCATTAGAGGAAGACGTAACTTCAGGAATGTCACAGGGAAGTTTTATAGGGCCCCTACACTTCTTGTTATACATTAACTACCTAAGCTCCCACTTAAGCGGCAATCTGAGATTATTTGCTGACGGCGCAGTGATTTACAGAGAAATAAGGACACCAGCAGATAGCGTGCCACTCATGACGATTGAGACCAGATATCGGAGTAGTATAAAGATTGGGGGGTTAGAATTAAGTATCGGAAAATATACAGCAGTGAAGTTTGGGAATAAAAGAAAAGATAAACAATGTATGAATCATAAAATTGGTGGGATATTGGGTACTAAATTGGCAGCAAAACCCTTCATGGGATACTTACATTTATAATGCGGGTCAACCTTAAAGAAGCTAAGTTTCAAAAGCCAGAGTGTAGGAAAATGTGATTTAAATGAAGAGAGAGGTATTACATCGCTTTAGTCAGATAACATTTAGAATACGCAGCAAGTTTCTAGAACTCATGGGAGACAACGATAATTAAAGATTTAGATAGATTCAGGGCAAATTTTTTAGATTTGTTAAAAATAGTTGCGAGAAGCGAGTAGAAGTCTTGGGTATTCTGGAGAAATTAGGCTGGGAAACTCTTGATTCCCGTAGAGACCAGGCAAGAATTAGATTTCGACAAACGGGCTGGGCGCTTGAGTTTCGTTAGGATAAGGAAATGGCACCAAATTATATTGGTAGATTCGATCACCGGGATGAAATATGAGACATCGACGCCGTCACAGGCGCATTCAAGTACCCTTTCTCCCCTCGCGCGATACGCAAATCATAAAAAAATGGAACCCAAGAGCCCGAAAAAATTAAATTTACTTGAATGCTTAAATTTCATTAGTTGGTTAAAAGGATCAGTTACTTCTCGTTATATACCGGCATATATGTGCACGAATTTTTTTATGAGTTAGCATTTACTCAAGTGTATGTATAAACTAAGATCACTGTACATGTATTGCTGGGGCTCTAACACCTTTCGCCATGTGCTCTTCTGGCGGATTGCGGAGGATTAAGTAGATTTACATGCAGAGTTACCGAGGAGCAATTCGCCTTCCTCTCGATTGTGTGTCCAGCTCTAATTTATTTCAACTAAATGAAATAATGATTACATATGCTACAATGTTAAGCATTGTCGATTCGGTGGAATGAATCTTCGAATAATTGAAGAGCAGAACCAAGTGTACTTATTTTGCTTGGCTTGGAGTTCCAAATGCCAGCTCCAAGAAAATTATCCTAGAAGTCGTTTTGTTTCCTTTGAAAGTTATCTAAGTTTGTACTAAAAATGGAAATGTCTCTATAGAAATGTTGCTTCAATCTTCGTTTCCCAAACTTGCCGCCTCCCATAACTTTCTCATCGTATCAAAGAGACTTCCGACAAACCCGAATCAAGAGCGCGGTAGATCTTATGATTTCCTGAATTTAATTGTCGATTGTGTAGGACTAGGGTGGCAATAAAAATTTCACCCTTCGAACGAACGCAAGAGGCTGAATACCTCATTCTTCCAGGCTCCGGGCTCACCTATCCTCTCCATTTGGGGCCCGCAGCAAGGCATGACGAGCAGCGAGCTTGTGAGTGGGCTGAATCAATCGGTGTAACTCCACTAGCTGATGGCAAAGAAATCCAATTAAACAAACAATTAGGATTCAGCTATAGTTGAGACCATACTGCAGTCCGTTCCACTTGATGCATCATCATTTCAACTTCATTTTGCATCTGCTGAATGCATGGAAAATGATCAAAATCAATTTGAAAAATGAAATGAAAATTTGAATGATGCTGCCGAGTTGTGGATATGGGAGATATTGGTTTAAGCTGTATACATTTTTGTAGAGTTGTAACTATACTCGGGTCTAACCACCTGCCTTTGACTCAACTTAAAATTTTGATTCTGGAATACGTGTGCTTTTAAAATTAATAAATTAAAATTTCATTCCTCACTTTAACAGATAGACTTATAAAAGTTAACAGTTTCAGGCTTAACTTTATGGAATTCCTTCATGATGAGGGTAAAAAATAACAGAAATTTTACACTTCCACATACTTTTAATGCCCTAGGACCATGGTTTCTGGACAGGATCCACTGGACAATTGGACAATTTTTAGCTCTGTTAAATTCTTTAGACGTTTCTATGCAGTTCACGAGTGAGCTGGAGGCAGACGGTGCCTTAAATTTCTTAGAATTGACTGCGAAAATAATTAATCAAAGTTTCGACCTTTCAATAAATAGAAAAAAGTGTTACTTCGAACAAATTATTCACTCCATATCCAGACATCACCACTCACAAAAACGGGCAGCCTTTTATTCCATGTTACAAAGGGTATGCAATATCCCAATGTCACCACGCAACAAACAAGGGAAACTCCGTATTATAAAACAAATTGCAGTCAACAACGGTTACAGTGAAATAATGATCGTAAATATGTGCAACAGAAAACAAACACAGCTAGCACTGAAATCCATATATCATACACCCAAACTGGACAAGCACCGATGGCGAAGAATTCCATTCCTTGCCCACGTCTCACTCAGGATAACGCAAATACTCTCCAAAAACAACATCAAAACAGCTTTTTACAACTCACATTCTTTGAAAAACTTAATAGGTTCACCCAAAGATAAAATTGACATTATGCAACAAAGTGGAGTTTATAAACTCAATTGTACAGACTGCAACGCCATCTACATTGGATAGACAGGGAGGACTTTCGACCTTAGGACTAAGGAACACCGGTCATGCTTCAGAAAGAAAGACAACAGATCACAATTCGCCAAACACCTCTAAGATAACAATCATTCCAGTAACTTCACAGCAGACATTTTACGCGCGGAAACGAAAGGTCGCAGGCTGAATGCTCTGGAGGAGTTGGAAATTTGGGAATCCCTTCAGTCCGATAATCTTGAGGTGGTCAATGATATCTTATACCTCTCCCGTTCCCCGCTCCTTAAATTCTTAAATACCTTTCTACACAAACGACACCCCCACCAAGACAGTGATGGTCACCGTCCGTCCGTTAATGAGGGTCAACCTTTGTAAGCAAACACACCCCACTTCTGTACTGCCTGAGGCAGTAACCGTCCAATACGTACCCTCACCCTCCCTTCACCCACTGATGAGTGCTGCAACTACACTACCCCTCCTCTCCCTTACTTCCCCCTCCTTACTCCCCCTTGGCATCTGAATATATTAGTTGAAAAATTTCGTTATATATCACCTGATGATGCTGCGCAGCATCGAAACCACAGTCGTAGGTCATCAAAAGTGTGTGGAAGTGTAAAGTTTCTGTTATTTTTTACCCTCAGCTAGACTTATTATTGTTGACAAATAGGAATGATTTAAATTGAGATATGTATGTGACATTATTTAGTTTGTCTCCTTGTAAATGTTTCAATAGGTATACGATGTGTGTGGTGAATAATAATTGCTGGAGTTCATATAGGAATCGGAGTGTTTACTAAATTAATAGACTTTGAGAGGGACCCGGAAAATTCTTATCCAAAACCCTGATTTTTACAATGTTTTGTCTGTATTACCAAATTGTACTAATCCACAAAATCTCGCTAAATCTCGCTAAAATCATTTAAAAACCGAAAGTTAAAAACAAAGAGCGATTTTAATCTCCACTAATATTTTATGATTTATTATTATAATATTTTTATTAATTTATGCGAACATTATATATGCTTTATTAAAGTATTTCAGGAAATTACAAGTTTTCTTCCTGTTCCTTTTCCAGTATGGAAAATGTCCATCGATTGAAGACTGTGACTCTACGATCTAAATGCTGATTAGCCCAGTGACTACAATCCTAAAATTACGTAAACACCCTCTTCGCCGTACCCTTTCAGGTAGGGCGCCGTACCCTTTCATTGTTAAAAAAAGCTAGTAGGTTTTAAATTATTTGAGTAAAATTACATGCTTTTAGTTATTAACTCCATACTGCTCTACTAAGATTAAGTGGCCATATTAATATTTGCATGAATATATTCTTAACATTTTCATCCACCGCTGTGAATGCTCGCTTTTTTCTTTTGTCCAGTTTCAAAGCTTGGTTCTGTTTTCATCGTAATCTCTGTACGCTATGCTATACCCTATCTTGACTTAATTGTGTACCTGTAGCAACACCGTTCCGTTCCCGTGTTGATTAGACGACTTTGACGATTTTTTCCAACATCGTTATCCGGGGTTACTTAATTGGACCTATGTTCCTCATCTGTATTATAGCTAAGTCATTACATTTATATCCTTATTAATGAGTAGATGATCAACTTAGAAATAGTTTAAAGCTCCTGGTAATAAAATAATTCTATAGGTGAAGCATAAGAATGTAGCTTGATTTTATTGGTGAATGATAATTTCGCTGTGAGTTCTATGCAAGGCAAGTGAAGTCACTTCACTCACTCCGGATTTTTTTTCTTCAGTTATCTGTGCTTTTGACGATTAATCAGTTACAATTAACAAGTCAATATTTTGGAAAGAATCAACCTCAGCCGCACTCTTAATAGTGGGCCAAGGATATGGCGAGGGACATTAGAGAGGAAAAATAAATAAATAAAAATAAATAAAAATAAAATGATACAGGGGGGTTAGAACAAAACAAACGATTAAACCAAAATACGATAAATACGATAGCAAAAACGCTCTGGCTAAGGTGTACTAGATAGCATTGACCCTCGCCCTTATCAAGCACTCGCTCATCTAGGGGTTACGAGAGATTTCTTCCTGCTTTTAAATCAAGTAACCTCAAAATTATGCTACCTTTAAAAAAATGTGAGTAAGGAAAGAAATTAAAAGTATTCTTTCACTATGTCACTTGTATCGTGCAATAGTAACAGTATTCGCCATTTATTGTTAAAATATATTTTTTGTTTTACATCCAAGTATTTTAATTTGATTTTGATAACTAAATACATATCGTGAGTCTAGAGACAAGAGTTACCCGCAGTACGTAATCGGGTTTTGCTCTTCTGGTTTTCAGGCATTATTTTGATAGCAAAAATTTGGGTTTTCTTTTCGAGTCGGGTCCGTGGACGTAAATCCCGAGCCGGCTTTGCTAATGTGAATCGTAAGATTCGCAACCACTTTAATCTTAGTAGCAGCTCCCACCGATTGATAACAGTATAATTTACACTGTTAATGGTAGCCATTCTTCCCCAATTGAACCCCTATCCGTTTGATCGAGTTGTCTCTGTCATCGCGACATGTTTACACCCTGCATCACGTGCCAAGATATCTTCTTACCTTGCCAAGATCGGTGCGCACGCCAGGTATTTGCCCACAACTCCCATCTAGCAGCTCGTAATAAAGTTCATTTATCTCTCCCTCTCTCTCTCTCTCTCTCCTTCCCTCATTCACCATCTCTTTCTCGTTGGCTCACCGAGAGCCTCACTCCGGTCTCGTCTCCCCTTACATCTCGATCCCTCCACCGAAACACCCCCTCGCCCGTTCCAGCCACACGCGGAGATACGATTATCCACCTCCCCCACCCTCTTCCGCGCGGTGTGCGCCCATAAGTTCGGCGAATGATTTTCAGTGAATCCCGACCCACCTACTCCCATCCCAATTATCATCAAGCGGAAAGCTTAGGGTTTTGGAAGGGAGGCTTGCTGGAGGATGATTACATTTTAAAACTCGCCCTGTTATTTTTACCACCCGCTTAATTGGTTTGCACGGGATCGAATCCCTAATTTCCCAATTATTCGATTTTGAGTTTTGTTTAACACCACCCTCTTCCACCTCCCTTCGATTCAACCCTATCCTCCTCCTCTCCCCCACCTTCTACAGCGATTCTCCCACCTCTCCCGCCATCAAGATATCAGCGGGAGATTCGCTCTCAAACTATCTCCCGTAAGTGGTTGTCGCGTCAAAGTGGATGTTTGTGACGCATTTCACGTCTCGGCGAGAGGAGAATGGGATGCGGGGGCGGGGGGCGGTTTACACGCCCACAGGAACGCCAGGAGCACCGCAACGCGCGAGCTTAAATTTTCAGCGACTCCGTGACACGGGAGTCCGAGCTGAATGAGACTGAACTCTCTCTCTCTCTCTCTCCCCCCTTCCTCATCCCCCCCCCCCCGGATAGTAAACTTTGGAGGTGGAGTTAAATGGGTGACACAAGCGGAAACTATCCATCCGCGGGGCATTTCATTAAAATTTTTACTTTTACCGTCGTTGCTGCTGTCGTGGATTTCATTCAGTCGGTGAAACTTCCATCCTCCCCCCGCCGCCCCCAGAACGGGAGTGAAATGGTCCAAATCGCATTAACTCAGAAATTAGCGGGGGTCACGTTAATAGTAAGCTTTTGCCCTTTAGCACGGAAAACACGTGAAATGAACGTAGGTCAAGCGTGTGGACTGGAACTGGCGAAGCCACAAGCGGAACGAACAAATTTAATGCCTGCCATCATGAAATTGCAAAATACGGAAATAATAATGACAAAACAATTTTACTCTTTTTCCTTGACGTGTACCTAAAAATCTGAGGACTAAAACCTTGAGGAAAATTTGGGTCGTTATCTTTGAAATACCTGTATTTAACGAGCTCAAATTAGGGACTGAAAGCTATTTTAATGGTTTGAAAAACCTGATGCGTCAAATAATCAGTATTATTTCCTTGAACTGGATAATGGATATGGTTTTAATGATAAGTGATAATCATAAACCATCTGTAGTCCACTTGTTATCGGTGAAATAATTGACTTGAGCCTATAATTTATTTGAGCAAACGAGGAAGTGTTTGTGCCGTGGGTTTTGAAGATTTCAGTTGCACGGTGCTCCTCTGATACCCTTCTGACTGATAAAACGTTGACCTGCTGGAACGCATGCTATCCTTGACTGTGATTCAGCTGATACCGGCGTTTAGTTTCTCTCCATGCTTCCTACACTACTTCAAAATCTGCCTGCCTCCAATTCACCCAGCTATTATCCAGCTAACGGTACTAATGACTCCACATGTGGGTCGTTTTCACTCATACCTACCAATACCATTTCATCGTTCGATCACATTTTTTGCTTTTGCTATTTAAGTATCAGATGTACGAAATGGGGAAAAAATAGCGTTCTGGAAAAGCTGATCGATTTTTTCTTTATATTGATTCATTTTACATTGGTGCGCATTTAATTTAGTGAGTTTTTGACAACTTCCCACAGTGATGACTCATTTAAACGTCTCTCAGGCTTTGAAATTCGATCAAATTCACGGAAGATCGAAGGATGGATAAATACTTCGGAAGCGTCATTGATTCTATCAGCCTCCGTGAGAGAGTTAGCTTTGACAGCGTCAGTGTGTAAGAGAGAGAGAGAGAGAATTCTAACGTTTGCCGCAGGGGAACGTACTTTTCAATCTGCCAAAGACCAACTCTCATTTGGATGATTTGTTCTCGCCGCCGTATTTGCTTGGAGGTGCTACAGTTGGGTCTTAATTGGCAAAACCAAAACTTCCTGCCAGCAATTTGCTGGTGCAGAGCATTTTTTTGACCAGTTTTAGTTAAGCTAAAGTCAGGAAGATGGCGCCTGTCAAAGATAATTCCACACTCACCTGCACTTAATTCAAAGGGAAAATGTTTGTCATCAGCGCACCAGGCGGTTCACGCCAGTGAGGAAAAGGCGGAAGAATGTTAATTACTTCATCACATGTGTCACTGCCAATTCTCAGCTGGAGAAATGTACAAGCGATCAGTTCATTTCCCTTATCTCCAAAATTTTGACGGCTTCGCATTGACTTTTGCCTCCTTTCTCTTTTTTTCTGCTTCTCTCCTCTTTTTTTGGTGGAATGAAACGAAAGAAAAAGATACTTTCCTAACACGGAGGCGAGTTTGTTTATTAAAATTCACAAGGCACAGCCAATTCAATTCTCGCCGGTTCGATACAAAAGCATCTGATCATATAATATGGGAACCAGTTGCGCTTCTGAGAATTTCAATAACCCAGTGGAGCTTTAAAAAAAAATAAGTTCCTGAAAACGAAATTTTTTTACAACCATCATGGTCTCCTTCAGATACACCGTATCATCTCCTTCGTTCTTGAAGGGAGTCGTTTTGAAATCATCTCCTTTTGTCTCTATTCCTCGCCTTTTCTCGTTTTCATCCTCGGATTTGTTTTACGTACCTAAGTATATTAAAAATATAACTCTTTTTGTTTCAATTTTCTGGAAGAAACACCAAAATCCTCTTTTTATTAAATGAATCTTAATATTTGTCTGAGGTATATGTATTCTATTTCGGTGGAGTAATTTAATTTGATACTCTATGAAAAGGGAACGTACAAGAACGGTGATGAGTCTAGTGATAATACCATTCATGTTTCTGAATGCATACTTTTTTTTTGAGTAAAAATGTTATTTGAATTCTGAGCTTGCTTGGAAATAGCATTTTGAATTTTGTTCCAATATTATAGTTTAAGCGCTCCGACAGCTTCGGTCATTGCTTATATATCGCGGCGAGGAGAGTTAAAACCAAATATCGCGAAGCCATTGTCCCGGATGGAATTCAATTCGCAGTCTCCAGCGTCCCCGGCGAGTACATAAAAGACCAGGCTAACCCGGTTGTCTTGAATATACGTTTCACGAGAAAGGTATAGAAGTATATAAATATACGAGGAAAAAACTTTTTTTATCGGATAAGTGAGCTTTTATTCCTTTCACGAGGCCTTCAATTCATATAGAGGAACAGTTGTGTTGCCAACCCGTTTTATAACCAAGGGCGGAAAAAATCTCTCCCTTGATGGAGCTTTGAATAGGAACAATCGATTTCGTCCTAAATGGCGCCTAACTACAGGAACACATGACCTCCCATCTTTTAGGCTCAGGAATAGGACGACTTGAACCCCCCCAGGTTGTAGGTATCCAGAAAAGTTGAAAATGTTTCGTGTCAAATTAGATCCAAAATTCAAATGTATATGTTTATTATTATAAAGTCTCAAATTTTAATCATAAAAAAATGAGGAAGTGAAAGGAATTCGCAAATAAATATGCATTTGTTTATTTGCCACTGAAATTATTGGCAGCATCTATAAACATTGCTCAGGGGATGCAAAAAATCCTTCGAAATTTGAGGGCCGTTGGTCATGCACACGTGTCTTTTGCTCTCGTGTGGTCAGATACACAATTCCAATCATAAAAGCGACGAATGTAATCGGTGACTATCCACCCATAATTCTGTCCCGGTCCCTCCTGTCCCCACATTGTACGCTTTATTTCTCCTCCCTTTGTCATCACAAGTGATTATAATTTTTCTCCGTGATTTGGCATTGATCCAGTCAACCAAACATTAAGGTTTCACGAGTCTTTGTCTTGCCCCTCTCGATGCGTTTTCATTACCCATTGAGTTTCTCTATGACGGACAAGACTAATTTACTTCGCGTTTTCTCCATCAAATAAAACATTTTCTGGCCGAAGGCGTACTTTATTTATTGGTTGATGATTTCCCATCGATTCAGCTGTGCAGTAACTTTATCATTGTCAACCTGGTGACGGATTGAGCGTGGGACGATTTTCCAGATGATTTTGAAATATCGAAGCCTAGTAGTTTCATCAGTCCGTGTCACTGAATGCCATTGCCAGTCATTCTTCGTCATTCGTTCTCTTTCCTTCCATGTTTCAAATTTCTTCCACTCTTTGCTCAATTCTTATTGGCTTCCTTTCCTATCCAATCGACTGTACTTTCGACGATATTGGCGAGGGTGTGGCACAAATTTCTCATTTATTTAGTTATTAAAGACTTTATTGGGGAGAGATTGAAACTTGACAGTTTCTTCTTCAACATAACCCCAAAATATTACATTAAAGACAATTAAAATACACCCATACCCTTGGTGGAGTGATATACACCCAGGTGGGAGTCAAACCCGTGATATCTGGGTTGGCAAGTGAGGACGTTACTCCGTGAAGACCGGGGCCAAGCTTAGTTTCCTTTTTAGATTATTCCGAATCAAATGAAGACATTTTTCTACCAAAAAAAGGACCTACTGGCAAATAATTAATTTTTAGCTTTGAAACCAAGCAATTTTGGTAATAATTTTTCGATAAATGTTTGTTTGTCGTACACACGTACTTTGAACTGCGCGGAGTTGTTTTATTTTAAGAAATTATTCAAAGATCTCTGGAAGCATGTACGATTTTTGCCAACCCGTTATGTAAGGGTTCATGCATGAAATTTTTCAAGCAAGGTTTGGAATCGTCTTAATTAGACCAAAACTATCTCCCAGATGTTGATTCCTGTCATGAGTCAGTAAATTACTCAAATACCCACTATAGTTTGTGTGAATCAAATCAAGTCTCCACATACCAAATTTGGTATGTAAATCTTCACCCCGTAATGCAGCGATATCAAAATTGAGATATTTGGTTACGAAGTTGATTCTAACAAGGGTGAATGTATTTTTATCTTCTGGTGAAATGCTAACTTCTCAGGCCAAAATTGTATGCGACACCGGAGCACGATACTTAATCCATAATACATCCATCCACTCATGAATTAAAAGAGATTGCTGCAATTCGAAGTGAGATGAATGTTACGAGGTAGATCATAGAATCATATTAGAACGACCACTCAGTGTCAGCCAAGGGTACCTCTTGCATCCCGGAGATATTTTCGCAACGGACGGAGAGTGGGTCAAGATGGGGGCACTCCCAGTGACAGAACATATCCTCATGAAGCCAGCGTTTCGTGAAGTTGAGATGTTTTGAGAATTTCCCAATGGAAGAGCTGTCTTTGTACCCCAAGGGCGACTTTTGGGATGCCTACTCCTACGTAGTGACACAGACAGGATTATTGAATGTTTTCCCCGACTGGTGTTCCTCGGCCTTTGTCTACAAAGTACACTTTGCAGACAAAGGTTTCGTCACAGCTGTCACTATTCCCCGGACCGTTTTGCGACGAAAGTCATTATTGAATATAAAATACGAAATTCTTCAGTACACCACCTTTGATGAATAATCACAAAAAGAGCCGATATTATTTTTCACGTTATTGACCAGACAGTTTCATTTAGAAGTAAACCTTGATTGAAATTTAAGGGAAGGTAACTTCCTCTTCAAACTCGTACCCGTTTTCCTGAATCGTGCCAGGCCGAGGAAAAAATCCCACAAAATGAAAAAAAAACTTTTTGAGGCATTTCAGTACATTCACGAGATGCATTTGCGTCGTTGTGCATTTCAACTGCCGGTAAAAGTGTATAAAGCCGAAAAATATTTTAAATATCAATATGTCATTCGTAATCAAAGAATTTCAAAGTATTACATGCTTTTACGTTTTTCTCCATTGAAAGATATTGAAACTATAAATCGTCGAATAGATACTTTTTCTGTAGGATGACTGATGTTAAATACGCTGACTAAAAAAGTATCTTACTTATGAAGGTAAATAAATACCCACCATTTGGTGTGTGGATACACATTCAGATTGCTTCGGCAATAAGCCGTGATATTCCTTTAGTTTAACTTATGATTGAAAGCAAAGTAAAGTTTTAGGGACGTGGGTCACTAGGGATCTCCCTTCATTATAGATTTCACAGTGTACCCGGTTTGCAGTCTATAATTACCCCTTCATTAAATCTAATCCATGGATGCGTGTTACATTATTCTCTGTGTACTTAAAGCGATAATTGGTGAGAAGTTGATTTCAAATTTAACAACTACGTGTGCAATAATATACGTAGACGCTCTCTGCTGTTGAGTATTATAATTAATATTGTTGTTAAAAATTTAGTTTGCAAATTACGGTAAATATTGAGCGAGGGGATAATTTTCAACCGACATTCTATCCTTATAATTCAAATTATTAAACCGTCAAAATGAATCAGCATGGCAGTTTATGATGTGATCTTATTCAATTTTTAACTTTCCGGACTGCAAATTTTAGGCTCGGTATACCGCTAAAATTGGTGGTCTTGGCTGTCACGTGGGGAAAAATACGAATATGTATTTGGTAAATTATACTTAGTACCCATTTCAGCTCAAATAAATTCATTTCACAGCCCGGTTTCAACTTTATCATCTTCCTAAAGATGGCCATTCCGTGTTGAAACCGGGTGGAAATAAATCCAAAATTAATTTGACCAAATAATGTACACCAACGACAAAAACAGTTCAGTGTAATGCAGCGTCGCGTTCAAAGTTGAGCGTACTTAATACTCTTTGCGTTCTAATTTTAATAGTACGGTAACCCAAATGCCAGGGAACGCAGGTATATGTGAACTTTTCAAAATTATTTACGTTTGCAGATAAGGCCACTGATATATTGCCGAGCCTTTTAGAAACACCGCACGTACTACCCCCGGTTGGGCAAGGGGCATAGACCCTCAACATTTTGGGCGTAACCCGGCCGTTGTCGGCCTCGGGCTGTGCGCCGAAGGATATGTTCAGGTTGAAAACTCATGCGCTTTTTGGGGAAAGGGGGAGGTGCGGTGGGTGGCTGGTCCATATAGTGTGTCCGGGCAGGGCGACCCTCTTGGCTCTCTCTCCCCGAGTACGTCAGTGCCCACTTGAATGTTTGTGGAGAACGCTCCAGGGCTGCTACTTGGGCGGTCGGGAAGGGGGTTTAGGAGGGGGCGAGGGAGGGGACGTGTGTCACCCGTAAGGAGTCTTTCGACGAGGGTTTCCCATTTCTTCCCACCCTCCCCTATCCCATTTCCCTCGTCTTTCTCATCTCGTCTGTTCCCTGAGCCTTCATTCCAAGTCCTCGAAGTTCGCAGCGGGCTCGAGAAGTCTAATCACACGCCCACCGAATTATAATGACTTCAAAGTGGCGATGGGGAGACAGACCGCTCCTTCACTCCCTCAGAGTTCTTGTGCTTCTTGCATTCCGACTGATGCACCCGCTGATGGTAATTATGCCTCCGCGGAGATCAATAAAATAGCGGTATCATTCGGTGAATTCAGCCGCTCTCTACATATGTTCCATTTTGAGAGTGGTCTGTGCTCATGATCGATTCTCCCGCACTGTATGGGATTGGTGCGAGGTAAATGATAGTCATCTTGAATTATTCTGATAGCTTGAGGGAATATTTGTGTCTCTTGGATGAATAAAATGACGGAGTCTTAAGACACTCATTTGTTTCATCCAAGACGGACTCGTAAGTCACCACCAATCCTAGTTTGAAATATATGAATTAACTTCCAACATTCCGCTGGAGATTAAATTTTGAAAAATAAATGTCTTTCTTACTTAATTTATCTTGCTAATCGTCATCATATAAGTAAGTGTCATTCTGATAACTCAAGGTTCAGCTTGAGAAATTGTTTTGAAGAATTAGAAGGCGACTTGAAAATTTAGCGCAAGTTGTCGAAATGAAGTTCTAAAAAGATTTTCTATTATAATCATAAAATATTTATCCGATATGCAAGCACATATTGGAAACCATAAAAAGAGCTATCAACAAAAATATTCACATTTTCTAGTTTTTGCATCATCATTTGCGCTATTTTGCATGCTTTTGTGTAACCTTCAATTAACGAAGACCTAAGTAAAATCTAAAGATTTTAATGCTCAAGAAACACTTTCTGTTATTGTTGAAAGCCTTTATCACTTTCTTTTCACTAAAGAATAATAAAGATAATCTTCGAGAGTAGAGAATAAGATTAATTGCATTTGTAATGACTTTAGAAAATTCCGAAGTACTATAAATGCGAAGTCATTGATATAAATTGAAATAGATTTTGCTTTAATATCACGCGTAAAACACTACATTTGATTTAATTGTATTACCTGCTAGACATTATAGATATATCATAGATGTAGCTTTTAATAACTCTTCTTATTAACAATTCTTCTTCTTATCCTCTTCTTTTACGGACGTTTAAAAGCGTTTTCATGTCATCCAGACCTTGTGTTTCTATTGTTTTTATCGTAATGTCAGGAATATATTTATTCCTTCACTCCTTTTCTAAATCGGCTGGACTTTTTGGACATATTAATTTTTTTAACTTCATATTAAAACCTCCTATTTAAGTACTCATGTAACAAATATTTGTGTCCTTTGCTAAGGCCATTCAATTTGGTAAAATGGCATAAAAGGTTTGCGATCCAAATTTCACCCAAATCAACGAAGACTTGCTTCTTGCCCCATCCAATTCTTTTCGACCCTACCTTGTTCTTCCAATCCCATGGGCGCTAATGAGCTTAACTGTCGACTCTCATCTAAACAATGAGATACAAAGCGAACAATTTTTGCCGTCCCTCCCACCTCACTCACTCAAATCCCTACTTCCCATTACTCTCCCTATCTCTCAATCTTTATACCTATTGCTCTCTCTGTCTCCACATGCCCTTCCTCCCTCCCTCCTTACCACTCTCATTCCCCCTCTCCCCCCCTTCTGAACTGCTGTTTACACAGTCTGCCAAGCGCCCCTTAGGTTGTTTGCCGGGTGGAATGCAAATGCAGATGTTTCCCCCATTCGCAAGTCCCCATCCCAGCTTCCTCCACTTCCCTTTTGTACTCCTTCTCTCATTCCTCCTCTTACTCCGTTTCCCAGCTCCAGACGCAGTCGGTTCCCTATTTCCTCCACTCTCCACCATCAGCCCTTTAACTGAGTTAATTTTTCGCCCACCCTAACCCCCCCTTCCCGTTCTTCCACCCTCCTCGCCACTTCTAACTCTTCCTGCTTCTCTTCTACCCCAAAGCCAGTTAAAATCCTCTCTTTTTCTCTATGTCTTCCGCTCTTATCTCTTCCTCTTGTCCCTTAACTCTTTCGTTCATCTCTCGACTTAAGTGCGTTCCACCATTTCTCGTGAGTTTCCCTTATCTCCACACTCACGGTGAGACTCGCAGACTCGCAGATTTCTCTCACCTAACTTCCTTTTCCGGGTGCATTACCAAGCAGGTTTTATTTCTACCGAGGGCATTTACATAAAATGCTCCATTCTATTCCCACAATTAAGAGAAAGCAACCCTTTCCTCTCTTTCTCTTTGTTTTCCATCCTATTTTTTTATCGTATCTGTTTACTTATTGAACTCTAGAATAATAGCGCGCGACTCGTTTATTTTCCTCCTGAAAAGTTGAAATTTGGATACTCGGGAATTCAGTTGTTATTTACCTACAAGTTTTAGGCATTAAATTTTCGTAATAAAGTAGACAAAATGCTCTTTCATTGTTTACTTTCTCCTTGGGCTATGGTTTTATTCGCATGATATTAATTTTACATTAAAAAAACTTTAGGTCAAATAAATACGAAGCATTCTAGCCACATTAAATATGCCTTCGAAAGCAACGTTTAAAAAGAATTGCACTCGACTCAGTAAATATTTTAAGATCTCATTCCGAGTACCAGGGGCATTAACATCACTTCCAGATATGAGACATTTTACATTTATTTTGGGACGACTGAACCTAGTTTCCTCTTACTTATGAATTTAACCAAAGAGTGGGAGGACAAAGCAGTGAATGTTTTTATCAAAAGAACAAACATTAAAATCAGGAATGTCCTCTCTGAATATTATTTAAAAAATATAAATAAAATTTTATGGTAATTTCAACAAATAAAAGGTACGTTAAAAGTTAATTCCATTTGACGTTCATATGAAAAAATTGATTTCCAAGAATCTACTGGGATAGATTGCCTACAGCCATGCTCTTTTTATTTATTCTATTTTTTTCATTCAATATCCTGAATTCTAAGTGCGGAAGGTTAATTCAATATTTCTTTTGTTATTCCAAGTAGTTAAGTAAATCTGACAGAGTCCGATCAAAATATTTAATGCAGTTTTTAATTTCTCTATTAAAATAAATTTATTTGACTGCCGCTACAAGTCATTAAAAGTCAATAAAAGAGATGTGTGTCTACATCGTAATTTTTTGAAATAATTCGCCAAATCGATGGCACAACGCGTTAATATCGCATATTTAATTTATCTGGTAAAGCTTTAAATAAAGAACAGGCGGTTCCAAGGTGGAATGATGGCCATTTGGGGAATAATTTTGTATTTATTGAAATTGAAAGTCAATGTTATAATGCCCTACACTACTTTGGTATATCTATTGCCCCCCGAGGCTGAAATTATCTGCCTAAAGGTGCGTTGCAGCCTTTAAATCAGTGTTAGTAGTCTCCAAGCTAACATCATTTCCAAATATATATTTGAATTCATTCAAATATATTATCTGAAAAAAAACTGTTGTCATAAAACTGTTTTGTTCGTGTAGAAAATGGACCCTCTTGATTTCCTATTTCCTTTCCTAGATACTTCTGCTGCAGTTATAAATTGTATACATTTTCGTACGAATCTGATGAGGAACGATAAGTAGCTCAAAAATGTAAAATAGTTCGAAAGAAAACTAAAAAGAAGTGCATATCTATGAATTAATCATCAGAAATATTCCAATATTTAGCAAATCTATATTCCATTAAATATAATATTATAGTGACTAATCTGTTTGCTTTCTGCTCGCATGTTCTTTGACTCGAACTCTTTTATTAGATAATAGGAACGCTTGTGAAACACAAAAACACATCACTTGACGGAATCCTGAGTGAAAATATTGGTATTGATCTTAATGTGGTAACATATCCACGAATCGTCACGTAGAGCCAATCGGTCAAAACTGACCCATCAAATTTTATTCATTTCAAGAGAAAGTCTTTCCATTAAAATTTTTTAGTGAGGCTCGCACTGATTGGTCACGCTGGCTTTATTTCAATATTCATTTCAGTGAAGAAAATTCCATTTTAAAAATGCGACCGCTTTAAATTTGGTAGCTCTTATGTAAACGATCGCTCGCTATTTGGTTTGCGCACACAATTGCTTCTTACTCCTCGCTCGGCCAAAAAGGCAAATAGTAAGAGCGTGTAGCTTGGAAAATAGGTCTTTGCCAAATTTTACATTGGAAAATAAATAATTTCTCAGGAGATATACCTTAGAAAAGAGGCAAACATAAAGGAAAAAGCCCGCATTTATTTAATTTATTTAAAAATTTAAATTCAACACGGGGTTTCCAACATTGTTTTTTAACTACATTGTCAGGGGACTTTCACTCGACGAACTTTTAATTCGACGAACGAACGAGTCTGAAATGAAGTCAACGTGAAATTGGCTAAATTTTAGAGTTTTGCGATGCTGAAACTCTTGCGTTGACTCTTTAAAAACTTATTTCTGATCGCAAGTAACACATTAAAAAATGACTCTTTGAATTCATCATTTTTTCAGTCTCCTTATCACGCGCCCTTAAAATTCACTCTTATTATAGCTCTCTTCTTTCATTGGCTGTTCTGAAGAGATATGCTCCAGATAGCCAACAGTTCCACGCTCCTAAATCCGAGGTGCTGTTTTTACTCAATTTGTATGAATTAAATGCCCAATCATTACCTTTCGTTTCCCATTTTTTAAATTTCAATTTTTAATTTAAATTTAAATAATCCTACCAAAATGAATGTTGATTTGTTCGTTCGAAGGTTTCCGCGGCGATGAGTAGGTGATTTCCACATTTTTCGTAATGCGCAAATACGTTCGCGCAAATATGAGGACGTTCCCTGATTGGCCAAGAAATTTCCCGGTATTGGCGCCGGATTTTTCCTATATAAGACGGGACAACAAGCTTCTTTTCATCCTTGACCTGAGGACGCCAGCAGGATAGCTGGCGAAACTGTTGTACTTTTAAACGACATACGCGGACGCAGCCCGAAAAATGTGGAAATCATGAATGTTGATTGTTTGCATGGCTAGAGTGAAGAAAAATCGCACAGCTAATAAACACCGAAAAGTATTCATGAGAAAAGTACTGCAGCATCTAATTAAATAATGAAAGAGAACGAATCATCTCTAACAAAATCAATTTATCTGCATAACACGAAATCGTATCCAACTCTCTAACATGGTTGATGCTGTTCACCAAACATGCCGCGTGCTGTTTTAATCGGTTTATTTGATCGCTTCGACCATTTTTTTTAAGGCTCCGCAGTCAGCGTCATTTTTCGCAGTCTCACCCTTTATTCCGTTCGCTTCTCTCTCACCATATTTCCACGGGACAACTCCCACGGTGGATTCGGGAGGTGAGAGCGGTGGTGGGAGGGGGGCGGGAGGATGGTTCGTTTAATCCGATATAACCTAAGGCGACTCCCCACTCCCCCGGCGTAGTACACTTGCCAAAGGGAACTTCTCTCTCACTGTTGCTCTTCCCCCGTCCCAAGATCCGTCTTTCATTTGCGTACGCGGAACAACAAACATGTCCACAGGCTCAAGTTGATAAGTTTAGCTCTTGCTTCGGTCCTTCCTGCGGAGCTACTGAAAACCCAGCGGGCGTTGGGGATTGGCGGTGGAGTCTCCCAGGGGAATCGGACGAACCGAAGGGCACGCCGAAGGGCTCGGGAGTAGAAAGGGAAAACGTACTACCTTCCTACGTACGATTCCGCGGTGATCTAGATGCAAATTTTCAACCATCTTAAATTTCGCAATCTCATTTTTTTTATTCCTTTCGGTTTTTATTGCGTTATTTTTTTTTAAATTCTGTCGCATTTAATCATTACTGGACGGGAATGTTGGGGGTGGGAGGTGTAGGAGAGGGGAGGGATTGCTTATTCATTAAAATTATACGGGCAGCTGTTTTGCTTTATGGCACCTTATCATCAGAGCCCTACCCTGGATTAAATTCCGTCGTGAGCCCAGGACGTTTCCTCACGGCTGTAAATAACTGCATGAATGGAATTGAAATTTTAAGTGCGTCTTTTTTATTCATTCCAGGATGGTTTTTGGTTACGAAAAAAAAATGAAGAGAAACGGGAAGGTTTCAAAGAAGTGCTCATGGTAAGTGCATACTCAACATTTTTTTATCTTCTCTTCCATCCGACTTAAAATTAGAAAAGATTCAAGTGAACGGATCCCGATCTACTTTATTATTTCCTCTTGGATACGTAGTATCGTTATTTTTGAGTTACTTTGTCATTTTGACCAGAATTTTTTTTTTCGTCATTCCAAAGTGATGGCAAATATTACTCTGCTAGAAATTATTGTTCCGGAAAATTCTGAATTAAAATCCCATTCATAAGTGAGACTTAGGAATGATTTATTCTGCACGAAACTCAGAAAAGAGAAGGCAAAAAAAGTTCGTATTTTATATGCGGGAAGGAACCTTTTTACCTTTCCTAGCTCCCTAGATCAATGGAGGGTATTAAGGATTCCTGTCAACCAATACTTATTTATTCTCCTAGAGTAAAATCTTATTGCTTTTCAAATTATTATACTTATCACTTAAAATTAAAAAAAATTGAGCTACTGTGAAATACAATGATTATGATGTTTCTGAAACTTGTGTGTTACTACATGTGGATTGCTTTACTGTTAGAATCACTAGAAAATATTGCGCGAAGTATTTCAGCACACGATCGTTACAAATTATCGTAATTTTTTAAAAACCTTTCTTTGTATAATAAATCGTCGTTATTGTACGGATAAGATGATAAATATTCGCGTTACGTACAACACTGCAGTTGATTGCTGTAAAGTTTGAGAAAAAATTATCATATTCCCCTCTATGATGGCAATACGTCTGTTTAGATTCCCCGTAACGGCTCTTGAGCCTATTGACAACTGCCCATATGGTGGCTTGAACATATAGATAGACAATAATTGCGATTCAATTTTTGGCATCAATTCCTTTTTAGGAGAATTATTTGCATGACATTCATTATCTTTTGGCTTGAAGCCGACGCTTTCAAAAGGTCTCACCAGAAAGTCATCGGCGATTGACCCTGCCGATTGAATTGTTTCACTGACTATTTATGTCCACGCCATATGTGTACCATGACCTTGAAGCCAACATTTTTGTATACCTGTCTATTTTCTAGTACTTGGAAATATGACACTTAAGTTTTTCATTACAGTGGGAAACATACTACACATTAGTCCTACCCAAGCATGCATGATGAGTTAATAGCTGTTCAAATGTTTTCTCTCCGTTTTGGGCAAGTATTATTGTGAGGGATCAAATGATGAGCCTAATATTATATCTCACAAGTAAAAGTCATTGTAAATTACGTTATTAGTTCCGTTACAAGAGGCTACTTAATTGCCATAATGGTGTATTTTTTGCTTATGTTGATTGTTACTCTTGGGAATTTCCATGATAAGATACTAAAAACACAATGAATAACACAAATACTTGTATGGTTATACATTTATTACTTTCTGAGACGGACTGCGAATTGGCGGACGTGATCACAAAAAATAATTTCGGAATCCGTACTAGGTTTTTGAAAGGTGATATCCTTTTATTTTTAACCCGTTATGAAACGTTTATTTTTTTAACCCGATATAAAACCTTTATTTTTGTTTTAAACCCGAGGAAAAGTAAGTCATTCTCCTAGCGTTTCGTTTCGGTAGACCAATTGCGAAAATGGGGCAGAATTCACCGTGCAGAAGGATGCAGCACGCCACTCTCCGGGGCTGCGTGGGTGACTCACGGTTGCAACGTTATTGAGAATGAAACTGGAAAATTTTTCTCCACTTTCTGATTCCTCTCATCATCTCTCTCTTTCTCCCTTTCTCTCTCTCTCTTTTTCTCCCTCTCTCACTCTCCAGCTCTTGACAGAGTTCCCCGAGAGTCTTCTTCATCCGCATGCGGCGCACGCACTCACATTATCACTTTCCAGGTTAAGGATTTTAATTTCGCGAAAGGATTCGAAATTCCGGGAACGGATTTTGAATTTTTCATAGATCAACCATTGAGGATTTCTGTGCACAAGCGAAAAGGAGAGGTGTTCTTCCTCCCTCTCTCTCCTTCCCCTTGCCGCCCCCTTCGCCGACTCTACCACTCATTTCCCCCCCACCCCCCGCCCTCCTTCCCAACTCCTCCCGCTCTCGTTTTAACTGTGACTTCATTGTGTTCTTGTTTGTACGCTACCTCGTGAACTTCGAGAGCTCAAGCGACGCCTATCCACATGCGTTTGAATTTTGCAAATGTGACGTGTGTACGAGTATTAACTCAGTGTTTTTTTTTATGTCAGCGGGAGAGTCCTTTCATTCTGTTTAGTGAGCACTGAAAGTAAGCCAACTATTTTCGCAGTTTTCGTCCGGAAGCACTTATTATGGAATTAATCATGCCGCCATGAACTTCAAAGGCAATTGTGTCTGCTTTGCTCGCTGCCTAAGAATTATACTGCGGGCCATCCCCCACACTCTCCCCTTCTCTGCATGCAAAAAGAAAATAGATCTCTGCAATAGATGCCTATGTTTTTAATGTCGCACGTAACTCTCATTATTTCTGTTTACTCCACAGCTCCACGCAGCTTTTTACGGAAAAAAGTCATATTTTACATGAAAGCTGTTGTAAATTTGGGTTATGATGAAGTTGATGCCATTTTAATGATTCATCAGATGTAATGCAACACCGTTCAAACACGTTCTTTTTCAGAGGAGCTATGTCTCTTTGTAATTATCTCATATTAAGGTTGATATCTAATATCAAATTTTCATTATCAATCCTAAAGAATTAAGTTATCATTAATTAACGAATGATTCGATAACGCTGTATTAGCTTTTAATGCCGAGGAAAATAAGGGCATTTACTACTTACCTTTTTCTAATTTGTCAGATTCATTAATTTAATTTACCTGGCAGTGGTTGCAAATAATTGAGTACTGAACAATGCGCGAATGGATCATCAATAAAGAGTTCCATTATAATAATAATCTGCTTTAAAAGAACATATTCTGCAGTTTATCTATTGGTATCTAGGTCTATGGCTGCATGAAAAGCGAAAGGTCCAAAAATTCATGAAATACCATAGGTTACGAAATAGTCTGTGAATAATGATTTAATATTTTGCATTGTTTATTTAATCTGCTGGCCGTGATCCACAGATCTGAGCAGGGTGGCAACCCCGATTACTTTACACATCTCTGCATTTTCTCGTAGTAATAAGTATCTCAATATCTCTTGCCCATGGCCCATTTTCTGAGAATGCGGGTAAAAAATTCATGACTGCGCTATCTCGAGGTATGCGGCAAACTGATGCATCTTGAATGCAAAATAACTAAGAAAATATTTTTCCGCCAAGGTTTTTACTAAAGAGAACGTTTTGTGGGCCTAAATTGGATTTCTAAGACAGTTTGTGGAGAATAAATGATTAGGGGTGGATTAAAGACGAAAGCATGTCCATCTAACCAAAAGTAAAAAACCTTTAATTCACGACGACACATGCAAAAAGAGGACAATGAAGCTCCAGATTGATTAACACCGAATATTTTTGCCTCATAAATTTTATAGGTTGTATTTTTTTTTGGCTGGTCCCAGTAGAGACGTCATCATACCAATTGATGATCGTTCAGGCCGCTAAATGACCAGAAGAGTCAATGAACAATATGTGTATAAAATCAATCGACCGTGGCAACGATTTGTAATATTTTTTTTTATTCGACCCTCCTACTACTATATTTGAAACGTCGGTCATTAATACGCTCATTTAATCCCTTCCTCCCGACCCGCTCGGTGCCTTTCCGCCTCGCGCGCGTCCACACGGATTCCATTCGGCTGGCTCTCCACCACATTAATCGAAACGTCTACGAATTTTCGTCACTGTCGCCGTCGAACAGGTTGTTATGATTACTTACGAAGAACCCCATTGATCCTTCTCAGCCACCTTCCCTTCGCCCTTCTCTCTTCCTCCCGACAATCATTCGAGACAGGAAGATATACATTGAGAGAGAAAAGGAGGCATGGGCTATCACCGCGGAACCCCCCAGAGCTCCTGCTGCCAAAATGAAGCTAAAGATTCCGGAAACCGTAATCCAAACAAAAACTTTTCATGTGGCAATCCCCCACAAACTCCCGCTGCGGAATGACGTTTCACCTTCGATTGTCAACAAGCGTTTGGTCCCACAAAAGGGTTGCGGAGGGCTTTTTGAGGAACCCCTCCCCATGCAGCTCGGGAAGGATCATAATTCACTAAATGAGCACGCAGCTCGGGGTAAATGGGGCCAAATTTGGAAGTTATTTCTCGATGTGCCGACTTCCTCTTGCCTCCGCTGCGGTGAGCGAGGCATGGTTTCCCTTCCCCCCCCCCCTTCACCCCACCCCACCTCTACCCGTCCCTCCATTTCTCTCATTCTCTCTTGCCTCTCATTCTCTATCCCGATCCCTCCCTCCTCCGTCTCCCGATAGCACGTACCAGAGTGGGAAAATCCACGCCCTCTCCGACCCCACATCCCATACCCTCCTCCCACCGACGGACCCATTGGGGAATGTAAAGAAAACATCTGCGGGTTCGAGGGTGGGAGAGGGAGGGGCGGGGTGAGTGGTGATGGTGTGAGGGGGTGTGGGAAAGGGGAGGGGGATAGTGGGCCGGTGAAATTGAAGGCAGGGAGGTTGGAATGGGGTTGGGGTAGGGGGTTTTGGGGCAGCGTGCAGAGGGGCGTGAACTAGAGTGAGGGCGAAAGGGTGGAGTGGGAGGAGTTGAATGGGAAGGGGGTGGGAAGAGGAGAAGAGACCCTCAGGGGCTGGGGAGATAATGGAAGATTGGAAGCTGAAGGAGGAGGAGACTTGTTTCCATTCCTAACTCTTTTTTTTACGAGTTCTCCACACGGCACATACTCACACCACCCTCTCTCACAACCGCCTTCCCACACCACTTTCTCACACCACACAACCACACACACACACACACACATAAATACACATAAAAAAATTGCCTTTCGGGTCACGGAGGTCATGTCTGGTCGTCTGCCTGACCGCTCGTGGCCCAGTGTCGAGGGGGAGGATTCCGAAGCCGTTCGCGCGGATTTAGACGTAACTCCACGCGATTTAAACTGAGCGCGCTCATTTTTTTAAAGGAAAATTCTCGTGGTAATCTGCTGGAAATTTTACTGAGTTTCAAGTCGGATATCCCTGAATTAATGTAAGAACTCCCTCAAATCTGATTTCCAAATACGCGAGGGAGGTTGAATTGTAATTAGTAGGACTTCATTCGAAATTGAGGAACCAGCAAAAAGTGTCCCTCCGTAATATATGACATTGGCGTACAGGTTCTAATGAATTTTTGATTGACATTTTGTAAGCGAATGAGTATTAGAAAGTGTATTTATAGCATCTTTATATTTTTTAGCCAGGAATTTATAGTTGTTAACTATATAGTCAAAAGGATATCAAAATATAAAATCCAAAAAATTTAAAATACCGTTTAATTGCATCGGTCAAAGAAAAATAATCACTCGGTTTAAATGAATTCTTTAATAAGTGTTTTTAATTAAACTACGGGATTAAAATAAAACTATCAAATATCTTTTCTTTTTTTGCATTAAAATTCTCTTCTTATTCGTTGACGCCTCCCCATGTTATTGCGACGCATTTTGTTAACTCTTCTCTATTTAGTCAATGATGTTAGCGTGGTCAATTTTGAGTTAGATATTTATGCACCCCTCTGTTTAATTTTTAAGTACATGGCTCAAATTAAAAACCTTGGGAACATGTTCTATTTAAAGAAAAAAATGAGCCTTCTGCCGCCATCAATGCACATTCACCCGTTTTGTAATGTACATAAAATATTTAGTACGGTATAGGTATTTTATCCACGGTAGGTTGATAATACATCTTCGTCGTGGTTATGAATGTATGACGAACTTGAATAAACATTGCGTAACATATTGGTCCTAATACCTAAAATAACGTATGTCACGAAAAATGTATGAGATTATTATTTAATGTCGAATGCACGGGTACAGTATTCTAAATTTCGTTGATAAAATATTTTCGCAGCTATGAATATTGTAAACAGCGGTATTGAATTCTATAGGAACTAAGTTATGTTTATTTGAGCGAATGCGTTATTAGTTGAATTAAACACTTGTGCACAAATGCCTGCGTAAGAAGTTATCAAGCACCACGTGCCATTTGAAAAAAATATTAAGAAAAATTAGACTCATCGAGGGATCTCTTTGAGTAGACTCGTTCGCTTTCACTATTTACATAATCGTGGGCTATATTATTGCAACGCTTATAAAGATTTAAAAAATAATTGAGGGATGTTCCCAAAATCCCGCCGAATACGTATTTCTACTTTTTTCGAAGCGAAATCCCCAGTGAAAAGATAAATCCATCGATTTGAATGGCTGGAGAAAACTGATTTAATATAATCCTTTTCATTTCATGAGGCATCAACACAAATCAGGGAAAATCTCTATTTTGTATGTTTAACGTTTCCGACACTAATCAATAACTTAATCTGGCTACCTACCGAACACAATAATCACGTAGAAATACCAGTGCCAGATCGAACCAAGGGGAAAGAACATTTATCGTACGAGTATGTATCGCCGTGAATGTGATTAACAGTTAAGCTGTAATTAACTTGGTCTAGGAATTGGTGAGCGAAATAATTATGGAATTGAATCAGGAACGATTTAAGCTTTCATACGAAATGAGTATAATCTTCGAGATACATATTAATTGTATTTCATTTTATTCTTTATATTTTTCCTTTATTCATTATAAAAATTCTTCTGAGATGCTTGCATTGTGAGTCCCCATTAGTGATCCTAATTAATTGTTTACGTACCTTTCCGAGGAAGCCAAAATTTTAGCTAAATGAAAAGGAATTATCATGCCAGTCTCAAAACGTTAGCTTAATGCCGCCAAATGAGTTCTCGAGAGTGCATTGTCATTTCTTCAGGTGCGAAATAAGAAGAGACAACATAACATTTCGGTAATTGAATCACGGTATCACAATTTAGGTTTGATAAATTGAACGATTCGTAGCATTCTTGATATCGAAAGTTCATCCCCGCGTTTTAGATACCGCGGATGGAGCCACAAAGGATCGACGAGCAGCGAGTAAAAGCAGGGCACCACAGCGTAAAGCCTAGATTCCACTCGCCCGAACCTTAGGCATGCCCGAGGCGGATTAAGGCGGCTTTGTCGGATGCGCCATGCCACATCCTCCACTCCCCGATCCCTTTCTCTTTACGTGCTTGGAGGGCTCCGCCTACGGACTTCGAAGCCTCCCGCGACTCTCCAGAACCGTCCGAATGACGTAAGATGTGGTTTTATGGTGTGAGGAGAGTAGGTAGCACAACACCAGGGGTGGGGCATGAGTCTTGGAAGACGTTCCCGAGTTATGGTAAAAGAACCGTCAGGAGTAGACTCGATCACATTCGGAGGGAAGAGTGGCGATCGACTTATGGATTCGGAACGATTTCAAACCAGCTTGAGGGTCTGGTTCGTAATCTTAATCTATCAGGCACTATATGTAGAACGACCTCCAGTTCACTCCCGGCTATTTTGCTCGGAGATTTGGAGTTTCATGAAGCCCCAAATAAAATTTTATTGCAGAAGAGTAGTTACGAATGATGTGTATTCCGTAAAGTGGTTAATGGCTAGTCGAGATTTCCATCAAGTCTCTTAGTGGCTATCATTCCTTGTAGGTTGTCATCTTGCGCTTAAAAACTTATTATTGCATGAAATATTAATTGCAAAGAATAGACGTGTTTGGTGTGATTTTTGTTTATCTATTTAATAATTTTCACCGACGATTATAATATTTCGTCTAAATTTTTGAAAAATCGCTGTAATTACCGCGACTGGAAAGTATTAAACCTATGCCATTTTATAGCGCAAAAAAACAATTGTTTAAATAAAAAATGTCATCCATATCGTATAAATATAATTTTTTCTCCTGATATTTGAATTCTGGTTGTAACTTTGAAAACTGATTTCGAGACGTCTGTGCACATAATTCACTTTCTGATTGAGTTTCGCGTTTTGGCGAGAGAACCTATTTTCCGGCATTAATGTCCTTCATTTTACTCTGGCGATGCCCGTCATCGCGTGGTGGTTTCAAAAGCGTCACAGTTTCGTCGACTCGGCGATTGACAACTACGGGTCGGACTGTAGTACCCCTCGCTAACGCACTCAGCCGTCAAAAGAATAACACCCGGGATGGGCCCGTGGCGCCGCGGATGCGCCGTGGCGGGTATTTTATATATTTATCCCTCAATTCATTTCCGTCGCTACGACGCGTGGCGGCATAAAAAAAACGAAAGGGGGAGTTTAGAACAGGGGTGGGGGAGGGTTCCGAGTCAGCTGACTCGTGTGCACTCCTCCATCGCAGGGCCAATCCCCTTTCACCCCACCCCACGGGTAAGGGGTGGATGGATTCGATTCGAAACCCTCTCACTCACACTCCCCCTCTCTCGGCCACGGGCCTTCTTCATGCTCCGTCCTCTCCGGGAGCGCATACATCGCATTGCACGGTCGTGGGCAAATCGGCGGTCGGGAAGGGACTGGGAGTCGGGAGCCCGCTGACCCGTGCGAGAGTTCGAACCCAAAAATTAAGGGTGCCGCGACGACCCCTGACGTTCATAGAGAGGGTGGGAGAGATGTCCTCTTTGGTCTTCAATCCGTTGATTGGCTTGCGGAATATTTCCAATCATCTCTCCGCTTTGTTCCTCTTCATTTCCATGTGGACTCACATAATTTCGCGTTTGCTTAATGTGTTATTTCTTTGGTCTGTAGTTTGGTGCTTCCATGATACCTTCTTTGTTCAAATTTACTGCATAGTTCTTCATGTATATGTCCTATCCATTTGTTTTTTATTATGCACGTATGGGTAGTTTTCTTAGTTTCCTTATCATTTTGACTCTTGTCAGGTACTGATCATTCCTCATTTTTTTAATTTCATCTAGCTTGATAATATTCCCCTGGCACCACTTCTAGAAAAGTTCAATCCGTATCTTCAAGTAAGTCCTCTATTGTTCATGTATCATTTCTACGCAAGAGGACACTTCATTCGACGAATTTGGATTATGTTCTTCTCAACTTTACGCTGATGCTAACTAGGGGGTAAACAGGTGCCTCTCTTTATTAAAAAGGGAGATATGTACAGATACTAGGTGCGGCGCGAGGGAGAAAGAGAAGATTTAAAAGGGGCGAGAAAGAGTAAGGGAGTGATCAGGGCCCCTCCGGACATGGGGGCGTTCCCGAAAATTAAAAGGGGAGAGAGGGAAAAAACAAAGAAACGTCGACGTGGGAACAGGAAATTATCCCCGTTTCCCATGCACCGGGAGGGGGTCTTTAGAAGGAGAAAAAGAGAGAGAGAGAGAGAGAAGGGAGTTTTTGGGATGGGTTTCGGAGGAGCGAGAGTTTTTAAAACCAGTGGGGGATGGTTTATTGGGATAGCTGGGGCGGAGGGTTGAGTAGAAGTTCTCTTTGGAATCGAGACCGCCCCTCTCCCGAGTCTGGTTTAGAGAGGAGATGTACTCCTCACCAACACCCATATTCCCTTCCCCATTCCTCCTCCTCCGCACACGTTAGGGGTGGGAGATAAAGAATGAGAGAGGTGAGGATGAGGCCCCAAAGAACAGCAACGCTACTCGAGGGATCGATCAGGAATTCAGCAAAACTCAGTTTAGGTTTCTGAGGGGGGGGGGGAGGAATTCAGGGTCAGGGTACCCTCTCACACGCACGCACATCCAAAGCACTCGCACGTACGGGCTCCGACACGCACGCCCCCTTTTTAATTCTCCTTCCCTCATGATAACCTAATTTAAAGTCGACCCTTTCAAGTTGTTTTCATTAAACTTATTATTCTTTATGGGGAAGTAAATAAGGTTTGGTAAACAAAAGAGGACGTTCACGTGATGCGCAGTGCGAAATAGTTATATGGAATCGCCCCAGAGCGTAACTCAAAAAGGTAGATTACCTTTGATGATTATTAATTTTCAATTCTCCTTTGACTTCATGGAAGTCTGTGCTTGGGAACCCTCATCGGCTCATTGTAGGCCCTTTTCATACGATGTCCTTGGAGACCGTCGCTGTAAATGACTTCATCTTAACCCGCGCAAAAAACACACCCATCACGGGAGGGAGCGAAGGGTGAGAGAGAAAGAGAAGGAAAGAAAATATCGACATGAATGCGCTACTACGCTTATCCACAGTGAGAGAGAGAGACGGAGGGTGAGAAGGGGGTAACGGGGTCCCGAGAGAATGCGGAGGGGTTGAGGGGGGGGGTGTCAGGGGGTGGCTGGAAAAAGTGTGCCGATTATATCATGGCGATGGCTCTTTGTTTTCAACCCGGATCCGCCCTGTGTTTATTGTGTAAGCGGAGGGGACCGGGGTCTTCATCCCTTGCGACCCCCTTTGTCGACCCCTCCGCCCCTCTCGCACGGAAGACGGAGCGAGAGGGTGGAGAGCGTGGAAATGGGACGAGGTTATGGTGTCAAATTGCAGGCGGGTCCCGGGAAAGTGCATGTGTGCGTGCATGTGGCCTATTGAATGGGTGTGCGTTCCGGGAAAACGCTCGGTATTTCAACGAGCGGGTTACCCTTTCTAACTCTTCTCTAAAGATTATTATCCCTCGCCCTTCTCCCTCCCAAACTCTCCAAAAAAAGGGATATGTCATGTTTCTCTCTCTCCCACACACATTCCTCCCACTCTCTCGGTCGCAAAAAGGGGATGGGTTAGGGATCGTCTTCGAATCGCTTGGGAACCGGACAAAAAAATGAATTAATAATCCCTTAACAGGGGTTTGTTTTATGGAGCGCACCCTTATGGCCAAACGGGACTCAGGGTTTGATCCTCCGCTTATCCCCCAGTTATCTCCCTGTTGACGCCAGGCAAGAAAACTAAGGAAGGGATCAGCGTAAAATTTTGCGTGTGTTCAGCAAAAAGTCAGTGTCCCTTCCATAGGATTAGGCATTTTGGACTCGGGCTGATGTCCCAAAAGTGAACTCACAATTTTAACCTCTTGTTACCTTTCCCATATAACCTTCTGGTTACAGCAATAGATAGGGTGAGAATTATATAGGTATTAAGAGATCATGGAATGCAGGAATTATTCCAGAATGTGTATGGGTTACGGGGCTCCCACACCGCAAAAGTTCGGCTTTATATTTGTTTCTGGCTTTGGAAAACTTTTGGGATGTGACAGAGGGAAACGGACCCGTAATTATTTATATTTATAGATTACTTATTGATGAAGGGATTTATGCATCGGGATCACGCATGCCTCCGAATGCGAGCTGTCAATTTTATCCCCCGATTATTTCTCAGTGCGCCTACCGAACACGGTTAAGGGAATGTATAGATTGGGGGGATTGGGACGGGGGGCAGGGTTTGGCGAGAGAAATCGGAATAAAAATATAACAATACCCTTTTCATATATAAATACCCTTCGGAAGGGATTTAGGGTTTTTGGGCTCGTACTCACCTCCCGGCCGAGATCCCTGTCTAATCCTCCGGCGATCTCCCGGCTTATCCTCCGTTCACGATCCCCTTTTTTTCCTACCGCCGCGCACGGCGGGATGACGGATAACAGACGGGTGGGCGGGAGGAAGCTGAAGGGAGATGACGGGTGGGCGTGGGGGTAGGGTGGTGGATGAAGGTGGAGGACTTCACCCTCTCACGCACTGCAATCCTATTGTCCCACTCTCACGGCTGGCACGGCGGGAGCCAGGGGCACGGGGGCGCCCGTCCGTCTCCGTGCGCGGGACACAACCCCGCGGAGGCGGTCGGTCGGTCCGCGGGGACTGGTCCGTGGGGCCGCGGGGAGGGCACGCCGACGTCGAGGGGGTCCTGGTTTACGGCGGTCGCGAGTCGCCGGGGAGGCGTCCATATGCACCCACGGCGGTGGTGCAGCAACAACGCCGTCGTCGGCCGTCAGCGGCCGCCCTCACCACACTCACCCCGCTTCGCTCTCTCTCCTCTCTCCCCCTCTCTCTCTGTGTCTCCCTCTGTCGACGAAACAGACGCCCCGGACACTGTCGACGCCACCGCGCCCGGGAGTCTGCGTCGTGCAAGTATCGGCCACCCGTGGGCCGCCCCTCCCCTTTTCCTCCCCTCCCCCTTCTTCCCCAGTCCCCGGCGCACCCCCCTCACCCTCTCCGCCGCGACCCCCGCTCCTTCTCCGCACTCTGACCCAAACACGGCCCGCCCCCTTTCCTTCCTTCCTCACTTCCCCTTGCCCACCCTCCCCCCCTCAGTGGTGCCCTCCCTCCCCTCCCCCTACTCTCGCCCCTTCCTCGCATACTACCACACTACTGGCGCGCCTGCTCCGTCGGAGAAAGGGGAACCCCTCTCCCGATCTCTCCAACTCACGCTGCTCCTCCTCCCCCTCCCGCCATCTCCTTCGCTACACCCCCGCCTCCCGTCACCTCTCCTTCTCCAGGGTTTCCCCCCCCTTCCCTCTTGCTCATCGCGCACCCGCTCGATGCGGGGAAGGTGGTTGGGAAGGGAACGGTTTTGGCGGTGGGAGTGGGTGTGGGGGATGGTTCGAAGGAGGGGGAAAGGGGTGAGTTTTGTGTGAAAGAGGGGGTGAGGGGGTTGGCGTGTCGTGGGAGGTCTGTGTGGGAGGTTTTTGGGGAGAGATGAAGCAGTGGTGGCGAGGGGGAGTGGAGGGAGGATGCGGCGAAAATTCGATTTTACGATTCCCCGATATTAAGTTTGCTTCGATTTTGCGATACCCGATATTAAGGTTGTCCCGGCGTCGGGATTTTTTTCCTCCTCGCTCTTCCTCCCTTTTCCACTCCCCTAGGTCCCACCGATGAACACTTATAGAACGGATTCTTAAAAGGAATCCTGAGTATAAGGGATCCCTTTTCCTATGCGGCTATACCTGTCGTCTAAGATTTTTTTCCCACAAGTCTCCCCCGTGTGAAATACTATACCGGTTTCTGTAGTGATTCGTCGTAAATGAAAGGGCTGGAGGACGAGGGTGAAGCTCGGTGGGGGTGAAGTCAGAGAGGGGATGTGGACAGAAAAAGGTAGGAGGTGGAAATTCGATTTTACGATTCCCCGATATTAAGTTTGCTTCGATTTTACGATACCCGATATTGCGTTTATTTAGGTTTTTCGATTTTCTGCATCGTCGGTGCGCACTTACGCGATGGCTCCCTAAAAGGATTTCTCAGTTGAGAGTTCTCTTTTCTATGGGTAACCCGTCATCTCAACTCTCGAATCTTCTATAGTACCCGTGGTGACTTCCACGGAATTTCAAAAGTAAATTCTTCCTTTTTTTCACTCACCGCTATACTCTCATTCGTTGACATGTTCCCTTTGCGTCTATTAATCGGGCGTTGTGTGTGTGTAATATTTCCCTCTGTTTGATTTTCATTTGATTTATTATTCTAAGGGATTCCATCATCCTATGCAAATGTGAGTAATCGAAGCAAGATGTATATCTCGCTGTGGGAAAACAAGACTATTAAATGCGTGCCTCTGTCAAAATTTTAATGCCGTTAATCAAATCAGTGCCATAGTAAAATCAATTCCATAGCAATGCATTGTAATCACTAAGTTGAAAGACCTATGGAATTAATGGTTGTACAGCGGGTATTAATCATGTAAATTTGGCAAATTAACAATGATCAAAGAATAATAAAGCTCCCGAGGGCTTAAAAACACGTAGAAATCCCTTTTTTCCAGCAAATGCGTCAAATTGTACCATCCTCTAATCCCCTAATCTGCTGCGTAGTGTAAAAGCGATTAGGAATAACTGAATTTGTTTTTGCTACTTTAGACCACAGAGCTAGATTAAAAGGATATTAAAGTTCAATGTATCTTTTTTAACACATTTTCAATCATTAGCAATTATTGAAGGGGACATTTATTTAGGCGATGAATTCACCCTGAAACAACTAAATTAAGCGTCGCATCACTTTAAAATACAATGCACATTGAGACTTCTTTGTCCCACATGGAAAGATCTATGATTCTACCGTTCCAAGAGGAAAAAGATATTCTTTGCCCACTATTTTTGGGCCGGGATTCTTGCAGAAAACTTGAGTAATCTTCAAGTATTCATCCATATTTACACTGTATTCATCCAGCACTTCAAAAACTAAAGTTTCCCCGGGAGGCATGTGAAGGTTGCAAGGGGTTTCGGGTGGGTGGAGAAGATTGGTAGGGGTGGGGTGAAATGAATTGTTTGAGCGCAGGAAGGGGAGAAGGAAGTGCGGTGTGTGTGTGCACTGGGGATGAGGGAAGAAGGGAGGGAAAAAGTTCGTCGTCAACTGAACCCACACCTCCCCTCCGCACCCTGAAAATCTTACTCCGACTAAAAAAATCGCTGTAAGTTTCTCTCCGGTTTCACGGTTTCTTTTTACGCTCGGGCGTAGTGTGCGAGGGAGTCGTCTACACGAAAGAAATTTCGGGACGGGAGGGGTTGCATGAGAGCAGGCGCCGGCAAGGAGTGCTGAGAGGCAGAGACGGTCGGGAGTTTTATGTGTGGCAGTTTGCCGGGACTGAGATGATTAGCTTTTATATTTCCCGTCTAGTTGTGTTACGTCACATTGCCACGACATAAAATTTTCTTTTGGTCCTTGATTAGTTTGAGCCGCAAGTGCTGGTTAGACGAGCGCACATGAAATAGATGCTCGCCGAAAACAGTGTGGGTTTGTCCGTCGGACATTTTGGTTCCCTGTTGGATTTGTTACACTGTTGGATTTCCATCGGTTTCTCCAGAAGCCGAAAAAAATGTAGTTTTTCTATTCGGGACTCGATCCCACGGGCGTTGGGTTTTCGCGAATACCGTCCATCTTCCTAACCAAGCACTAAGCTAGAGGATACAAAAAAATTAGAAAAAGATCTGTCATTAGTTTTATTAGTTAATAAAAGATTCCACTTATTTGCTTGAACTTCCAGAGCTAATTTTTAATGCTCTCACGCAAGAGATTGTGCACCTCTACCCGCTATTTTCTCCGCACCTGAGAACAATGCTTTTCTTAATCTTATCGATGAATCAGACAGCAAAAGCAAGGGTAGCGGACGGGTAATCTTAATGGATAATGACAAGCAGCAGAGTAGAATGCGGTTTACTGTTATCGCCCCTGCTTTCAAACTCATACGCCGAGGAAATTATACGAAGGATACGGGGATATGGGTGAAAATAGGTAGGTAGCTGATTTAATCTTTTTGAGATGCGGTTATCAAACCTTTACACAGACATTCTAAGGATTGAAGGCATCGTTAGACGCATATTGGAATCAATGCAACATGTCTGGGATGTGATAAGTCAGTCAAAAAGTTGCAATTTACATAAAGGAAAGATTAGCGAAGACACTGACGTGGAGCGTAATTGTTCTGACACCTGGTGGTTGAGGGTAAAGAGTGAGCGTTGATAGGATGTCTTTGAATCATGAGCATGGAGAGGAATGGTGACAATCTGGAGAGGGGCAGAGGAAAGAAAAAGTGTACATTATGGCGGAGAGAGGAAATTGTGACGAGAGGAAATTGTTTGGGGAATTACAAAGATGACAGAAAGAGCAGATGGAGGAGATATTTAAGGTTTTTGGGATTTTTTGAAGGCTGAGATAGAAGAACGTGGAAGAGGTACGAAAAGAATAGGCATTTTAAACGTTATGGAGTAGGGTAGAAAACACGATTAGTTGAAGGAAAGAGCCCCAGGGAAAATGTTTATGCTCTCCGGGGGTACTTAAGAATTCCATGACGTTGGTAATTGAGTTCAGGGGCCGTCCAAAACCCGCCTTTAAAAAGTAGAGTACCTGTAATAAAAATCATATTTTCGATCGTAGATTACTGTTCACTATGCCGTTATCCTATTTTTTCATGAGAAATAGGACAGCTTATTGGATTTTAAAGGCGCTCCTAATGCTGTTTCCCTGTCGTATCATAAACACAACTCTTAAAAATTCCCGACGTAATACAGTGCAATATTCATATTCGAGACGGTATTTGAGGCACGGCCTTCAGATTACCCATGGAGCCGTCACTCATTAAACTACTTGAGAGCTAGCGGTTATATGCGCGATATGTGTACATAATATTTGCATATAATTATAATTTCATCGTTAGTTGTTGGTAAATTAATCTATAAACAAGTACTTGGGCGGACTATGAACCCTTGCTGTGGAGTCAAATGTTCACTTATTATCTTCCAATTTTGAATAATTTTTAAGTTTGTTATTTTCGTGAAATATTTTGGTCACATCTAATTTTAAAGTAACACATTAGAGAACTAATATGATTTATATATTTTTTTTATTTTTGCGATTCCATATATTTTCTTCTTTTTAGATACACTTGTACTCCTTCTCTTGCTCCTATCTTGCGTAATTAATGCATTCCTCTTTTGAATTTCCTTCTTTACGGGACTTACTCATGAAAAAATGTACTAATAATAGCTGCTGACGGCGATGCTGCACGCAAAATCGCAAATGTAAGCAGGCATATAGCGCGAAATATATGTGCATATGTTAATGTAGATTGAAAACGTATTCCCCCCTTTGATTTGATGTAAGCTATGTAATTTACAGAACCGGTAGGTCTTGATGGGCCCTCTTTCTTGCGTTTATTTCTTCTATTGCTAATAAATTGGGCCTGGTTGTTTTATTATTAACGTTTTCCTTCGACATTCGGGGCTTATGTCCGTACAGCAGCTGCCGAATACGGTTACTTTTAATATTTTCGGTGGGTAATATACGGGAGTGGGAGGGGATCGAGATGGTGCGGGGGCTAGCGTACTGGCTTCCCACCCAGAGGGCCCGGGTTCAAATCCCGGCGGTGTTGAATATTTTTCAGAGGTATCTCGATCCCTGCTTGAGGTGCTTTGTGGAGGGCACTTTGAGTGAGTACGCCGTCCGTCGGATGGGACGTTAAGCCGCGGACCCCTTGGCGCCTTTCGTAAAGAGTAGGCTAATGCCGACGCCGGGTTTCTCTCCACCCTTCATCCTTTCCTATCCATCCCCTATGGCGCAAATGACCTCAGCTGTCGGTCGCCTCCCCTCAAAACTACTACTACTACGGGAGTGGGTAACACAGTCACCATTTGACTTAACCTTCTAAAGTTCTAGAATCTAAGGGTTACCTAAAGGAAAGCGTAAATAGAATTAGTGTTTTTTTAATATTAGTTTTTGAAAAATCTCCGATTGTACTTATTGGGACCATCGGCGAGTTCTGAATGATCAGAAAGTAGTATCACTTAAATGAAAGAATGGTATCAAAAATCAAAATATCAAAGTAAAAGTAAAAAAGTGGTATGATAAGTGAAATCTCTCGATATCTTTATAGTTTTCTTATCTGTGACAACATTAATGCATTAAAATATGGATTTACTGGAGAATGCTCGTAAATTATAATTCATTAAAATGCAATAATGAAGTTAATCAAATTATAGTTGCACTACAATGTTCAACACTCGAATATATAAGGTTTCGTTATTTTTATTTACTCATACCTTCGGCAAGAAATGATGTCACGAAGGAATCACGTCGTTCCAACTAGGTACTTATCGCCAGGCAATCCCTTTTAACGCCTCTTTGAAACCAAGCACAAAAAACTTCGTAAATAAAGAAAGCTGCTCAATGCTACCATTCGGAATGTCCATTAATGCTAACTGCCAAACGTATTCGTGGGGGTTTTGAGCGATATATCTCTAGCACTCGCGAGTGCTCCGCGGTGAAAACGCTCTGGTTCAGTCAGCCCTTAGGAAGCCCGATGGCAATCTGAGGCTTATCGGAATCCCATCGGGAACACATGCCACACAAGTGGTGTCCGTCAAGCAAGGAAGGAAGACAGAGAGCGCGGCCAATGTTTAACGCGGCTCTCCAAAGCGAATCGCGTCGCCGACGAAAATCGACAGGTCAGTTAAAATGCCCCTCTCTTAAAACAAAAAATATGTGTATATAGATATATACACATATATATATACATATATATATATAATATATATATATATATATAATATATATATATATATGTATATATATACTATATATATAAATGTGTATGTGTATATATACATATATATAATATATATATATATATATATGTATGTGTATATATGTATATGTGTATGTATATATATATATATATATATATATATATATATATATATATATATATATATATATATAATAAACAGGACGACGATTTCGGAAAGGAATCGACTTCCAGCTCCCCCCATCGGCCTCGCCGAGTATCACTTTCCGCCACGGTTTGGATCCAATTTCCTACTCCGTGTAGGTGGTTGGTTGGTGGTTCATTGCCTGCTGAGAGAAGAGAGGCATTCGGGAAATCGCCCGCCCGGGCCGAGGATATGGGAAAAAGAGAAGAGGGCTCGTCCTCTCCCTCGCCCCATCTCCCCTCGCCGCAATCGAAATTGATTCGCGGGGGCCTCGGATTCAGAGATTTGATTTGAGATTTTTGCGCTGGGGAGTCCTCATAGCGGACGTAGTGAGGGGAGCACTTTCATGGGGCCCCAGGGGTGCTTGCCGTCACCGCCTCCCTCACCTATCTCAAACCTCACGCCACCCTTTGCCCCGGGTCGGCGACCGCCCCCATCTTCCCTCAAAGACCTTGCCGTGGACTAGAGTTGTCTAATGCATTGTCAAGGGTTCAAATGTCGTCCGTTGGGGTCATGTGAAGATAAATAGAGCAAGAAGGGAACACATCCATTTCAGAGCCCTTTTCGGGAAAGCGTGTTGTATTTCGGAATAAATGGCGTGCAATTTTCACTTCAGTAAAACTGACATTTTTGTATATTGAATAAATAATCCAAAAATGAACTATTCAACTAAATTAAAAATGCGTACATAGGTTGAGATTGTATTTTGCGGCTTCCCCTGTTTTTCTCTACCGCGTTGAATCATTTTTGTTTGACTCTTCTTTTGCGATCGAATTTCAACGGTTCGCGATTCATGTAAGGTATTAGGTTGCCTGAATTTTCACTTCTACCATAGAACCTGTGGACGTAAATCCATGAATGCTGGAGTCATAAAAAAATAACATTCTCGCTCAAAAAACGAAGAATACACCCCACATGGTGGACCAATTTATGCATTAAATTTTTTTACGGCCAACATCTACGTCTTCATCCCTATTATGCCAAGTTTGTGTTCATGACCTAGTATGTTTTTATCCCGAAAAAATGTTGTCTGTATGATGCCCTCGGTGCTCTGTAAATTTTAGTTTGTGATTGTACCTCTCAAAAGTTACGTCACCACAATCACTACATTCCGGTATTAGCTTCATTCTTATAGCCATTTTTATTGCCTCTCTTTCGTTAAAATTTAATTTACTCTTTGCTGATTTTGAAGTACCCAATAAATGAGAAAAATTGTATCATAACCATTTTCTAATTGGATCTAAACAAAATCCAAAATTGTTCGTTATAATAATTAATTCTCTTCAATGAAGTTATCAGTAGCGTGGGAAAAAGGTGATGTCTACCTGTGAAACAATTTAGAGAACACGTATGTTCTCTACTTAAGCGCCCTTTGAGCGATCTCCAATAAGTAAGGTAAGTTGGCCTCCTATCTCAAACAGTTATGTCACGATGAGGAAATACTACCGAGCAGGAATTTTTTGTTTATATTAGGGTGTCATTGAACTAGTTAAATAATAAAAGCTCGTTGGTCATTACAAAAAAGGGAAATCACCTAACTAAATTTACTTTGATTTAATACTTATGGTGAGAGTGGAGAATTTGGATTTTAGGTCTCATTAAGATCAGGTTATTGCGTAACACCAGATGCGATAAGATGCGATAGTCACTACATATGTCACACCGATGTTCCATAGTCTATCGTCTAAACTGGTGGAGAATTATTGCGGGGCCGAATAGTAATGATCGTTTGTCGATAACAGGCAATGATGCATGTACAAGAAAATATGTCCGTGCTTTCATATTAACATGTTTATTATGTCTATATATTTTTTAAACATCTAGCAAGTATTTTAATCTCTGAGAGTACGTTAGCAGAGAAATTTCTTTCGAATCTTTTTCTTGCAGCAATAGTCGACAGCTTTGGTGATATATATTTTAAGATACATGTATACATTTGCTTAGACTCATGCCAACTTTTTCTGCTCCGATTTATTACAGAGCAATGCTGCGATCATTTTCCAGTGGTAATTAGCAAGTTTGAGTTTTCGTTTGAGATATTTTTCGAATAATTTGTTTTCTGATTAATCATGCTTGACAATTGACATTTGGTAAATTCATTCCCCATGTCAATTCGCTCCGACAGCATTGCTCTCTTCGGCCGGACCATGAACTCGTGATCTTTCTGGTCGACCATCTGGCGCCTCGCCGACGGCCAACTTATTTATTTTTCCTGCTGGCTAATATTTAGCAACAACCAATTAACATTCCGCGATTCCATTCGAAGGAAGCAGGTAGTTCTAATCGGCTTTAGAACCGTTCCAATGATATTAACGTGATGGCTCGGGACATACTGCAGCCATAGAGCGTGCGCCTCGATTCAAGGGTCAAGAGATGAAACAGCGATCGTTCCAACTGTTCAGCGACTCGTGTTTTAAAAGGGAAATTGATCAATGTGAATTACTTCTCAATTGATTACTGCAGGGATAAGCCGTTGCTCTCCTTAGTCCCGGAGTAGATTACGTAGCTGTTGGTAGGCACGTTAGACGTATGTAATAAATGCATCTATGTTTACCATTCAATGGCAAATTTCAATTTTGATTTAATTTGCGGCCAGGAATTTGAATTGCCCGATAAATTTTTTACACTTGGAACATGACGTACCTATTATAATCTGCGAATGACAACAAATCTTTTATTCATGAAATCTATCGAAATAAATAATACAAATAATTTATCAAAAATTTGGCAGTCTGGAGGACCGACTTGATCAAATTTGTCGGTTTGTGAATTTGTGATGGTCTATGGAGCAGTGGCGCTCAACGCAAGTTAAAAAAAAGACATTTATCTTTATGAAAAGGTAGTCGCATGATAAATTTTGTTTATGCGGAAGCGCTATGGCTCTATTTTTAATCATTTGTGTCGTTAAACATTAATGTATACGATTTCAAAAAGGGCTATTAAAAACTTGCTTTGATCAAACATGACGATGTTTGGCCTTTGTTTCAATCCTGTGACCCAAGCGCTTTTTTCTTTGTAAGTAAATCTTGAAAGGCTTTTATTCCATTTTTCCTTGAAAATGTTTCCCAATATATCGAAATAACTATAATTCAAATAGGGTTTTGATCTCTTTTTCCGGTCGAACATTGAATGACATCACTCGCATTAGTTCGATTTATTATCGATTACCTCTTCCATTTATTATTTGCTGGTTTAAACGGTAATTTAGCATAGTAAAATGATTGTCGAGGTAAGGCCATGCCTTCTGCACAAATTTATAACTTCTCCGGCAAACCAGCAGGAATACTGACAATTATGTTACGGTACACATGATGGATTTTTAGCTTTACTCAATGTTAACTCGATATCTTGAGTGATATTGTCGAATTACGCTTAGGTTAGCATAGAATTGAAAGCGTTTCTTCAACCATATGGTATCCTAACTCGGATCCAAAACCACAATTAGTTTTATACGTTTTCTGCGAGTAGATCATGTATTTATTCTGCCGACAAATACCTGTATTCTGTGCTAAAGAAATGGTGAAGTAGCCCGTTAAAACATCATATCTTCTTATAGTCTCTAAGTTTGCTCCTTGCGGAGCGAGAACTAGGAACATAAAAAAAGTTTTAATTTTTGAAAATTTTATGCGCCTTAGTTACCATCAACTAGATACCAGTACAGAGTAAAAGTTTTAGCTGTCGTATATGTGAGGGGAAACTGTGAGAGAGTTGTGGTAGTCGCTAATAGGTTCGAAAGGCAGAGGATGGGTGGGGGGGGGGAGAAGAACGACTTTTAGTTTCAAATTAGTCTAAGTTAGAGTGAACCGGTGCAATTATTTGACGGCTGGTGGTATGTGCTCTAGTCTTTCATGGCGAGCTGCAGCATCCCTCCAGCCAACCAGGGCCGCTCCCCCTCAACACTTGCATTAGAAGGCTACACGCTTCCTAGTTAACACTTTCTTACACCTTTCATGCCCTCCCCTCTCACCATTTTACGCACAGCGGCAATTCAGGAGACCCATCCATTCCCTCGTGTTACGCACAGTTCATGCGTCGCCGTAACATCCCCTTCGGGCACGAAAAAAGGGCAAAAACGTCGAAGCATCCGAGTGCTTGTTTTAGTGTCCTACCCCTGTCCGTTTTGTGATCCTTGAGTGTTAAGGGTTGTTTGATGAAAATGTTTGCCGTTGTAGTGTTAGGGGTAATAAATGTTGTTAAAAGGAACTAGGACTCGGAGGCAATTGTCACTGCGTTAATTGCGTCACTCAGACGCTATTTTTATTGCAGGGAACTCATCATCATAATCGTATTTATTTTGTAGAAGCTTTCATTATCTACTTTTTTTTACTTACATGTTTATCTTTCTTATTCCCACGCTGATCTTCGAATTAACTCAACGTGTGATAAATATGCCGTGTTATTAGTTCATAGTGTTCCCTTTAATCAGTTCCCATGGTATTCTCATTACCTCTTCCTTTTTTATGGTATTAAGTAAACTTTCGTCCTTAAGAATATAACCGATTTATTACCGTCTTCTTCTTAAGTGCTGTTGCCAGCAGGCTTATGTCGCCTTACCTGTGCTTTTGTCCTCTTTTTGTATCAAAGAAGTTATTTATTAATCTCTCGAAATCTGTTTCTTTTTTACAACATTTTTATTTTGCGCGAAAATTTCTTCGATTCTCATCCCTTCCTGCCAGTGCCTGCGTTCCGCGACAGTTAAAAAGTATACTCACGATTTGATGAATTGTTTTTTCTCACTCAACAACGGGGATTAATCGACAGATTTTGGGTATTTTCCTTTTTAGTGCAATTGTGTCCTCTGCTGTAAGGTCACTGTCACAGGTTCTTTTCTGATTACCATCTCCACTTTGCTCCATTCTGTCACCATTACCATTCTCCGTCGATGGTGATGCCGCATGCAATTGTAGAGTTCTTCATCCATTTCGGAGTTTTAAAAGGGAAATAAAATAACGCTAGCCAGCGTATCGCTTCGACCTCTTTAAAACCAAGACCAAAATTTTGGTAATCGCATGACTCAATCAAGTATGTGAGGTCTTAAATGCCAATTAAGGCATTTGCTATCGACATTATCATTATGTGAATGTATTTTTTTTGCCAATACACGAGTAAGTTCTCCAAGTTTCCTTGTTCCCTGCCGATACTTTACTTGACTCAACAGGATGATATTTAATGTTCTCCCTTGACTTCAACGGGACAAACGTTTTCTAGAGATGACTGCAATAAAGAAGTGTACGCATAGTTTATGAATTTTTTTTTCTTCAATTAATTTATCCTTAGAACACGGCAACCGATTAAATCCACCTAAATCCTTTTAGAATGTCCACATTTTCCGTTTTTCCGCATTCCGCTCCACTCGCTTCAATGCTAAGGTGGTGTATTGCGTGACATGGTTTAGCAAACTTCGACCGTTCATGAAATGCGGAAGAACAAAGTATCGCCGTAAAAATGCTCGGGAATCTCGCTACTTCACTGTCGGAAAATCTCCTTTTATAATAGCAGTTGCAGGCACTCGCGCTACAAAACGTAACGAGGAGTTAATGCATCCCTCTCAGGTCACCACGCCTCAAAGAGAAGGTGGGGAAATAACCTAAGAATGGCCGAAGGGTTGGCAAGGGTGGGAAAAGATTGAATGGCAAGGGTGTTAGAGGGGGTGAGAGGAAGGAGAGGGATGGGAGTGGAGTCTGAATGGAGGAAGAGGAGACCAAAAAGGGGTGGGGTGGAGGTAGGGAGGAAGATGGGTGAGGGTGGGAGAGTCAAGGGAAGAGGAGGAGATGGGGAAGGTAGGTGTTGAAGAATGCGACGGTGGTAGGAGAGAGGGAGAGGAGAGGGAGAGGGGAAGTAGAGGATATGGGAGCCAAAGAGTTGGGTGAATGGGGTGGGGGTTGAGGGGGAAGGGGTCAAGTGGGAGGTGATCCAAGGCCTATATTGCAATAAGCAAACACCGAACCGCTGGCTAAGCAAGGCTCTGACAGATTAGGAGCATAAATTAACAGGGGTGACGCGCGGTGATTGATTCGATTCTTTATTGCGGGGCTATGCCGTGATGAGTTGCCAATACATCTCTCTCCTCAGAGTAATTCTTTATAGTCGTTTGAGGATCAAAAACCATGTCATCGGCTGATAAAAGAGGCTGATATTCATGCCTCGTGTCGGAAAAATTTGACCTTTTCTTCATGTACTCGGTTCGGGTGGAATCAAATTTATGCCTGATATATGCATACGTGAATATATGTATATATATATATATATATACATATATATATGTATATATACATAAATATACATACTCCTCGTACTCTGATGAAGGTGGTTGGTACCACTGAAATATAAGTGAGTTTTCAAAGTTTTATTAATCATGAAACTTTATATATATATATATATATATATATATATATATATATATATATATATATATATATATATATATATATATATATATATACATACATATACATGCATACTCATACGCATGCATGTACATATGTACATATAAACGCTTGCGTGTTTATTCGTTCATCTTATTTGAAAAACTTCCTCAATGTTTCCAGGAGCACTAGAGCATGGCTTTAGTTCGATGAAGTTGTTTTTGTAACCATTTTATATGAATGACAAACATAGCGTGCTCAATTGCTTTCAGATATTGTCATAGATACTCTCCAAAAACTTTTCGCGTCAATCGTAAATTAATGACCTAATTCTCAAGCCTTAGGCCTAGTTGGAGACAAAGAGTTAGTGAAGCGAAACGCTCGTAGTTTTGGGAAATGATGCGTGAGGCTATGCCCACTTCATTCAGTGACGGAGAATTGAGTATATCAATCACCTTTTATTGATGAATTCCTAGAAATTGTATTCATGAATACGACACAATTAAACGTAAATTGCATCAATGTGCACAGAAAGAATGAATATTTTTCGTAAGGATCAACAACGAATGATCGTAATCAGGTATTGTGTGAACTTCGGTGATAAATAGAAGTTGATAATTTATTTCAGTACTAACCCAAATATATTATTTCAGAACTTTGTAATTGTTTTTAGAATTGATCTGAGGAGGGAAATCAGGATTTTATTCATTAGCACGAAAGAAATAGTTTACGTTTTCTGGGTTTCATTTGATTGAAAAGTACAGGTACCTGTATTCTATGAGCAAAATGTGGGAATTTTTGTTGATATTAGGATATTGATATGTGTATATATCAGCATTTTCACTAATATCTGTCCATATCCATGACTGTATAATAAATCATTCCACTTGCATCAAGCATCCTAGAACCATGTCCAACCTCCTCTGTTGGCATCCAGCTGCACATACTCACGAGCTTACCTTGATTTGGTTCACAAAAGCATTCCTCAACCCAGGCCACAAACATCAGCACCTCAACCCTCGCTCACCTAATTCTCCACCTCTTCTCCGACCACGGGAGATCCCGCAGGAATACCCACATTGAACAAGACCCCGCCCATTCCTCCCTTCTTCATTCACCCCGTTCCCCGAGACTACACCGCACGCGCTGTGTTAAGGGGTGACACGGGAGAAACACCTGAGAGGTCCTATGCGCCCGAAGAAATCGTTTAATTTTATAAGTGTCATTGAACAACGTTATACAAAGGTATCTTGTGTCTTATTTCTACCCAATCCACAGTTATATTTTATCAAGTATGTGGAGTATAAAGTTTTTAGTTAATTATCTTACCACGCGAGTAAATTCGTATGGCGGCATTTAATGCTCATTCCCCGCAGTAATACTTAATTATTTCATATGCAACGTTACTCCTGGAGGTGTTTTAAAGCATATTAATTGTGTTGGAAAATTCTTACTTTATTCATAAGCAACTAAAAGGTTCAAAGTTGGCAAATTCGTTTTCTTGATTAAATGCAGGCCTGTTACTATTTCTTTTAGTGTTTCGACAAAGAGAATATTTTTAATCAAGATAGAATTGCGGATTATAGTCTTTTTTGTACACTTTTTGATATTTATACTCATCACTTCACAATAGAAATCGCATTGTCTAGTATTTATCTACTTCTAAATCTACTTATACATTGGATAAGACCGCTGAAACAGTAATGCGATAATTTAAGAAGGCAAGATCGAGGTTTAAAAATCAGTGAATTAATTGCCTAAAAATCTGGGGAAAGTGCAATTTAGAACGTTTTAAACTATGGTAATGGTAAAATTAAATTACCGATAATGACTTTCTTGAAGCATTTTTTTAAGAAACTGGTTTCTGGAACATAAATTTGTAAAATATGAGATATAATACTATAATAATAAGTTCGTAGAAATCACAAATCGAAATCCTTAGGCAATTCTTTTGGTTCTCCTCACGTTTAAAAAGAGTCAAAAAAAGAGGCATGGAGCAAAATTCACGTAATATTTTATGAATTTTTTGATTAATTATCATTTTTATTCAGACATGAAGTCTGATTTCAAAGATTAAATTAACTAAACTGATTAATATCAACGGAAACATGAATTGCGGAGCCAGCGACGACATGTTATACAGGACTGAATTATAACATTTCTCAAATGAGGACAGCAGAGAAGAGCTACGAATAACAGAGTTAGGGATTAATGGTAGGGATTAATTATGGGTAAATTTAAAATATATGTACATTATTGACCAGTACAGCTTAGCCGACTTTTAGAAAGAGTTGATAGCTCTACGTGCATTAGAGACTGAACCGAACGGTGCAAGATACATATTTAAGTCTTGGTATACTATGGTCAAGAGCTGGAATATTCCTCGAATCCAGGTTCTGAACGACGATGGTTTTAGCAGAATGCCAGTAACCCCGACACAAAATTTTACTATTTTTAAAAAAGTTTCCTCGTGTAAGGAGATTATCAATAGAAATTCATATTGTGGAAATAAAAACGAAAGGGAATGAATGCCTTATTGAAAAGTGCCGCGTACAATTCACGAGATAATAAAATCACTCAATTTAAAACACTTATTCTCCATGTAAATACATTCGCCCGTAATGGAGGCACCAACTTAATCGCATATCTTAGAAGAAATAGTTCTCGAAAAGGAATATGCAATATTCTGTGAATGTATGATTCCCATTTGACTCTCCGGTATTTTTACAAATAGCAAATAATGTCACACTTCTTTCTGCATTCATATTTTAAAGATTCAATTTAGAAGCGGCAATGTTGAATAATTTCCTTATATCATAACATCATACTGTTCAGCTTATCACCTTTTTTATGCAATTTATTTGATGCAATAATCAAGACTATTTATGAAATGTTGTCTTTTTATTATCATTTTCTTCTTTGAGCGCGTTAAGGGAAATATTAGAGCGATAATATTTACGTGATCGATTACTTTAATAAACATAAATGTATACTCTCGGAGGATGATGACACGGAGAATTGTATTGCAATAGGCTTTTTTCGTTTTATTATTTGCACGAGACGAAGTAAAATTTATATCCTATTGACACACGCGTGTGTGTATGCGAACTCAGTAAATGCCATACATTTCCACTGATGGAATTCCCGCTAATTAGGTGCATTCACTCTTAAGTAGCTTATGCCTATCTGAAATACTATTGAAGCCGAAGGCAAACTCGAAATATCAATGATTTAACGAACTCTGTATTTTCTAGTAATGGTAATGATTTTTTTTACATTCTGAATGCTTTGTTTGTTTTGAGTCTCAATAATCCCTACTCTCACATCGTAAAGCCTTTGATACCACGCTGATACCCGAGGACTCTCTCAATCAATCAACGCTGTATAGCTAGTCGTTGAGTGCGCTAGAAAACAATATAGACCAAATGAGTCATATTCCACGATGGAATTAAAATTAAAATAAAAGTTTACGACTCATTTTCCACTTCTCATTATATGCCAGAATACCTATGAAATAATCTTCTTAAGTTGCGAAAAAAATATGCCGTGAGAAATTTTATCCTATTTCACTTTCATTAATAATAGAACAGACACTAGGAATATGCATTAATTTTCAAATTATGTTGCGCTTGAACGTTGAAAAATCAGATTCACTTCAACCGTTGGTATGAGAGCATTGGTGGACTTTGAGCCGTTTTAGGTGAATGTGGACAATCATTCACGAGCGATGGACCAGAATGACAGTAAATATTCAAGATGGAAAATAATATTTCGGAATCTTTGGTTATTTACGAAATCTATCATCTTCGGAGCGGCCCGAGCTGTTTCTAAGCAGTTCTAAAATTTGGAATGCGACTCCTGAGATACGCAGCCTTGCCAAGAGGCAACCTTGTCTGCGATTTAAATAATTCTTAGCATGCATCAGTGTATGTACTTTCAGGTGTGCTTATTCAAAACTTCCGCTGTTCAAAGGTCTGAAGTGCACAGTTGGGACGAGTTCAATACTTTTGTCTCAGGGTTGATGGGGATTGAATTAGGTTAAGCGTTGTACTCTACAACTAGTCTACCTAATCAAACACAAAATGGTGATGTACCAACATCCATAATAGCTAGTACGTTTAAGTTCTCAATTTCTTTCTTACCTCTAATATCACATTAGGCAATCGTGATACGACTAGCAATTGTTTAACGCAATGCTACATGCAATTGAGACCCATTGCTCCTCACCGATTGAGTCGCCCTAGAGCTAACCATTTCATTAATTTACATCCTTAAGGGTATGAGCTCACCAAAACAGTGCGGGAAACATGTCAGAGAATCATATATCGTTCCACAAGGTCATACTGTTTTTCTTCAGTTCATTTCCCTTATATGCGAGAAGAAATTTTGTTTCATAGGGAAAAAATCGCATGTCAATAATTACGAGAACACTCGTAAGTCGCTCTGGTGAATTCATGAATGGAAAAAAGGAAATTTTAAACCTGTAAACTTGAATATACGCCTACAAATCCTTCAAATATGCATCATTCATATTTTTTTTACATTTCTTCATTGCGTAAGGTTATATTATTTATCAAGTTTTTTCCAAGTCGAACGTTTTTTAAATGATACTATAAAGAAATATTTAATTCAATAAATATAGTCTTCCCCTAGCGTGATTTTCTCACTTACGTTATCGCTAACTGTATCATTTATTGTCATTGTGCAGTGCTGCAATTTTATGGATATCCCTTCTCTTGACTTTTGAACCCAATTTCATAAAAGTATTAATACTTGATAAAAACCCACACCAGTTTATCACGCCCGTCGAAGAGAAAACAAGCCTGTTTAGGCCTTAATATTTTCTCAGGTTTTTACCCATCCACTTGCACATGTTTTCGTTGTAAGTTGATGAAGTTGAATTGGATTCCTGTCCTGTGGCTTCCAATTTAATATGCTGGCTCCGCCCAGCAGAGGCGAATTGCTGTCGTAAAAAAAAACCAGGAGTGAAGGATGCGTAATTTTTCGGTTGGAATTAATATAAGAATTCTCCCATGCACGTTTACCGCTTTGGGGAGCTCATTTTACGCCCGGACCCATTCGAGCACCCATCCTTCGCCCCTCATTCCCCTGTGTTGATTTTGGAAGCACCGTGCCGGAACATCACCACGGTCCGACTCGGGAAAGTGTTTGGTCTTTTACCTCGCGAGCCCGCACAGAATGGTGCAATCCGCTTCCGCTGGAGCGTTAACGTGTGATTTATGGAGAGAAATGGGGCTTGTGATTGGGAGCGACCGTCGCGCCAGTGTTTCTAGGAATCGAATCGAACACAATGCCCCAATCAAGGGCACCGCGGTGGGGCCCTCCACACCCGCCGACGCCCATACTCCCCGCAAATGTGTTCCGCTTCGGAATGCAAACAACTGACGGCTGGCTTCCCCGTGCTTCCCGACATGTGCATTCCCGTCGGCTCTACCTACCGAGCCGACAGACCGACAGTTTAATGGACCTTCTTTCTCCCTAGGAATGAGATAAAATTTGAAAGGGGTGTCTAATTGAACCTTGTTAACGTCCGCGGGGAGTGGATATTTTCCAGGATGCTCGCGCAAACATTATCCCGCTCCCTCCTCATCTCTCTCTCCTCCCTCACCCCTCCGTCACCCTCCCCCGCGTCATGTCGTCGGCCACTTGGTGATTTGGAAATCAGCGCGCGTCTACGCGGGCCGAAAGACTTAAAATTACCGGTCGCACTCGTCTGACAAATTGAATTCCGGGGCGAAGATTTCCGCGACGGAATCAGATTTATACTCGCGATCGGATGGGCCTGGTAAATCCTGCTTGATGTGCAGGATAGTTTGATTCTGCGTTGGTAAATACTGCATGGTTTTGCATCATTTGATGGGCTTATAGGGAAATTTTTCTGTGAAGCAACCCACGTTCGGTTTCGCTGATCTTCGGCGACTGAGTGAAACTCGAGGGATTGCTATACATTTAAAATATACTGTAAAGGATGGGTGAACATAGGTATTGATAGAAAACATTGTTTATTGTGACTAAATGCTGCTGGTGAGAACATTTTGACAATGCAATTGCAAAGCAAACATCAGAGCGGCAGCACATCATCGTCTTGATTAGCAGTTGATTAACTGGCTGCACAGGTTAATTAACGAAAGATGCGTAAAAAAATTCTTATTATAGTGAAATGAAACGCCGAATAGTCGAAGAAATGCCGACGTGATATCGGTAGGCCTAATTTTCTTTAAAAAATAAGCTATTTAGCGGAAATTAAAGACGTAGCCTTGAGGGACTGATGCATTTTTCGGAAAAGCAATATGAGAACCACCACTCCTATAATTTCTCTCTTATAGCCACATACTTTGACAGCTGGCGATAGTAGTATGTAGATAATCTGACTAGTAGTTTTGATAAATTCCGATAGTGAAAGAAGACTGAGGATTGAGATTGGTAGCATTTAAAGGTAGCTTGGAAAGAGAATCTCTCCCTTAGTCTCCTCCGAACAGTTTGATATTCATCCAAGGATCTGCCATCATTCAAATTATTCTCCGTATGGTTGACAATTAGGGCGTGAAATACTGCTGCAAGGTTCTCTGCCGTTCCAAGATTCAGACCCAGACCGTCGGAGTGGGTACCGCACCACACCCTGCACCAGTTTAGTTCCATATTTGCAGCTGTTGATGCAAAATTGATGTATGGGGATAGGAGGGACGAGACAAATTTTCAGGCCAATTAATTCTCGATTATCGTCTCCTCTCCGATAAATACATTAGTCTAGCTACGCCACAGTAGGAATTGTGCACAATAACCGCTCACGATACATTGAGTTCTCCGTTGATATAAGTGCGTAATAAAGCATAATGGTCGAAGATCTAACAAATGCGATATCTGAAGCCATAGAAAAAGCAATTCCGGTAGCTAAGAGGCGGCTGGACGATCATCTTAAGCTGAGCGATAAGGTTAAAACCCTTATCAAAGAAAGAAATACGCTCAGAAGACTATATTACCGCCATGGCACTCGTGCCCTAAAAAACAGGGTTAAAGACTATAACTACGAAATCAAAAAGCAAATAGAGGAATTAAGAACCAAAAAATTTAATCAGCAACTTAGCGACCTAAACAAAAGCAACAACTCTGTGTGGAGGCTAGCCAAGAAACTGCGGAAAACCCCACCAAGCGACCCGAATATAAAAGCAAAATCGAAGACTCTCACGACGTCCGTGGAAAAAGCCAAACATATGGCTAGCTTCTACGAAAAGGTTTTTACGATAAATGACTCGGGAACTGAAACCGGAGAAATAAAACAGCAACACGGAAGCTGCATAGAGGCAAAGGAAAAACCACCGGAAATTAAAGTAATAGATGTTACCGGAGCAATATCGAAACTTCCTAACAAGAAATCTCCTGGGGAGGACAACATCCCAAATGAACTATTAAAAAGGCTCCCGGAAGCGGCAGGAGAACATCTAGTAAAAATTTTCAACGCCTCAATCTGCTTGGGATACTACCCAAAAAAATGGAAGGAGGCACTAATCAGATGCATCCCTAAAAAGGGGGGAAAAACCATAATAGAAGAACACCTAAGACCGATATCCCTCCTCTCCAACCTCGGTAAGCTATTAGAAAGGGTAGTTGCACCACATATTAGGAGACATGCGGAAATGAACGAAGTAATTCCGAAAGAGCAGTTTGGTTTCCGCCAGGGCTACTCCACCGACCAGCAAATTCACAGAATCACAGATTTCATCAGCGACGCTTTTAACAAAAAAGAACGAACCATTGGTATCTTCCTAGACCTATCAAAGGCTTTTGATAAGGTATGGCATTGGGGACTTATACACAAAATGGAAAAGTGGAAATTCCCGAAATGGACAGTAAAGTGGACGACTTCCTACTTAAACGGAAGAACCTTTAAAGTAAAATGGGGGGAAGAAACAAGTACTAGCACAAGTGCCAAAGCCGGCGTTCCACAAGGCTCCATACTAGGCCCCCTCCTCTTCAATATATATACAGCCGATTTTCCAAGAAACAGAAATGACTGGCGTAGCATAATTGCCCTATACGCGGACGACGCTGCAATCCTTGTTAAAGGAAAAAATATTAGCTCGATGCAAGAAAGAGCGCAAGATGCACTGGATGAAATAGTGAAATGGTATAAAAAATGGAAACTGCATATAAATACAAACAAGACAAAAGCCATACTATTCACGCCCCCTAGAACTACAAAAACTACTTGCGAATGCATCAGGATCAGACAGCAGCCGATTGAATGGAGTAACACCATAAAATACCTCGGAGTTGTCATTGACGATAAATTAAACTTTAACAGCCATATTAAGGAAATAAGACAAAAAGCGGCCATACAAACATCACAACTGGCAAAAATTCTAAGAAATAACGCCACCCCTCAGGAAATAAAATTATTAATCTACAAAACCACTATAAGACCAATCCTAACCTACGCGTCACCTGCACGGACGGGGCTAGTGAGTAGATCCCAAATGGAAAAATTAAAAACCACTGAAAGGAAAATACTAAGACTGGCCCTTGGACTCCCTCCGTGGGAGAAAAACGAAAATATATACAAAATAATAGACATAGAGACACTACACAACTTTTTACTGAGGCAAACTAAGAATTACTTCGAAAAACTGAAAGGAAATTCTAACGAAGCTATGACATACACTAAAATCAACAAAATTGGTCCATACGATAAGTACAAAAGACCAAACATGGTGATAAACCCCTAACACATAGGAAAAAAAAATATATAAATAATGAATATAATGACAATTAAAAAATGGAAAAGGGAAATAAAAACGACGCTGGATTGGTAGTCCAGGAAAAGACGGAAAAAATACACAGGACACAGAGCAAAAGCCCAAATAAGGCGATCTCTGAAATAAAAAAGCCGCCTAAAAAACGGCAAGACATCTTCGTCGTCGTCGGCAATGGAATTACTTTACTTACGTTTTCATGTACGCAACATTTTTGAATTTAATTCTTTTTCTTTGCCAAATTTGTAGGCTCTACCTTGAATAGTGTGAATCTACAATACAATTATATTTTATGAGATAATTTCCCCAAGAAGTTTAAAAAATCAGAGCATACGTGCACTTGGAATACTGTCTATGGCCCCTTCAAAAAAGAACCTGGGCCATAGCTGCTTTTTGATCATACTATATGCTTGGGGATTATTATGGTGACGTGTGTTCGTCGGAATGGAAGAGGTCTGACAATATGCTTCGGTTAATGACATTCAATCTTAAGTCCTTTTTAGTGTAATTGAAGTATTTTTATTCTATTGCTTTTCAGCGTTAACTTCCCCAGCCTCTTTTTCCCTCGAAGTGCTTTCCTTAATTTACAGCAGGGCAGATGAATGTGTGCGTCATTTCTAAAGATTAAAAATGAAATCCGTGAAGGGACGATATTTATTAATCCTGTGACATTTTTAAGTAAACTAAGAATTTATTCAGGTCGGCATGCATGAATGAGTAAAGAATATTAAAAAGGCATTTTGGGAGCATGAAGGGATGATGGTTATATTGAAGTGAAAAAGGATATTATTTGGAATTGGATTAACATTTTAAAATCCTTTGTGGAACTAGTTGACATTTATAGAATTCAAATGAAATCGATATGATGATTTCTGTTTGACTAATCGAGAGAAAATAGCAGTGATGAAGTATAAAATTGTTATACTTCTAAAATGAAGGAGTGTTTAGAAAAACGATCCCAGGCGTTTGGCATATATAATCTCAAAAACGTATTCGCGAGCTTTAATTCTTAGACTCATGTTACTGGCTTACTTAACCAAGAAAAAAATCATCACCGTTGCTGTATAGGTCTTGAATAATTTATGCACGCAACTACCGGTAAAAATGTAGGCTTCTTGTTCGAGGCCTTATCATGCCGTGTAACCAGTAACACCCAACGGGATGGACTTTTCAGATTAATTCTCAAAGCATAATCTTTGCAAGGTTAGAGAGAAATTTAAAATGATTTAATCACGATTTCACGATTCATAGAGATTGATCATGCTCATTGAAATCCGCGACACCTGACATTCATCTACTGGCAATCGAGTGTTTTCATTTAGAGGTCCCTGATTTGGAAAGTAGTGCAGGGATTAATGGATTGAAAACAAGAGCCACAATTAAGACCCAAGACCAGACCTTTTCGTGGTGTCTGTTATCCAATTGACACTCTTGAATCGGCAATTGATTGGCAGCGTTCTGAACAATTATTTAGCGGCCGCGATTACCATCCGTTTGCTTTCCCAACGTTTTGGCCCGCGCGGTACTAATCTCATTCCATGGTCTACTTCGCAATTCGAGAATATTATGCGTTATGCATCACGATTGATCGCTACCACGCTTCTGTGAAGCAGCTTTTTATCAGGACGGTGGTACCCAATATTCACACCTTAGTAGAGACAAACTGATTGACGTGAGAGTAGGAAGGAATAAACGAGTTAAGGAAACTGATATGAAGGTAAATTTAAAATCTTTAATATGTTCTTGCTATTTTCCAACACATGCGTGTACGTTTGACAAATGAGATGATGAGGGATTTTGTTCGGTTATTTATTCGAAAATAATTATTTAAACCTCCTAAATTAATATTTATTATTTGTTAAATTATAATATATATGACGTTTTTAAAGGTTAACGCCTACTGTTTAACTGGAACAATGCTTTTATTCGCTTCCCACATACTGAACCACACTTGGGAATGAGTCTACTAAAATGCTTTGTGAATGAAGTACCATTCAGGCTACACTTGTGGTTCGATCAGGAAATCCGGTTAAACATCTTGTCTCTGACCATAAAGACTATGCTCGAGAGACAAGATTTTTTTGTTTAATAAAGCTGTTTTAAAGGTTGGGCCAAGCGTGTCGGCAATGCGATCGAGGAAGCGCGAGGCAAGTAGGGCTGCCTCGGGTTCGAGCGACTACCTGGGTCGTATGACGAATTTCCGTCAAGCGAGCTGCGGCAATGACCACACTGTCCGGAATAGCTTGAATTGTTGTTACATACTGGGGCATCTTTAATAAGTAATTGACATTTGGCATTCAAAACACCAGGTTGAATAAGTCGTGTATAACCCCTTTGGGAGGTCATCTCCCCTCCTCCGTACAGCTTCAACGCGTTGAGGTTGGCTTGAGCGCGCCGTATTTCTAATCCTTTCATCACATGTGTGCGCATGGTACGGTCCTCATGTTGATGTGGGTCCTAGGCGCGTGCAATTGTGTGACTTAATTCGCCGTTCTCCCGGAGCGCCATTCCCTCGGACAAGCGTATTTTGGGAGAGAGAGAGAGGGATGAAGGGTGTGGGAGAGAGAGAGAGACAGAGAGAGAGGGTTGAAGGGTGTGGGAGAGAGAGAGGGTTGAAGGGTGTGGGAGAGAGAGAGAGAGAGATGGGGAGAACAGGAGGTCTTCCCGAAGGGAAGTGGTTCTCGGCCTGGAGACAATTTTCGGCGGACCAGCAAATATCATGCTGGTGGCTAAGCCGAGGATCTGCAAAATGCATTTCGTGGTCTGGAAGGGAGATTGTTGTCAAGTGCCCAGCGAGGATTTCATTACGGTGGGGAATGCGGAGAGAGAGATAGAGAGGGGGGGAAGGAGAGGATGAAAGTGGATACCGACCGCTCCTTGAGAACTTTAGGTGGGCCGTGTTGGAAGCTGTAGGATTTTGCGGCCAAAGGGATTGGGATCTGGACCCTTTGGGCATGCTTCGGTAATATCTCAGGGAAACGAGTCCTTCCTTATCTAATGAGGATTTATTGTCACAGGCCAAAATAAATGCATGGGATGAGAGACCTCTACATTTTGATGCCGTAATTCAAATTAACTTATTTGAAAATTAACGGAAAGTGATTTCAATGGTGTTGTAGCTGTGAAATGTTACGTTTTCAGACTGCAGTACTTATCAAATTTTGATGACGAAATGATTAGCTTTTGTACCGGGTGGGTTCCGAAAGTTATGCAATTTAATTTACCGTGCCGCTCCTATCGGTCGAAGTGGAATCTAACCACTTGAATTAGGTGGGGGGAGGGACACTAAGCTTTGCTGCTAAACCGGTCTCAGTGCTCTTCAAGCTGTGAAAGCGGCAGGACGTCAGTTATTGTAAACCTCTGCGCGCCGACCGGTTCACGAAAAAAATTGAATCGACGATCGAGCAACGCTACGTGATTAAGTTTTGTGCTAAACTGAAAATATATCTTGAGGATACTAACAAAATGATTCGTGAGGCTTACGGCGACTCTGCTCCGTCCTACTCACAAGATTCGAGGTGTTAAAGGCCTTTAAGGAGGGCCGGGAAGAGGTTCACGACGAACAACGCTCTGGACGGCCGTCAACTAGTAAAACCGACAACAATGAGGCCCGTGTTCGACAATTTTTGGGCTGACCGTCGATTGAGTATCAAGATGGTTGCCAATTAACTAAACTTGACGTCTACTGTTATGTTTCGCATTGCTACTGAAGATTTAGCGATGAGGAAAGAGTGCGCCAAGCTCTTGCCCAAGGTGTTGTCAGACGACTAAAAGACCAACCGAGCGGAAATTTCAAGTGACATTTTGCAGCGTATTGAAAATGAACGTGATTATTTGGACAAAGTCATCACTGGTGATGAAACCTGGGTTTTTGAATACGACATAGAAACAAAACGCCAAAGCTCTGAGTGGCACACCGACTGGTTCCCCCAAGCCCAAAAAGGCAAGAATGAGCGAATCAAAACTGAAAACAATGCTCATTGTCTTTTTCGACAGTAAAGGAGTGGTCCATAAGGAGTTTTTTCCTTATTGATAGATAGTTAACGCTGCCTACTACGTGGATGTGCTGGGAAGACTTCGAAAAAGGATCATCAGGAAGAGAGAGGACATCTCCGCTACCTGGCAACTCCATCACGACAAAGCGTCTTGCCACAACGCACTACGAGTCCGCGAGTTCCTGGCCAAAAACCAGATGCCAACGCTACCCCACACCCCCTATAGTCCTGATGTCGCCCCTGCAGACTTTTTTTTGTGCCCTCGGATTAAGGTAGCCCTGAAAAGAGCCCGTTTTTCATCCACAGAAGAGATTCAATCAGTCGTGACGAAGACCCTACGAGAGGTACCCAAAGACGCCTTCCAGGGCGCGTACCGATCATGGCAGTGTCGCTGGAAAAAATGTGTAGAGGCCCAAGGATAGTAATTTGAAGAATTTTAAGTGTTTGTGCGAATCTGTTCAATAAATTACTTTAAAAAAATAATTTCATTTCTTTCGGAACGCACACTGTAATTTGATCATCGTGTTGAAAACGCGTATCTCGTTTGAGAATATTTATGAATTTATTTAATATTTAGTTGCCTTGATAAGTCATAGAAATGTTCGTCATATTCGAACTTTCAATTGTCTATCCGTACTTTTCAAAATGATGACTGTTTTGGAATAGTTGAAATAGAATATCGGTAAATTAATTGTAACATTAGTGTAATTTGAAAGTATAAATTGAAAAATATTTGTATACTAATAAACTATAAAAAATTCTTTATAAAAAAACTCCCCTTATTTTCTTGCCATAGATCGTTTAAATATATTGGATTGTTTAGCGTACCAGCCCTTCAACAATAGCCCTGATGTCTCGTATAATGTATGTAAATCGTTTCAGAATTAGTAGTATTGAATATATCACAGCGCGTTTACTTAGTGCAAACATAAGGTTTCAACTAAGGCTGATCTTGAGAAGTGATAAATTTTTAAATAGATGGAAAGCTAACAAGACCGAAACATCGAAGAAACGAGCGTTACTGAAAAGGTGCTCCATTTTAAAGATAAGGGCCTTGTTTGGCTGATTTTAAGAGTATATTGACAAATTCAGATAACTTACTGTTCACCCATTGCGCATGAAAAGGATTTTTATCGGGTAAAGAAGGAAAATTGGCAAGACGCGATCCTCGATATCAGTAAAAAATGAAGACAGCAAGAAGAAGCGAAGAACCGCAGTTCACATTGACTCCAAATTCGATTTAAGATATACGATAAAGACTTGCTAACGTCCACATAAACTCAAATATCAACAGGTGATATAACCTAATCACCTCACGGCTTGAATGATTCCTATTTTCGGACCGTTCAATAGGGCACCTCTCAAAAAGAATTTCTCTCCCCGAGTCCCAAGATAAAATTCTTCCTGGCACTTGACTTCTTTCGCTATTTTCCACCAATACTTGCAGTAGTGTATTGATAATGAGTTTTGCATTGGATTTAAGTTTACGCTCTCCTAATGTACTCTGTTTAAATAGCGGAATGCTCTTGGTTTTTGCTTTTGATGATTTTTTTGGAACGCATTAGTGTTAGCGAGGGAGGGAAAGAGAAAACTAAGTTAAACGTTAAAATAGGCAAAACTGGAGGAGATGGAATGGAATACCTTTGTCAGAAGTTTTTTGGTCCAAGGTGGTTGGAGTAGTAGGAATATAAGAACAATTATTGCACTAAGCAAAGAGGTATTCACAAGAAGGAGGAACTTTTGATGACAGGGACTTTGATAAGAATGTTTATATAAGATTTGTGAAGACTTTGATGTGGAGCATGGTTTTGTACGGCTCGGAAACTTGGTCTTTGAAGCAGGATAATAGGCGTAGGTTAAGGGCTTTGAAAGTGTGGGTGTGAAGAAGGAAAATGTTAAATGGACGGAAAGGAAAACAAACGAAGTGCTAGGAAAGGTGGGGGAGAAGAAACAATTGTTAGGAGAAACCACAAAGGAGGCAGTAGAAGTGAATGCAGACCATTTTAATGAGGGATGATGAAGAATGTGATAGAATAGATGATGTTAGGCAAGCCAAGTTGGGAGGAAAATGATAACGATATTGAAAAGTATTTATGGAGATAGAATGCATGCGGAATCAAAGAATAGTTTATTGCAGTTTGGGATGTCAGGCTGTGTCTTTACGTGAGGCTAAGAAATGTAGGCGAGCTCAGTCTGAGTCCAAACCTACCTCATACAATTGACTACTGAATGCATAAAAATAATACATTATCTTGGGTACTATATGGAATGGTGAATACACTCGTGTTTGTGAGCAACAAGTTTCGTATCTCTGGATTATACAAATCCGAATCGTTTTTCCTTTGAAGAGTGTTGCGATGTTTCGTGAAGAGTTTCATGTGCGCATGCTTTCACAGCACACTTAAACTAGGGTGTGCTGTAACACTTCTACTATTCCTACAGTGTGATGGAAAAGTAAGCGGCTCGGTCACCAGCACTCTAAATTATCATTTTGAGCATATGCGTAATTAATTTCCATTCCAATTAGCTGCTCCGTTGAATGTTTTTGGGCGGAAAGATAACTTCTACAGGTATATGTATAACATGTTGAAGCAGAATAGTTTTGAAACATTTGTGAACCGGGAATATTTGTGTCTCTCGTAATCTTTGATTCTTTTTTTCATTCACTAAGTGAATCCTAAATTTTCTCTCGTTAGAAGTGGATGTACTTCGCGTCAATAAATAATGGAATTTTGAATAATTAGAAATAAAAGTGTAAAATAAATAAATCATATCAGACAAAGTGGAATTATTACTTAAAAAGTAAATGGAAAGTCAGCATGAAAATTATTTGACATGACCTGGATTCGAATCGTTGGGTTTCCGAATGTATGAATCAGTTTCGTCTCCATGGTAATCTAACTCAAAAGCGGTTTTTTTGAGGCGTATAAGCATTTGGTGGCATTGTAGATCAGTGAATAGGACGCTCAGCCACTAAGGATCGCTGGCTCTAATCGGGATGATGCTTCTGCGAACCCCCTGTTTAAACCGCCGATATGTGTGGTATTCTGGTTATTATGTCTTCCTGGGAAGCCATCACCGTGTTCGAAACTGATGTCCCTACCCGGATATTCGCATTTCACGCGACGTATGGCTTAATCCGAGGCGAGCTTTGCCCTCTCCTCGGGCTGATTGCTTTGTTGTTTTTTGCAAAGTGACTCTTGCCTCGCGCTCACCATAACGCGTGAGAGCATGCAATGGTGTCCTCTTCTGCTTATTTCTCTCGGGATTGCATAAAGTTACCGCAAAATTTAACGATGTCGCTGATTAAAAAGTAATATATAATTTCAAAACCAGATAAATAAAACAAATGAATTCATGATACTTGATTGAGGTTTAGTGTACTTTTATGCCTCTGGATTTAATATAGTTTTCAAGGAATGTCGCAGATTCATTATAAACTTTAGCAAAGCAAATTCCATGCGGTGTTCTGCATCACGGTTCGGAACAGATTTTCCTTTTCAGGAAAGGGCTGTAGAACTTTTGCTCTGAACATCTAATTTTGATATAATTAATTCACTGTTACTTCGTCTGGTAATAAAATAGATTTTCTCATATTTTAAGGTAGAGAAAAATTTTCCCTGGGAATATTTAGATATTCGTGGAACAGGGATTATTTTAAAAATTACGATTTTGAATGAGATTTAAGTTATGCCAAAAAGGATGATTATCTTAACTGATTCTTCTTGATAATTTTGGCATATGTAAATAAATATTTTTTTGTTAGTTTCCAAGCAGATACACCTTTTCTAGGAGGTATGCACAATGCCTCAAAATAATTTGGGTGCGAAGAATGTTTTGTGACTTTGTAGAGGTTTATATTTTATTTAACTCCTTAGTTATCATATTCATCTGATTGCCATGTGCACACGCGTTAATAAAGCATGTAAACACCTGATATCGACGAAGCAGTGTTATTTTGCAGTTTTACTTAAAAACACTCCTAACCCATTTAATTTTGGCTCGGCGAAATATTTTCCAAAGGGGTTGTTTCGATATATATATATATATATATATATATATATATATATATATATATATATATATATATATATATATATATATATATATATATGTATGTGTGTGTGTGTATATATATATATATATGTGTGTGTGTATATATATATATATATAGTATGTATGTGTGTGTGTGTATATATATATATATATATATATATATATATATATATATATATATATATATATATATATATATATATATATATACATGGCACATATCAAAAGCGGATACAATTTCGCACGGGGACACATTAATGCATAATAAATAAATGAAACATCGCAAAAACACCAAATAAAAATTACAATTGTGATTATTTATGTATATATTTTTAATAATCGACGATTGCATATTAAAATCTTCATTGGTCCTTAACCTCAGTAAGAAATAAACACAAGTTGGTTTGGTTTGATGACGTCCTGGTGATAACGAGAATTTCTCTTCGCCCACCTATTCCCTTCTCTTCCTGCCCACTTGCCTTTTGCGCATGCGGGTCGAAATAAAAAAAAACAGGATTAAAAAGGGAAAAAATAAAACACACTCGTCACCAGTGAAAAGAGGTCGTTCATTCACTTCAAAACGAAAACGTCAAACACACGCTGAAAAACAAACAAGCGCACATCGTCCCCAAAACGGACCCATGCTCTTTGCCCCTTTTCCAGTTTCGTTCGGAGGCCTTCAATTTTTTTTTTTAAATTCCGCCATCAAATGGAAGCGGTGGCACTCCCGGTGTCGCTCTTTTTTTTTAACCGTGAGCACTTGCTCATTGTGAGTAAGTCACTTTGGAGCGTCCAGTACCTCGATTCCTTAACATTTCCATCGACGAGGAAGTAATGAAATGGAATCCATTGTTGCCAAATTTCTACCGTATATCTATATGATATGCGCTGCGGATGAAAGGCAAGGAAACGAGAAAGTCACGGATACATACGTAGGCTGATCTTCAGTGCTGTATATTTGTAGTTATATTCAGTTGTCCTTTTGTAAGTGTATACTAAATGTATGGCATTAAGTATCCTTTCCAATCGAAATGAATTCATCGAAAAGTTATGGAATGAAGCCCAAGGCTCCCTCAGGTGGTTGAATTTTCGTATTGGTGCCGTTTCTTCCTTCACCCACCCCGGGGCTTTGTCGGAGAGTATAGGGTAAACCGCTCGAACTGTGGCACTATGACTTTCGGAGGCAATCTCGAAAAATAACCCTTTCGCTTCTACGGTTCCTCCTTGGAGTGGATCGTTGTGGTAGTTCATCTTGGCTCTTCCACGAATACAGACCGCCAAATGTTTACACCCTCCAGGAGAGTAGCCCCAGAAAAAAATCATCACTCCATAGAAATACCAGCGGATCAAGTTAAAGTCTTCATAGACTGTGTGGTACCGGATACTTGCACACGCGGTCAACATCGAGTCGTTTGGTTTGCGATTTTTACGCGTATTACGCCTTAAGATTATGTTTTCACTCACCCCGGAAGAAATTCTTCGTCTTTTCAGCGAGTCCACAGAATGAAATTATCTAAACTCTTGTCGTTTAGTTTCTATTTCGAGTTCAACTCGCTCGAATCGGACGTGAGTTCACCCTCAAAGAGCGATTTCCACCATAACCGGGCTGGGCGGGTTGTCAGTTATTGTTTGTACCCAGGCGGTTTGCCCATTTGAGGTTTTTCGGAAGCGGCGACTTTACTTAACGGAATTAAATTCAAAATTATCTACTTTCACAAGAGGAGCCCGAAAGAGTCGGTGACCAAATGTTGAGCAACTTCAAAACAGCGTTCACGAGGTTCAATTCTGAGCATAATGAGATAAAAAAGGGTGGCAGTTTGGCGGTGGAATTTAGATTTTTAACTTTTAATGAAAGAACAACATTTTCTGGCATGCCTCAGCTCTTCCCATATGTATAGCATTTCGTGGCTGAATGGAGTGTCCCTAGATAGAATGTGACACGGCCAAAACCAAGGATTTAATTCCGAAGCCGAGGCTGAAATTAAGGAAACAATGGCGGCACAAGGAAAAAATATTTCCGACTTCAAATTCTATATTCTGCGTTCTATTGGTAGGTGAATTTACGACTCGATTGCTCTTCACTGATATCCACACAAAAAATGATCAATATTTGATAAAAGTGCATTTTTGGTCTAAAGACGTGAAGAGGATTGCACCAAATATGTATATTTAATTTGTATAATACTAACGTTTACTGCAAAACATGATTTACAAAATACTTATAAAAAATTAAAATTTAGCTCCCTCTTTGTTTAGAAATTGTTTTAAGATGTTAAAACAACGAAATATAATATTAGTTAAACATTCTTCGCCCGATATTCAGTGATTTTGATCTCAAGTTAAGTTCGCCGATTCATGCATTGCAAATGCGGGGCGGATGCTATTTTGGTGGTCCCAGAAACACTCTAGTGATGCAAAGCCTTTGCCAGGTATGCACGCCAACATTGTCGTGCCAAGGAATATGATAAACCTGGCATGACACCATCGGAGATAATATTCATAGTTTCTAACCGTCTCCAAAGGCCAAATACTATCAATGAAAACTCGGGAAAGATTTCATTTAGGTGATTTTTAAAAACATAAAAAAATATAAATTCCTTTTTAGACTTTCCTGTTTTTCATTATCAAAATTAATAATAGGATTATTAGAGAGCTTGGATTTAGTACCTATTTACCATGTCCAGTCGGAAAGAAAATATTTTCAGAAGATAGAAAGGTATTTGTAATTGCCACTAATTTTCAATGGCGACGTACTGTCAATAGCCCCCCCCCCATTCTTTAACAATAAATTAACACTGCAGTTGGTATTTCAAGCCATTAGGTAGCGTGCCAAATGAAACTGGACGTCGTGACAAGGTTCCCTTACATGTGCTAGTAGTGCTAGCAAAGGACTAGTATTCGGTAGACATGATGCATTTCTATTAATTAAACTTTCCTCTAACTTATGAAAACAATTATAGAAACTTTACCTAAAAATTGAAGTCACTCCACAGAAAAAAATCAACCTTTAATTCATTGTTTTGGAGGAGAAACATTACCTATTTGACGGTGGTGGTGAACGATGGAGCTGAAATACTGCTCATGGGCAATTATTCGTTAACATTTGACAACGACTGACGTCATGCGAAGTATTAATGTGAAGGTGAACATATTTTAATGTAAAATTTATGAAATATGCCGCCATTTAGAAATCGTGGGCCGTAATTTTTAAATGGTAATCGAGATATTTATAATAAATTTCATAAGCTCATAAGTTATTATCGCTTGAGGGTGAGCGACACATTCTGGTTCTTTACATTACTGGACTCTCAGCGTTTCTAATTTGCATGCCTTTTGCCGCCTTCTGAGCCACTCCACTTGCCATCCCCCCGAAACTCAACTCGCCCTCGACTCATTCTCGCCCACCGTCACCCTCTGCTTTGAGCATTCGACTTCCTTTGGTCACCCCTGCTCTTTCGGGCCCGCCGTCACGAGATCTCCCCCCCAACAGTGACCCCTCGCTCCGAGCCTCTCCCAACGGTACCGCCTCGCTCCTTCATCATCTCATCCCCATCCGCTGCTCCAGCGGAATGTCCCCCACCACTTCCCCCACGGCGTTCCTCGTGCCTCCACCCCCGGGCCCACCACCTCTCCGCCTCCCCCCACACAGACACCTCCCCATCGCCTTGACCGCCCTCATGAGCCCCCTCATCTTGTGCACCACCTCCTCCTGCATGAGGCTGAAGCACATGGCGATGAGAGCCATGCCCAGCATGAGGTAGGCGGAGCAGAAGATGAAGCTGAGCTCGACTCCGTTCCCGGACGTGATCCGGTCTCCTGGGACGATGTCCCCGAAGCCAATGGTCGAGAGGGAGATGAAGCAGAAGTAGGAACCGTCGAGGAAGTCCCAGTCTTCCCACTTGGCGAACAGCAGGGCGCCGCCGCACACGTACCCCACCATAATGGCGAGGCAAAGAGAGACAGGCACGGTGACGGACTCGGTGGTGACGGCGGCGGCCGCGGTGCCGGACCTGCTGCCGCCCCCGCTTCCCACGGCGCCGCTCCCGACGCCTCCCACACTGCCGCCGACGACCGCCACCGGGCCCTCCCTCCCACCCACGCCGTCCACTCCCTCCAGCCCGTCCGTGTCCTCGTCGTCGTCTTCGCTGTCGTCGTCCTCGCTGCTGTCATCTTCGCTGTCGTCCTCGCTGTCTTCGTCCTCTGTCTCGCCCCCGTCTGATGGTTTTTTTAGAACGGGATATTGAAAAATATAAATAGAAATGCTCATTGCAATTAGGGTATTTATCGTGAATCGTAGAATATTTCTGCTCTATTTAATTTCAATTGAATTTTATTCCTTAAAAAGACCACGATGTATAAAAAAAATTTTAAGCATGCATGCACAACCAACCAACCAGTGCCCCACTACAGACACTCAACCCAAATGGGATCCTTCACGGTGTCACTGGCGAGGAAGTAACATTCCCGCAAATTACTACTGAAGGGAGTTCTAGTTGAATGGTTGTGTTTGGTCACTGTAGTGGGATTGCTTTTTTAAATTCAATAACAAATTTAGTTTTCTTTGCGGGACGATTGGTGCTAACTGATTTGTTTTTATTTTTATATATATACGCTGCAAGCCACCGCTAGGGTGTGTGGCAGGGGCCTAATACAGATCGGAACAATTTTACCCGAACAGGACACTACCATGGTCGAACCATGTTATTATGATGGCCTATCGTTCTAGGAAAATATGACATCTTAAATCTATCTGTTCTACGCTTAATCTCTCTAATTTTACTAACATCATCTCTCCTATCATAGTACGATGGGGGTAATAATACATATTCAACATCACTGCTAAAGATACCTTCAAATGTATGCAAGAGCTTCAATCTGTAATTAAACCTTCGCTCGGTGAGTGATTTCCATCCTAGCTGCGCTAATATTTTGGATACGCTACTCATTTTGTCAATTTTAAAAATCTAGCTCCTCTACAGTGCACGCGATCAAACTCGGCAATTAATCCAACTTCGTGAGGATCCCAGGTACTTGCAGCATATTATAAATGAGGCCTAACCAAGGACAAATAAAATTTCTTGCTGACCTTTTCATCACATTTACCTAATACTCTTCTAATAAATCCTAATATTTTGTTAGCTTGTACACATATTCCCTGTATATGTTTCAGCCAGGACAGATCGTGAGTGAGGGTAACGCCTAGGTATTTAAATGAGTCTAGATATTCTATTTCGGTGTTCCTAATGCAGTGGGCGTTCGGGTGGGAATTGCTCTTTTTCCAAAAATTTATGGCTACGCATTTTTTTAAGCTGCTTGCTTAAACCTTGCACGAAATGTATGCGAGGGAAATAGGTCTGTAATTGCTCGGTTCCTCTTTGTCTCTGTTTTTAAATATTAGTGTTACGTTAGTCGTTTTCTAATATCTGAGAACCTTGTGATCTGCCAGCGACTTCTTAGATATTATTTCTAGATACGGCGCAATTTCCTAAGATAGATCCTATGATATACGAGGGGGACTTTCGTCGGGCCCGGAGGATTTATTACGCATAATATTTTTCAGCACACGCTCTATTCCATTATATGAGATTTCAATTATGGGCATCGGTTGGCCGGCACGATGTGGTAAGCTATCGGAGGTATTCTGTGAGGTATTGGCGAAGACACTTTGAAATAAGGAATTTAACAAGTTAGCCTTTGCCAAACTGCTGGTTCTACCTTTATCATTTTTGAGTGAATTAACAGTTGACTTATTTCCCTGAACTTCTCTGACGTATGACCAAAAGACTTTTGTATTCTCTTTCAAATTTTCCACTAGTCTTTTCCTTTCGAATTCACTTAACGCTTTACGAAATTAATTCTTGGCATTCGCCCTGGATATCTTATAATCATAAGTGATCACATTCTTTTTGTCGCTAGAGACTTCATCCCCCATATTTTTCCTCTTGGCGTGACACAACCTTTGACGTCTTAATGCCTTTCTACAATCCACGTTGTACCATATTGGTTCCAAGTTATCTTTTATGAATTTACTGGGAATGAAGTTGTGGACTACTGAGCGCCTGATCTCAAGGAAGTGATTTCACGTATCCTCAATATTTCGGTGATAACTATCTCTCTTAAAACTAGCAAATTGATTCTGTAGCACGCACTTTTGGTCATTGTAGTTCCCTTCTTTAAACAAGTGTAAACTCACTACGGCTCTAACAGTTTTCCCTTAATTTGTTATCCATACGTGCTATTTAAGACAGTTTCTCTAAATGTACTCGCAAAACGTTAGTTTGGAAAATGATAGCGTTCGATACCATGCAACGGTGTATTCGCGAGAGTCAACCGCAAACTTAAATCTGTTCGCCCCGAGAAATAGGGCACGATCCAGGGATACCCCATCACCTCCGTCCATCATGTCCTCCTCCGGTGGCCAGGAATCCGCACCCGGCCACACACCTGCGGCCCCGCCGCCGACGGCCATCGCCGTGCCGCCCCTCGCCGCGACCTCGTGGCTCCACACACTGGCCCTCCGCCGCAGGGAAGTGCGGCTGGGCCGGCGCCGCGTGGAGCGGTGACGGCGCCGCCTCCGATGAGCCCGCCGCCGGGTCTTCTTGACCACGGAAGGTGAGGTGGTCGAGCTGTTGCACCACCGGCAGAGGCAGCACTGGGCGTACGTCCACTTGAAGCTCTTGGCGAGGATGTCGCCGATGTTGGAGAGATAGAGGAGGAAGAGCGGCATGCCGGCGATAGCGTATAGGATGGTCGCTAGCTTCCCCCACTCCGTCTGCGGCGCCACGTTGCCGTAACCTGTGATGCGGGGACCAGAACAGGAGGAATAGTGCACGATTCGACTACCACAACACCTCAAGGAAAATACATAACCAGAGAAGTGACCCATGTGCTGTCATATCGGTCACTTCTTTAAATATGCATCACGCTTACAAAGTTACGTCTGAAATTACTAGGTTTATTATTTATAGCGTTTATCGGTGATTATTCTTAGGAGTTGATTCGTGTTTGGGTATATTTGTAAGGTCGAATTTAGCGTGTATGATACCTTTATAGGTTCGATATTTTTACTGCTGATTTCCATTCATGGATAAAATGGCTGCCATCCTAGTCGACATTCGAGTGAATACGAATATTTCGGCCAAATCTTTTCTTAACAGCGCAATTATTATTTATTGATTTTATTATTATAAAAAATCATCGATTTATTTAATTATTTAAGTTTTGCTTTTATTGCAACTATGCCAACGATGGGTTCTAAGTCCTGATTGAATTGATCATCCAATTTGGTGCTCGAATCGAAAAAAATCAGTCAATTACGAGTTAGGTTTTGCCCCTGTCTTGAGATTAAAAACCTTTCACTGCTATCTTGCTCATTAAGTTGAGATTGGTTATTTCTATGAAAGTGTCCCTGCGAGAAAAGGGTTTGCTAAATAATGCCTCAGCACACTTCCATCTTAACTCTACAGAACCCGCTTTTGTGTTTGATTTTTTGAGTACCAAGCTTCTCATTCAGCATCCTACGGTGTACCGTAGGATGCTGAATGAGAGGCAAGGCCTTTCCTGACCGGTTGCTATGCGAATACGGTGTAATCGTGTGACTCTTAAACGCAGGTAGATTAAGTACGAGATGAGTTCTACCCTCACTTTCAGGTTGACCAGTGTGGTGGATACACGGAATACGTATTAATCTGTGTAGGCTTAAATGGAGAATTATGAGAAACTAGGAGCTACCTTCACGCAGATTAAGCATGTACTTTTATTATACAAATAATTAAATATACATCATATAAACATATATATATGGTCATCTAAAAGAGTAACTTTTGTTATATTGTTGCCCTGTACATAACGTGTTTAATCAGTATCTGCATTTTACTCATATAGCCAGCATAAGATTTTGAGTGCATGTGAGATATATCTTCTTTTATTGACGAGGCCACTTAATGGTCTGACGTTTTTCGTACCGCCACGCCTTGTCGTTCAGTGAGTGACCTTTCTAACGATTGAGTATATTTTTCACCAATTCCTAAATTTATTCGGTTTAAATTCATAGAGCACGGTTTTGTTGCTATTATTTTTTTAAACATATTCTGTGTGTAAAATAATGAATTTTTTTGATCGAGCGAAAAACTTGAAATTAAAATTTGGATATGAAAAATTAATTTAATAGTTTTCAATAAAACTATATATTTTAAGAAATTAAGAAAATTTGATATGAGAATAATTTGCAACTTATGCTCTTCTGAATCGAATATTCCTTTCATCGCTCTTTAATATTGAATCTCATTCTTTTCGAAAATGGTTCTTTTGGTTTCAAAGATAGGAACACCGACCTGATTGATGGTAGGAATTGAGTTAATTCTCGACTAGTAGGGGGGACGATTGAATTCTGAACGGAAAATGGGTCTCTTTTTATGACTCTCTCACGGACGAGGTGAGTTTCGTGCCTCATTAAAACGAAAAGAAGAAGAATTTTTAAAGCACTTTCAGCAGAAAATCCGCCATTTTTTTAAAACTAACTTTGCAAAGGTTTAAATCTACAGGTAAATCCATTTTAGCATTATTAAAAAATTTGACTTCGTTATCTTGGAATATATAAAGCAAGAAAAGTAAGTGATATCTACAATGATTTTTGTTTTTAGGTACCCTCGATGAAACATAATATCACAGGACATAAATTACCCATGAATCTCATGCCGATTATAATTTTTGTCTAAATATGGTAGTCAAGGCTTTTAATTATTTAATTTCCCTTGGAGTAGACTTGTCGTCTGTTTTCATTGTTAAGTATTCCCCATCTTGGGAGGAGGATTGTCAGCAATCTTTCCATTGTTTTGGCAGTCTTCGTATCGGCCTCCGAACGTGGCGGATGCTTTCTCTTGCAGTGTCTTTATGCCTCCCCTCATTCTACTAGCTTGTGAATCCTAGTGTATATTATATATATATATATATAGGAAATATTTTTACATTCTTGATCTGCTTGATTCCGCCTTCCCCACCTCTCCTGTGTTCGTCCTTTATGTGTGTTCCTATCCCTTTTCGTTATATATGTTTCTATATAAATGAGTATTTGTTCGCCGTTTGGCGGGATTTTGTGTTTGAATGTGTGTGTGTGTGTATATACATATATATATATATATATATATATATATATATATATATATATATATATATATATCATAATGGCTTTGATCTACTCCATGTAAAAGTCATAATACATTATGATGCAGAAAATAATTGTGATTTGATAGAAGTGTTTAAGTGTTTGCCTCTTGAAACCTTTTGTCTTGTGATTTGATTAGTAAAGCTAATACAATGACTGATGCAGTATCAACATTCCTAGAATTTTGATCTCTATAATAATGAGATAACCTAATTATTTCGGTATTAATATTTCGCCATAGCGCAAAATACTGCCATCATTTTAAACGTAATGTACTTTGAAAACTCGGTTTATACCTACTTACTCGTCCAGATTCATCCCAACAGTGGGTTAAAGATACTGCAGGTTCGTGATGAAAAATACACATTCGTTCAATATAACTCCAAATTTTGTGTTAGAATGATTGAACATATTTAGGAAACCCTACTTGGAGAGTATGAATGAATCATTTCTATCACGATAATGTTTAGAGATTAAACAAATAGCAGTTATGGTACATTAAGAAAGGTAGAAAAATTTGTGAACGATATCAATGCATCGTCTCAATTTCATTCTTAGATTTTCTAAATTAAGCATCAAGAATAATCAGGTAATAAAGTAGTTAGTAATTAACATATTGAATCATTTGAATGAATGTATGCTGATAAAAACAAGTCACTCTACTGTATCAAGGAAACAAAACTGATTGCAATTCATGATGAGAACACATGGCGAAACATGATAGCACTCATTCGCTAGAAATCAGCCTCCTTGCCACGAATGTTTCTCCTGTCCGACATATCGAAAAATAGGAATTTCTGATTCTCTTCGCTTAAATAGTTTGATTGGGAAATAAATATAATTTTTTCAATATCGAGTGTCGAAAGTAATAAAAAGTCAAATCCATTCGCTTCGGAATACTCTTATTCCTGGAAATGCACGATTCGTTAAATGGATAGTAGAATTACTTTTCTTTTTTTACGACACAGTCAAAACGAGAATTTCATTTCCTTTGTATGCTCCTTAAGTTAAAAATGGCTGGTTCAATAAAAAAAACTATTTAGAATGAATTGATTACGATAGATGTAACCAGCATCAGTGGTATCGGCTGACTCAATAATAAAATCGACATTTTTCACCATAGCGATGAAATTTCATTTTCTTCCTAAATTATAACCTCCATGGGGAAGTGGAGAATTAAATTGATAGAGAAGAAATTGATATACGACTTCAGACGATGTGGAATGTCGCAGTAGTCGAAATGTGATAAGGGAATGGTTTTTGGGGAAATAAAGTCCTGCTCGTGAACAGAATAATGATAGCTTATTTTGATGATAAAAAAATGAAAGAAAATATTAATCTTTTCCCTAACTTAAGAATTTTCTGAAATTAATTATAGCACTTCAGCCTGATATATCTCTGGTGATACGTCGTTTCGTCAACCCAAAAGGACTCACCATATTTTTCCACTGTGATTCACTGCATGTCAAAGATATATTGTATTTAGGAAGAGAATTATGGAAACCTACATATTATTGTATGTAGGGGAAAAAAACACCAAGTTATTCAAGTGAATTATTTTACTTTGCGTAAATGTTTTCGATACACATTTTGGTGCTATCATCTAAATTGATAAAACAATACGCGGCTATGAATTTGAGGTGTATTTACAGATTACATTTCCCTTAGGCACTAATGAAGAAATTTCATGTAGATGTGGTAAGTGCTGTTTATTACGAGTACAAGAAAGCCTTCCATTTTAGTGGTCCAAGTTGACAAGAGCTAGCGGAAAACGAGATTTTGTAATTTTTAACTGAAACATGATGAAAGTCTCTCAATGATGCCGTATCTAGGCGACGTCAATACATTGTAATCGGCGTGAAATTGAAATGGTGGATCGGTTCAGTGCAATATTCTAAGGGCACAAATTTTAGAAATGAGTGGAAAGGAAGACTAGATTGTGAAAGATATTTTATGCCATAACTAAAGGATTTATTACTCTCATCGTAATCGTTTTAAGTAGAATCTAACTTACAATTACTCATATTGCCAGGAAAATGGCATGGTGTCTGTATCCTAGAGTCTGAATAGTCCTAGAGAAAAAGAAATAAAATGCGTTGAGCAATTACAAAATCGGAGTGTTTGTTAGCGCATAATATAATCAAGCCTCCGCGTCCTGAAATGGGACAGCACGCTGTACCCTTTTGGGGCAGGAAAGTCAGAAAAAGTCTCATTTTTAGATTTTGTAAAGAAAAACTCCTTTAACTAATTCCATCCATACTCCTTTTGCATATGTCACATTCATAAATTGTTTCATGTACGCTCTCCGGTTGCGTGATTTTAATATTCCTTGTCTTGAGATTCTCTTTAACCAAGTTTACTATTGCCTTCGTCGGTACAACCCTTACTCTAAATTCATTCACTATTCTCTCATATATGTATTTCCTTGGTGATTAATCTATCATCATTTCTCTCAACATGGCAGTACCACTCTAGAACACGTCTTTCATAATAGTCTATCACCAGCGCATACTATCACAATGAAAAAAACCCAAATATTTCGTAAGTGACCCTACTTCGAAACTGTACTTTTCGCCCACGTTCACCCATTTCTCAATCTAGCCCTCACAAATAATTTACTCTTCTCTCACATGCCTGTTGATCTCCTTTATTCATAGAAATGCGTTCCCCGCACGGAGAATTTGGAATTTAAATTCCTCCTTTAAATTCATCCCCACATCGTGTTTTGTGTCCGCCGCAGTTAAGTCACGTCTCATAATAGTGGTCCCTTTACCGATCGTGGTGATGACGGTGAGGGAGTAGAGGAAGGCCCCGGAGAAGGACCACTGGGTGGACACGGCCATCTCCTCCCCTTCCTCGGAAGCGTCTGCGTCTCCCCCCCCGTCGTCGTCGTCGAGTACGAGGCGGCGCGGGGGCGGAGAGGCGTCGAGCCCGTTCTCGAGGGCCGCGTTCACGACGGCCCGCTGCAGGGCTGCCACCTCGGCGGCCGCCAGGGCCCGCCACTCCGCCTCCGAGAACACGTTGAGGGCGCTGGTGGCATCCCACAACCTGCGGACGACGCGCCCGCGGGCGGTGGTGACGGCCGTGGCGCCGGCCCCAGCCGCCCCCGCCCCTGCCGCACCCCCCTCGATCGCCATGAAGATGAAGGCCCCCGCTATGGCGTAGCCCACCACCAGTCCCACGATCCCCACGTTGCTGAACATGAAGGCGACGAATTGCCGGAGGCAGTCCTTGACGCGGCGCCACCCCTCCCCCGCGCCGCGACGTCGCCGTGCCCGCGGCCTCTCCATCGCCGTGGAGACGCTTCGGGTCCTCCCAGGGCATCACCGGCCGCGGAGGGCTTATGGCGGCCGGTGTAGGGGCGGTCGGAGGGGTCGGCGGCGTCACGAGGCGGGGGTTCCCGGCTCGATGGGCGGGGAGGCGGGCGCGGAGGGCATGGCGCGGTGGGCGAGGGGGGCCGAAGGGTATCCATGTCCGGGGGCGGCGGGGCGGGCGTCACGTGACGGAGATGATCCGCGGGGGCGGGGGGAGCGGGCCACCCTTGGCCACATCCCAAGGTGGGGAGCACGGATTGCCTGGAAGGAGAGAGAAAGAGAGAGGGTTGGGGGATTAAGGCTGCGGTGCTTTTCGTATTGTCGCCCATTCACATGCATAGAGCGTCCGTGATTAAGACAGCTATTAGGTTGCAAACAGCCGTCGCATGCCTTCGGGCATACCCAAAGCGATTTTGTTAAAAAAAAAGAAACCGCTGGAAGGTCTGCGTGAAAGATAGGGATGTACATCCGGTTAGTGTTGGTTGTCTTCGTCGCTCAAATCAACTGCCTCTATAGAGTACACACTATAAATTAGTACATTTATGTGAGTATTATTAACCAAATAATATGTCTTATGCAAATAAGAAAAAATCACAAAATCTTTTTAAACAAGAGTTTTTCAATGAGTAAAATCAACCGAAATGATGATAAAAGAATTTTGGATATTTATTTGATCAATTCAGAAATGAAAAGGAAATAAAAGTTGATTGATATAAGAAACATATTCAAGCAGTAAAATTGAAAAGCACCAATATAAATAAACATTAGTTGAAGGATGAAACTATAACAACTTTTACCCTCCAACTCAATGAAATTTATATTTTTAAACTAAATTACCTTTTTACTAAACTCATCCGCGGAGATATTCACTCGGAATAACCCATGTATCAATCTCAAGGATATAAATTATCCCTTGTAAATTCTTGTTTTGGAAAATGTAATTTTGTCCTTTTTTGAAAGTGATCATTTCTGTCATGGTTAAATGAATATGAAATAATCCTCATATAAAAGCCAAATTCCCTCTGGACACAGAATGTGATTAAGGATAGAAACGGTTTCTTCCAAGTATCTTATAATTGCTATTAAACAGTTTGCCAAAGCGTCGGAATTATATTAATTTTGGAGGTTTAATAAAGTATTTTCTTCAAAATAACATTTTTCGTGCGCAACGCAACGAACGTCATACCAGCTGTCCGCAGGAGAACTGAAATTACCATTAGGTATATTTATCATAGATACGTATGATTGATTCAGTTACTTTGTGGAACTTAGTGTTAATCACGGTGGGTGTTAAAAGAATTCGTACCATTCCACGCAGTGAATTAGCCACTACTAGATACAAACGTTTTTACTGTCATTTTAAAGTTAAAAATTATTGTTACCTTGAAAATTACATAATAGAGGCGTTGTAATACGTTTACTGTTTATTAATTTTGTGGACCTGAACAAAAATAGTCATTAAAAACTTATCACCAGGGATGCTCAAAATGGTTACTTTGTTGAATGACATCATTAAAATGGCTAGAAGTGTTACAATTAAGCTGACTGAAGGCTGTCTCTAGATATGAACATTGTATCTTAATACGGCGTGCATAGTTCCGGAATGAGAAGTGTTCCATTATTCTTGTCGAGTTTTATCCTAATCTTAATTTTCGATTTGAATGATTTGAATACTGATCGACTTAGATTCTTATTTACGATCTGAAATGGCTATCATTGATAATTGTAATTAGCATGACGTTAGATTCTAAGTTAAGGTCATGATTATTATTGATCATTGTATGAAACCAAAAAAATCGTGTTTCGTAAAATTTGAAATTTCTTCTTATTAAAAATAATTCCCTCCTGCATAAATGTATTTTATTCTTATATTTACTTTGCGAATAATAGATAATAACTGTAATTTAAAGTGCAAGTATCTATCCAATACCTAATCTCATGGGCAAGGAGAGGAATGGAGAAATTCAGCTGGATAGAAAGGAAGGTGAGGAACGGCAAAGTTTTAAATATTGTGTGTAAGAGAGATTGTTGATTGTTGAAAACCGGAAAAAGGGAGCGAACATGGACGGAGAAAATAGTGAAATGTAGTTGGATGTTGAAGGTTGTAATAGAAAAGGGAATGATAGGAAAAAGTATGGGAGGAAGAGAATAGTCTTTTTAGACAGCATAAAGGCTTGAAGCGCTGAGGAAAAAAAAAATGTTGGGCAAACAAGGGCAATTCTTGCAAACTATAAGATGAGGGTCATTAGGAAAAATCCAAACTCTACCTTTAATTGTTCGGATACGTTGAATGAATAATAAAGTAATTTAATCTCAAGGTCGAGTTTAAACTTTATGGCCATGTTGTGTATGCACATACATAGTTAGAGCTTCGGAGTTACTCATTAGGGAGTAAATAACAGGTGAGAGTCTTAATATATTTAGTAGCTACTCGTAAACAATCTTTTGGGCGTATTTTGGAATTTTCCCTATACTGTGTGTAGGGAATGTGTTTTGTAAAATCCAGCAAGCTACTGGTTGTTTCACTTAAGTTACTCTCTTATTGAGTGAACCAGTTGATGTCGAGAATTGGAGCAAATGGTGGGGTCGCATTAGTTCACTCAATGATTCTTAAAAGGCGATTTGGAGAAAACATATGAAGAAATTCCTGGTGAAAAAAACCTCTTATTTTTCAACAAAAATACCTAGCTTAACTTAACAAAGCAGAGCTGAGTCATCGCGTTTGTCCTCCGTTTTGTCGCGGAGATAAACGAGTCCAATGCCAAACACTAGGCTATTGTGCGGGACAAAAACAAAATATTAAGTCTACATGGTTGAATCATCGTGACTTAGACCCCCTGTTTTCTAGAAAACTCAGCCTTCACTGTCTCTCTCTCTCCCCCCTCTAATACCTGTGTCGCTCTTAAGAAATATTTTCGAGGACGTTTATCTTCGGAAGGTGAAGTCGTCATAGCCGTGGAATGCCGTTTACGTCAATGAGGCGAGGGACTTGAACTTGACAGCATCATGAAATCCAGGAATTTTTGTCAGGCATGCACTTAGAAAAGCTTCCTTTAATTGTTTTCGTCACTCATTTTTTTACCTGCGTTTATTTGGAGACAAGAACGAATCATGACCAAATATGACGATCTGTTAGCCGGTGACTTAACTTCTTTCTCACCCAAGCGTAATGGTGAAACAATAGGAGGGGTTACTGTTGAAAGAAGATATCAGTGCTTAACCAAAATCAAGTGATAATGGTAATAATAGGGAGAAAACATCGGTGTTTCCTTACTTAGTGCCTCTTTAAATGTCCAGTTCACCATGATTTACTGTAGGAATACGTACGTCTGTCGGCACCTTTCTGTTTTCCTTGCAGTTCTTAATTTTATCCCACAGTTCAATTTACAACAAGATTTCGATAGGTCTTGTTTGTTTTGCAAAAACACATTATATCTATTCAAAATTAGTATTGCCTTATTTTTAATTTAAAATGCCAAATTAGGATGATTTAACAATATTAGAAACTGGTGAGCAGTAAATTCACATCATGTGCGTAACGTATTCTCTGATGTATTTTTTTAAATATATGCCGCCTAAAGTTAAGGTACTATGTGTGGTAAGGTGATATGTTCTGCAGTTAATTTAGGGGAGAAAATGCCTCGCTTACTCTCCTTGGAAGAACACCTTGGGGTTTACAAAAGTAATGCGTGCATCTAACCGATCAGATCTGATGAGCTTGCAGTCACAGGATTTTAATTATATTAAGGTTTCCAAGGAAGATTTTAAACCTATCTCTTATTTCATGCCCAGAAGTGAGGTGTTCTTCACGCGTCCATACTACAGTTCAGATTCCACAAAAATAAGCGTGGCCATCTGATTATCATTTGGTTAAAAATGCATTTTATGATTATCGTAGATGGTTAAAGTTTTAATAGACATATAGTATTTCATTCATAGTGAGCTATTTAATCAGGTTTTGATTTCACTAACTTTTAAACTACTGAGAGTACAATTTTGGGGGAAGGTATGAGTGGAAAGCTATCAAAATATTTTCTCCCAGGATGGTTATTTTTCCGTATTGTCTCCTTAGAGGACAATTATCCCAAATTAATCGTTTGATTGTGTTGGAGTGACCGTTTTTTGTTATTGATGCAATCGTCATGACCATTCTGGTCACGTCTCTTAGTGCGTTCTGAAGTGTGAAGGAAATTAAATGAAAAGTGGTCAACGGACAATTGTGCGTGGCGTTTCTGAGACAAAAGAAGAAACTATCAACCGGGGATAACCGTTTTCTTCCGAGAAGCGTAATGAATTTAATTCCGCCCGCATCATCCAAAGCAAGAGTTTCGACCCGACCCGGGCCGGTTGCAGAGCCATATCTCCTCGACTCTAAATAAGTTAGCATTGTTTTTACGGCGACTGGCTTCCAGGGTTTTTTTTCCCGATCCAATCCCGCTAATGGCACACTGGCAGGGGCCGTCTCATAATCATCTATACGAGCGACGGGGACGCGGCGGGTTGGTCACGTACGGTACCCTGAGGCACGTGAGAAGGGGCGGCCAAGCCTTTCTTTCCCATCCGCCTTCTTCCTTTCTTACTCCGGGTCCTTCCAAGACTACAAGGGGGACTTAATATAAGAGCGTGTGTGCCGGAGAGTTCGAACTTATCATCATTGTGTGGGGGAAAATACGAAAGTGAGGAAGGGGGGGGGCGAGGAAATTCGGTCAAAAGAAACAAGCAGGAGGGGGAAAGAGGCACAGGCACATTCGATACAAAGAGGTCGGTTAAAGTTGTAAAACTGACGAAGAGAGTTGGCAAAAATTCGTCTACGGCGGCGCTTCTAGATGGCGGGAGAGGTTGAACACTTGGGGCTTGCACGATCTAGTCATCTAGGGAAGAAGACCCTCCGCATATAAAACGTGTTTAAGGAAGAAAATAGTCTTTCGTTTCAGTCAAGTTGGTTCATTTCAAAGACTCAATTAGTAAGAGTAAATGCAAATCTCATATCATAATGAGGACACTTGAAATTTCGAACGGGTCCAGGGATCTAAATATCATCCCAATTGAAAACGGGCGCGCTAAGATATTAAAGGTGCACCTTGAGTCTATCTCGAATGATTAAGCGGAGAGAATGCCCAAACGTTCAGAGATTGGTCGTCCCCTGCTTGGCATAGGTTCATCATTCATGCAGATTAAATGTAGGTTGTACTTCATGCATGAGGAGAATAATTAGCTTAAATTCATTTATTTCCAAGGAAAAATCTTCACCTTTAAAAAGGGATCATGGAGAGATAGTTCCGCATTAAAACAGCGATCAAGACCTGATTTAATGGTCCTTGCAAAATTTCTGGTGATGATTTCAGCTATAAGCATTCAGCTTTCTGGTAATATTCAGCTATAAGCGAAATATGTAAGAGAATGAAAACTTTTAATTCAGTGAAACTGTACTATGCTATGATTCTGTTTGGAAGGTTTTACGTGAATATGTGGTTTATCGCAATTGTAACTAATTCTCTCTATAGCATTATTGTTAAACTTTGAATAATTAATATTGCCTAAATTATTTGTAGCTGCAAAATGTATGGTTGGTTATTTTGGTGATACGCAATTAAACTTGGGAAATACCTTTACCAGGCGTAATAGCGCTGGCGAGATGCCCAATATCTACAAAATCTGGAGGTATCAAATTGTTATTGCAGGGGAATTGTTAATTTAAATAATACATAAACTGTGTAGTACGTTTTCTCTACATCGTTATTCTCTAGCAGCTTACAGTTAAGTTTTGGCAGGATTAGAACCCAACCAATGTACCCAACCCACAAATGTACCCAACGCTCTCTAGGGTGTCACGATATAAGAGATATGTGTTTAGCATGGTGATGTTGATGAAAAAATTTCGCACAGAGATACACATAAATATGATCACGATAATCTGCATCCTACTATCCCTTTATAAAATATTGGTTGGCCTAGCTAATCGCTGTTATTTACGTCTACCATGTTAGCTTCGATTGGCTGATGAATTATTGATGAGCGAGTTATTACCTCGCATATAAAATTTTTAATGATTTACTCACGGCACATTGGAATCATTAATATACGCCGATTTATAGAGTTTTAATTATAACAAAACTTACCGCAAAATCTTACTATGCCAAAACGTTAGCCGTTTGCCAGATTAGTTATTCCTTAGAATAAACGTGATTCGATTTGTAGAATAAAATAAATAAATATTTGGTATATTTATTACAGCAGCATCCTCTATTAGTCAAAGTTAAGAAATGCTCTGGCATACCATGGGAATTTTTTATGCCTTTTACTAAATTTGTTTATTTGATATCGCCATTATTCATACATGCAGAATGGATTTATTGTTATACAAAATCAATTTATGATGAAATTAGCTCTAATTGTGTACAAATAATGTTGAAAATATGTGATATATTGACGAAAATACATCCGCATTAAGCGGCTTGCATCCTTTATCAGATGGTTTCAGAGAACTAAAGATTCACTTTTTACATTTTGAAAAGGTGTCCAATTTTTAAAATTTTGTTATTAATGAAATATAATGTGTTAATTTTTTTAACAAACCATTATTTTGAAAAATATTTGTACAATAATATTATTTCTGTATAATTTAATATAATATAGTCTTAGTTCTGCGGACGTTCATGCTATATTTAATAGAAGCTTAAATTTTTGATGAATTTTGGTTCATTCATCTGTTTTGAAAATGAATATTTCCGCTTGCTCTTATTACCCATTTAAGAAAAATTTAGTAAAAAAGGCACTAGATTTTGTTATTTGGAGACGAACGATTTTCTCCATGAAGCATGGGCAATGCTAACTCTCGGGATATATATTTTGTGATTTAGTTTAAAATAGAAACCCTAAGCACAGTTTTTTCGTTCAAAGGATTTTAGGAAAAAATGGCGAAGTAATAATTTAAACATGAGTGCTTAGGACGAACAATGAATTATCAATGAGGATTTTGGTTTCCCTTCGTTCTTCTATTATTTAGATGTAGTTTAGGCCTAGTGTTCAACAAAATTGCTGGAAATCGCATTCTACGAGTATTTATACATACATATACATACATATACATACACACACACACACACACACACACACACATATATATATATATATATATATATATATATATATATAATATTATATAATAATAATATTAATTAATAATAATAATAATTAATTAATAATATAAATAATAATATTATATATATAATTAATAATACATTGCGACTGCATGCTCAACATTGACTATGCAACTTCGATGATGCTTAGCTGAGGAAATGATCTGAACTGATATATTGTCGTATCGGACATTTATTGCCCATTCATGCCCATATCTTTAAATCTCCTTTCATAAGTACTGATATTGAAATGTACGCGTAAAATAGCGAATTAGAAGAATTTTTAGCCCAGATTTTGTCTGTAAAGTTTAATTTACATTAAATTAGATGGTATTGAGTTAACTTTTTCAATATCTTCCACTTTACCCCATCAGAATGAAAAATCTTCCATGGACTCTATTTCATGTGCAGTTAAATATTATATACGATAGTGAACAATGGATTATACAGTGACACGCTGCCTATTTCAGATTGATTTCTGGGTTCGAGGTCTTGAACCACTTTTTATCATTCTTGTAAATTATATATTCTTCTAATCATAGAAAAATGTAGGCTGGCTGATTTCACCTTCCACGAATGTTTACAGGCAGTTTTGCTGAAGTGGGGGGAATATGAGTCGTATAGCAAGAGGTGCATGGATGAAAAATTAAAAATGTCTTCTCTCTCTCTCTGTCTTATGGAAAATGCGTTGCATGAAGTAATACAACTGAAGTTTGCTTAATTCAAAGGTGTTTGGTAATTCGGGACTTAGTCATGTGGGTGAATTTACCGGGGTCGTGTGTTCCTCCTAGTTCTACGGAGTTCATGATAAACTTTATGAAAACAGTTCGGGTTTTCCAAGATGGATTAAGTAGCGGATTCGTTGGTATATCACAACTTCACGGGAAGGATTCTTAAGACCTCGTCGAGAAGATCTTTTTCTTGCATACCAGTCAGGAATTCGAGGTATTTATTTCCTCTAAACATGCTGAATCACGTTAATGTGTGAGATATGTTACAGCTTGGGAGAATCTGGCAATACATAAAGTTTTGCCTAACAACACTAGGTTTTAACTTGCTCATCATTTTCGCCTGTGCGCCTTCAGCTCTTCCGGCAGTGCAGAAATTTATTTTTACGCATTATGTGTCTTATACATTTCAGGATTTTAATTAATTAACTTTATTCTCTGTGGAAATCCAGCCATTCAATTTCTAACAATGCTGCATCTCAGAATCCTTCTTTGATTTCTATTTTCCAGGAAAATGAGAATTTTAAGTGTGGATAAATATATAAATGAGCATGAGAAACTAATAAAACTAATGCAAACGAATACAAATGGCGAAATGTGGGAATACAGATGGAAACAATGCCTCTCAACTTTTATAATTCGTGTGCTCAACGCTTCTTACTTCTGAGCCGGATATAGTGGGCGAATACTTCCGACTTAAATCGTTGTGCGAGTCTTTCTTTAAATAAGAAGATGGAATCCTGAATAATTTCAAAATCCGATCTCCTGCGACCAAAAAATTTGAAAGTTTGTATTGCAGAAAGAACTGTTGAAAAACTGGAAGCACAAGTTTTAATTGGACTGAAAGGACTTTCAAATTTCGAATCTCCTCAACTGAACTTTCGTTTTGTCGTGTTTGTAATCTTTTCGCCTTTCATTATGGAGACTGGCCAAATTTCTTATTAGATAAAAATAATTACAATGAACTAATCATCGCTCAGTAATTACTAGATAAAGAACGCATTAGGTCTAAAGGGCTTAGCTCTCCTTTTCAATGTATTGCCGGCTCACGGTGATTTAGAATTTCGTCTTCCGCAATTTGAGTTTTTACTAACTGAATTGAATAGCCTAAAAATATCAGAAAAATCTTATCAGTTTTACTAGTTTTAATTGTTATTTATGAAAGGTAAATGTTTTGTTGAATTAAAAATAATTCAAAATTTAATTACGTATAGACTTTTTCATGCTAATATCGTTTGAGCATTTTTTAATCTAGCTACTTCGAGATTTTACCGCATTAATGGTGGTAGTTGATACAAACTCACCACAATAAATTAAGAGATGAATAAATTAATTAAAATTCAGTCAAAGGTGACCACATCAATATAACTATCCGTTTAATAGTACAAAATAATAACTCCCAGGTTTCAATTTTGCTATGACTTTTTTAAAATTAAAATCCTCCCTTGCCGTTTACGTTAATCTTTCTATTAGTTAACCGCTAGCTGAAATTCTTTGCTAATTTTGGGAAATGGCTTTCTCTCAAATTTTGCTCATGAAGAATGAAGAGGTACAATTGGAAAAAATTCTAATTCCAACGTTACGCAAAATGGCTTGGATTCGCAAAATAACGCCATATCAAAAATTACCATCACTTAAGTTAAAGAGAAAATCCCTTGTTACTGAAAATAATTTGTTTCTACAAAATGAGTTTTTATTACAAAATTGCTTTTTTCTATAGAATTATATTAAGCTTTAGGGAAAATTTGCTCAAGATAAGTAAACTATTGAACCACTAACTAAGAAGCGTGCACTTTATATAAATGTGATGTATTACAACGTTGAGCTTGCTCATACCTGATGATGATCGCATCAAGAAAGCTCCAAATCATTTTTTCCTATCCAAAAGTTCTATGAAATTAGCTCCAAAAATTTTCGATCATTACGCTTTTTCAGAAATATATATTCTCATGTATAATAATAATGGTTTTAGTTGTTCTGCCATGAATTGAGAGGATGCGTATTTAACTTGCCTGGGGATAAATCTCAAGACGTGAGTGATCGTCAGCTCCGCTGTTAGCAATACAAGCAGCTTGACGCTGACCACCTCTCCATAACGAGCATACGAGTATGGGCCCCTGGCCCTTCTCAGCGTGTTTACAATAACAAGGTCAACACTTGAAACTTTAATTTTGCTTCTCAAAACACATCATTGTCCGTAAAATGTTGGTTAAACAGAAATCCATCATTGTGCAATAATATAACGTAATCCGTTAACATCCAAATTCCACGTTGAGTGGACGAGATGACTGTTGCTAAAATGACACTTAGATAAAAATCCACGTATTCTCATAAAACATACTTTTCGGAACAAATTCAAATGGAATAAGGTCATATTTTGAATAAAACGTTTTTGGTCTCTCGGACTGGGACAACTATTTGGGAACTTTAGACTCCTTCCCTTGTCGATGAACGTTTTAGAAACCGGACGGTCTCAAACCAATTCGCATATGCGCCTGTCTGGAAGTACGAGGGCTGTTCAATAAAAAATAACTATAACATTTTTAATTCACATAATTGACCTTTGCAAAACTTTAATTTTATAATGCTGGAATAATACATAATGCATATGGAGTACATACAATTGATTTGGCTCCAGTATTGCCTCAGCGTCGGCTGTTGCAATTTTAGACGTGTTCAGCTCGCCTACGCCTGCTGCTCATTAAACAAAATTCACAATGATTTTCACGTGGTCATTTTGCGGTGAGTTTTGCGGAACACATATCATGTGATTTTTTTCTGTTGCTAACGTGTGGGTGGCATCAATGAAATTTTCAATATTCCTGATGGTGCTCTTAAAGTTAGTTGGCGGTATCCTCTCACAAAAACTGCAGCGTTTTGATGTTTACTTCCTTTAACAGTAACTGTAGTTACGGGTCCACCTTCCTTTTTTATGTTAATTTTTTTCCTCTGTTTAAGCATTTAAAAACGTCTAGCTGAGATATAGGAAATGACATACTCTCATAAGCCTCAATGTAGTGTTTGTGTGATTACTCCATCATTTCTCTAGACGGACTGACCATTTTTCTACGATGAGCGTTTTCCGCTAATGCAGTACCGCGTTCAAAAACAATAAAAATTACCCTGCTTATTAGTCACGCATTAAGATAATAGTATAACAGACAAATTAAAATGTTCACAATATATATTGCGAATGTAATATCATTCTTAAAAACCTATCGTAGATAAATTGGAATAAAAATTCTGAAGCATTGATTTAAAGTGAGCGATGGCATAGTAACTTAGGTAAATTTCTATCATACGTCGTCATGCTTTCCAAAAAAATGGTTGAGTCTCTTTTTGCCTATATTCTCTCCTCTTGTACGCCATTATTCTCTAGCGTCCATCATGCATTTGTCCAAAAGTGAAAATATTCCAATATATCAACATTTTAATTCCGACGTAGTAATTTTTCCTGCCCTAGCAAAATGCTATGCTAGATAAATGCCCTGTTTAAAAGCTCCGATCAAGCTGTTCCTAGCTACACGAGAAAAACAATAAATGCAAAAAGGTATAATGCACCTCCTATTAGGTAGTGGTTTGTAAATAGGAAGTCCATGTGCTAATTCAACTCCTATAAATGTCATATTTTCCTGGAGTCGAACTTTGTGGGCCATTTTGAATTACTTTTGGAACTTTAGGGTACATAGTTGTCCGTTAGCTAATAGTGAAATGCCATCTTTTTTTTATCTGATTAATCACCACTTCCACGGAAATAAAGGCAAGCTCTTTCATTTATGTGTTTTATTCCTACCTCCGTGTTGTAAATTCACTCAAAGACTTCATATCTGTACATATTTTTATGAGGGATTCATTAATTCAAAATATTCTAAATTATAAGTAAATATGATTAACTCAATTGTTGCCAGCAATCTATCAATTAAAATATTTAATAGTTTTAAGTAATAAACAAATTTGATTGATTGTAAATTTTTTCAATCCGTGAGATTTCAATTTAAGAACCTCAAGATCAGTGAACATTAACGCCAACAATTAGCAAGGTATTGAATTTTGGAGGATGATTGCAACCACGGTCACCACCTACCGGGGTTTGGTGTTGATCGGTGAGGGTAGAGCTCATCTCGAACTAAGCCCTAAGTCATGTGAAATTCACACACTCAAGTTAGGGCGGAGGGCATTTTACTTCCCCTGTGCCACCTGTGGTTTCCCACGAAGTTCTGGCGTCCAGGGAATCGCACGGCTTGATTTTGAGGTGAGGACTTTCAGAGGCGTCATTTGGTTATACTCGTACCGTCCAATCAGCCACCGAACGATCTACTCATTAGTGTCGCAAACACGCCCGTTCAATCGTTTTTTGAAAAAAAGACTGTCTTTATGAAAATAGACTGATAGATATTAAGTTACGTCCAAAAAAAAGTTAACTCATAAAATTTAGGCCATACATAAATGGAAGCATTTGGTAGGCCTTAAGGTTTACCCGAGTTAAAGCTACCTTCGAATTTCAAATACACGTGTTGTTAAAATTTCAACAAATCATTGAAAAAATTAAATCAGGAACAATGTAATAATTCATAACAAAAAAAACACGAGAATAAACATGGTCTCGATTTCAAATTCAAACATTTCTTAATTAAATTGATGTTTTCAATTTTATAACAATGTTTCCGTATTCTGTCGAATAAAGAGCCATAATTTTACCATACAAATAAATTAACAAAAACCATGTATCCTTTTTATGTTTTCTGCTAAAAAATTATATTTTTGATCGATATGCAAAAAAAGATAGACCAAATGTAATCAAGTGGGCTTCAGAAAAATGTACGTTTCTCTTTTTTTTTCGTGTTATACAAATACGTACCCCTTAGAAGTGAAGAATGGTGCGTATCCGCTTCAAATATGCACAGAAATTGAAAAAAATGCTCCACATTGCATGTATTTTTATTTAATATTGCATATATGAGCACTATTGGCCTTGATTTCATTTTGTTATGCGGTGAGGAATGAAATTGGATACACTAAATAACCCATTATGTAAAGCCGTTTCGCCTGAATAATGACCTTGCAGAAAATATTAAGGTTTTACCGGAAGAGGAATTAACCAGAGATGAAAATTTGTTTCACATTCAATAGGACACCGATACTTTTATCATCAAGCACGCACTAGGGTCCGCCGTGCTGAGAAAAAAATCAGGTGGGCAGTATAACATTATTTAGTTTTATATCGCGTCGTGAGGAAGTTGGGGGGGGGGGGGTACAATAGGTAGCGAGAATTTTTGACAATGAGTGAAAGGAAATGGCCTTCGAAAATTGAATTGTAAGGCAGTACGGTGGAGGCAATGAGTGAAGAGGGTTCTGTGGGGCAGGGTGTGTCCACAAACAACTCTCTCGTCCCCTCCTCTGAGGGAGCGGGAGACTGCCTGCTACACATAGCCTTCGACCGATTTCCTTTAACGCAATGTCAGAACTGTAACTCACTTCCTGCAAAATGGTTTACTCTTGTGTCTGATTATATCGCGACGTGACGATGCCCGGCTCATGCTTAATAAATAAGAGGTACGTGGAAAACAAGAAGGTCATCTTTAATTTGCAGCAATGAAACGTTCACCCAAGTGACGATTGTATCATGCTTAAACAATATTTAAAACTTAATTATGGCGTTGAGTTTTCAAAAAAGATGAATTTATTTTTGTGTTCAGGGAAAAATTTCCTGTGATATGCCTATTTATTGTATAAATATATTTCGTCAAATCTGTGGCCTCCACGGAGCTAATGTGACCATAGCTACGAATTTTGATTTATTTGGAAAGAGGTTCGATATTAATCGTCGGTCTGCACTCAATATATATATATTTCATCCGGTGATTCCACTGGAATTTTTGGATATTTCAAAAGTATGCAAATTTATTTTAATTATAGAACCAAGACGTTAAATGAAGTTTTGATGAGGATCTAAAAAGAATAATTCGCAACGCTTTAGGATCCCAGCCTAAAAGTATACCTATGCGTTCAATGCATGGCAGTCTAGCTCTCGCGGTAGGATTCTTACTGACCCAAAGAACAAGCACTCATACACTCTTTATGACCTGCATAACGTAGCACTAAATATCCTATAATCGCACATTGCATTTAATTTCGCATACTTCCAGTGTTCAGCTCACCACAAATCGTGATTATCAATTAACTTATTTCTTTCAAGACTATCAATACATCCTACGCAGCTGGTCTCTTTCTAAATAGCCGTTAGCCTACACATTGTTAAATGCCACTTTTAAGGTCCTTTCATATGGATTCCGATTCGATTGCCAACCTTTCACATCGATTCATGAAGTAATTTATTCGTTAGAGGACTTTTTTGAAATAAAAATCTAATATACGTTGGAAGGATTATTGTTAAAGGACTCGCCATGAACTTGCATAACGATTATCACTTCATTCTTATGAGAGCACATCCATTAAATAAGTGGAGGAAATATAAAGTATCCTTTTCCCGTTTAACGCACACGAATAAATGGACCTTGATTCACTTTTATCTTGTGATCTTTAGTGCAAAAAAACACTCTCGGAAACACATTAAACGGGTAAAACAGTGAAGGTGTTGAAAAGTGGGGTAAACAGGCAATGCTTTTAATTGCCTTGGGGGAGGGGGATCTGAAAAAGCCTTCCTTCAGATAGATGTGCTTGGTTAACTCTTTGAATGGTGAAAATGAATCATCGCGTAGGATGAGTATCGGTAGTCCATAAACTTTCCCGGTGATTAAGGGCATGTGAGGATCTTATAGCCACTTTTTTACCATGCTCTCGAGTTACCCTCGCCAGGGATATATACCATGTGAAACGCCCCGGCCGCGCTTCTATTCTCAGGAACCGTAACAAACGAGTTATAAATGAGAGCTGGGTGATAAAACATCGAAAGCACCCAGCCACTCCGTTTGAAAAATATGGTCTCGGATTTACATCACTTCTTCAAAACAAGTCCTAGGTTGCATTTAAATGTACCCATAAACGTATTACCTTGGGGAATTAAGTTAAATACCTCAAATATGCTCTAAAAGTAGAAACATCGCACGTGGCCAAAGCGCTTTCGGGAGTAACGAATTTCTTGGCAGCCACAGGTTCTATGTATATTCTTTGGCAAAATATTCTTCACCAAGTGGTGGCGGTTCAAATATTCTTTGCTAATGATATTATGAAGAATATCTTGATGCTTGGCTGATAGTGGAAATTAAAGTATTAAAAAAAATAAATATGCAATAACTGTTGTTCGTAATGCATTTAAATCCACGCTAAAATAGTGTAATTGAATAAACACAAAAAATGTATGAAATTACACAAAGTTTGTAGTATATACTTTATAATTGATGCTTAATAATTGATATTCATTCATGTAAAAAATTTAATCATTTAAACAAAATTAAGATTGCTTTGAAGCCTTTGTATAAAACCCAGGGTTTCGCGGTTATATTTCATGCTTTAAACGGACGTGATGAAAGGGCTTGTGTGTTCTGATGACCCGTAGAACTTGTGCGCTGGTGAGAGAACTCGCAGTAGGGTCACACATGGCAGATTACGCGAGGGGTAGGAGCCAGACAGCGTCTATTTCTTTGTGAGACGGATGCTAAGACGCCTAACCCGTGTGTAACGGCAATTTAAAGTAGTGAAATCACGTTAAAACGCTATTGAGGAAGGCACATGGAAACGATCTAAGTTATTTTTTACATTGCGATGATTGGGTAAGCGATATAGGAGGAGGAAAGCTGTTTTGGTATGAAGGGAGATACTACGAATGAATAGTTATAATATGATTTTTTTGTAGCGTGGTGTTAAGGCCATTTAGTCTCGTGTAATGTGGGCTTGCGAGTGAATTAATGCGGTGCCTAGGTCCATCGGCCTCCTCTAACCGTCTAACTACTTCCAATAAAATTTCTCATTCAAGGGAGGCCTTAAACAAAATTTGACAAAATTCAATGCTGTTGTATCGAAAAAAAAAACCTTCCACAGAATCACAAAATAAATTAAATTGAAAAATTCAAGGCGCACTTTCAGTAATATCAAGGCTTGCACCATGAGTCTTTTTGAAGGCAACGTAAATGATGTAATTAATACACCTTAAAATATTATCAATGGAAATTAATTACAGATAGTTGTGCTTTATATTAGGGGTTTAGATTATATTATTTCATATTAGTTAATAATCAAATTAGAATAGATGGCTAAGGAAATGAATGTAATGAGATATCACCAGATAATTATTATCGAATTAACTGTAAGTAAATTCGATAATAATTATCTGGTGATTGTAATTAATTCCTATTAAAATAACGTTGATACAAAATACATATTTACAGGAGTATATAATTTAAGGAATTTAAAAAATACGAAAGGCTAATAATTAAGTATTAGTTCAGTATTCATTCAAATTCCTCCACTTTTTAATCTCCAGCTTTGGAACGACCAAGTTAGATCGATGTATAAATGTAGTCTCTATGAAACCCGAAGCATGTTTGAACGCCTCATTACTGATTTTCATTAGTTTCCTGCTCGGTGCAAGGCATCTCCGGCCTTCGATGCTCGTTCAAATAAAAATAACCACTCTGAACCGCTACTAGTGGACGTAAATGATTTAATGGCTCTGCTAACAGCTCCTGTATACTGTCACTCAATTGAACGCCCGTTTCAGGATAATTTAGTCCAAGGGGAGAGATGTATCTGATGAGGAAGGGCATGAAAATAACACAGGCGCAGGTATCCCCTTTAAACACTGGTGACGATCGCGGTCATTCTTTCCCGCCCTCCGCGTCGCTGGTTTCGCTTGAACGATCTTGCTTTTGTTTGATCCCATTTCGGAGAGCGAATGTGTGGGAGGGAGGGAGGCATTCGATGAGCCTTCCAATCGCTTCTCATGAATCCTTTCCGCTTCTAACGGTGTGTGGACGGCGCATGGATTGCCAGATGCTTTTCGTGCGACCGGGACGAAACGAGTTTATAAAGGCCCGAAATGTATTTTATCCGAGGGATCTTTTTAATGGAAAAATACTATGGAGGCTTTATCTACACTGAAACTTGCACTGATGTTAACACAATAAATTATCCGAATTAAATGAACTTTAGCTAATGGTACTATCAATTATGTTTTTCAATTGATCCTGCCCTCCTTTAATAGCGTTTTTATCTCGTAGATTGCATGCTTTCGCTGCCGCTAGCTGATGCTTAATCACTTTTGTTTTTTGCATGCGGAGCATTTTGTGCACTACAGTTTCTTCCGCTGTGATGCAAGTATCTTCGAAAATTATAAATACCTGTTTATTTTTTCATCTACTCTATATCAGAGAGTAAACGAAAAGGGAAGGTATGGTTCACAACTCATTCGGCAACAACAATTACTTCTTTTTTATCGCCAGAAGGAATTTTTGAACCACAAAATGGTCCAGGTGTAGCAAAGTTAGAAAGCTATATCACCTCGGTTTATTCATTTTCAGTGGTTACGTGGAATTATTCTTCTATCTATTAGATGAGACTAATCGCAAAATTATCGCCTGATCAATGTTTTTGATGCTATATTTTTTTCACGTTTAAAGGTTTGGGGAGCAATTCTACTCAAAGGAGATGCAGCTGTCAGTTTCATTTCCAAAATAACTCCTTAACAATGACGTGGAAACTGCTCCACGAGCCACCGTTATTATTATGCTTAAAAAAAATGTCAGGGCATTAATGAAACCCGGTAAAAAAGTTCGGGACTCCGGGACGGAGCTCTAAAAGCCGGGACAGACTCTGGGGACGCCCGATCAACCGTGTGGAAGAATGGATTTCGGGCTCGTTTCGTCAGGGAAGGCGGTAAAAAAAAAACTGCTCGCGGGGGCGAGTGGCGCCGAGTTGCGAGAGACCACTTAGCCCCACGGGGAGTGACTGAGCCCTATCTCCCTCTCTCCTCATTTCGGATGGCCCATTGTGAAATCGATGCTTCACACTACCTCCTCTCGCGAAACAGGCACGCACTAAATTTTCAGCATCTGCCGTGGGGAAGGGTGTGAGAGAAAAAAAATTAGACACCTCTTCCTCCTCTTCCCTTTCTCACCTCCCTACCCCGCCTCCCCAACGCCCACCACCCCTTTTCTCTCTCTCTCTCTCCCTTACCTACTCCCCAAAAACCTGTACTCCCCGCCACACACAATCTCTGCCGCATCATTCTCTCGGCACGATGCGTGCAAAAATTCCGACGGAGGTAATCGATAAGGGTTGACGGGCGGGCCGGTGGGTTGGCAGGAGCGGGCGTAAAGGAAATTTTCGGCTGGAATTTTATATTTATTTTAAGAGACCCTCCGCCGCTTCGGTGCGAGCATAGGGTGGGAAGAGGGCCGGGAGGAATGACTTCGACGGCTTTATTTTTTTTCTCCCCTCCGTCGCTTCGTTCTCGTTTCGTGGAAATATGAAATGTATTTGATGAATTTTACTTACAAAAATATTGCGTGTTCTTATTAATTTTCGCCCACTAACGCGTCAAATCTTAATGAAAGTGCAAATAATGGAAACTTTTGGTTTTCTAAGCCCTTGGCTTGAACGATTTTATTCCATTCAGGTGCATTACATTACTTAAAGGAAATTTCATGAATGTTAGTCACAAGGGGTAATGGGCAAGATGCTGAGAAATTCAAAATAATACCTATCAATGCATAGTGCCAACATCTTGTAGAAATTACAAATTTTCATATCTCCTTCCATCATTACTGGAAATATGTCTACCCTAGTAAACCCCTTCCTACTCCATGTCTGGATTAGCCAAAACCATGCGGCATTTAGTATCACCAGCTAATTTATCTTCATCCATTGTACTAACCAATTGTAGCAAATCAGTTGGGGTTCCACGCTCTACGGACATTCAGAGATCATTTTGTGATGCAGCTAACGAGAGATGTCATGCGATTTACGACGCCATCTTGAATGCCATTGCTTGAATCAGATGTTATTTTATGAAATCATATAAATTAATACATACATGAATTAATTTTAACTATTTTAGGAGGACGTGATTACCTAATACGCAAATTCGTCTCACTTATACTTTCGTATCTTACATCCCAGTTTATCCACGGAGTAAATCCGTTTGTTCGACTGCACGATTTTAAATTTTATTTGGACTAATAATTGTCTATTGGATAGGTATATTGCCATACTTGTAGCAATGATCGAATCCACACTTATTGATCTTCGTGTTATTATCCTCGCTTCACTGCCAATGTTTTAAAGATTACCGTGGTTATTCCCTTCAGAAGTTCTAATTCCAGCTATAGTTGATTCTTGGACAGTGGTTTATAATTATAGTACTTGTTGCAAGCATATTAGTTGAGGGATAAGAGAACTCATGCCTTATGTGCAGACCTACTAGACAATTATTTATAAAGCTATGTTTTATAAGTACAATTCGACTGATAACAACGAAATATAAATATGGAGTCTTGTGCTTGATCGGTTTCGTTGACCTTCTGTCAGAAATAATTTCATATACTTAAGCGCCGATTTTTTTAAATCACATATTTAATATCGGTATTTGTTTTAGCATATTGTCACATTGCTCTCCTCATTAATTCATTGGAAATAACTGCTTGAATAGAATAATAATTACTTGGCACCTTTAAAATTTCTTTGGAACTGTTGCTGAAGCACTCGACCTTTAAACCGGAGGAGATGGGTTAAATTCTGGGTGACTCTGGACAACCTCAGATTTATCTGTGTGATATATGGGGTACCAGATATTGGAAACCTCTGGTGGTACGAAGAAAAAACATTACCTTTTCACCCTGATAGATGTATGTTTGAATTGCACATCCTTCAGTACCGGATGGGATATACCCTCAGCTGTTAAACAAGATTTCGCGTTGATTACTGTGGCGGCTCTTTCTCGACACCAATTTTTTTCATCCGTAATTTGCAATTTATTCACTCTTTAAATGATATTTCCTCTCCTCTTTGCTCGGCAGAAATAAGATCCTTCAAATATAGAATGTTTTTTATGTCGGTCTAATGGAATAACAGTTATGTATGAATTGGTTTTGTTAAATTCAAAGCTAAAATTAGCGACAAGACTTCAACTGAAGGTACTTGGTAACCTTTGAAAATTAATCTGCCTAATAAGTACAGATAGAACTTTAATGTTATCTTTGATTAGTGAAAACGCCAGCTACATGTTGCGGTTGCACTGGATACACCTCGCTCAGTTTTATATCGGGCTTCAGAAATGAAAAAATGATGTTCATCGAGAAATTAACCGCTGCATAATCATATGGACCTATATCTTTTCCCTACGAGCGAAAGTTGCACCAAGTATCGCATATCCACCACGGTAAAATATGTACCACTACATAGCTAAGTATCGTTTTCCAACTGCTCTAAAAAAATGGTAATTAGTATTATCACGTTGTGATTAATCGGCTTACGAGAATCCTTTTCACTAAACGAAGGGTGTGTTAACTTAAGCAAAATAAAGTAAATTTTACTGCTTCCGTTAATTAAAATCGATTCTTGAGATTATTTCTATATAGTCTGACTGTCGTCTACTTGGAAACACATTAAAAAAAGAGCCATAAAGATGATTAGTTGACGATTAAATTTAATTAGATAGATGCCAATTGATATGTGTTAGTAAAAAATGCAAATTTCTTTTTTGCTTTTATAACTTTTAAACAAAGAATATGATGTTAAATAACTTAAATCAACTACTCAGCTGAGAGGCTACTGAAATAAAATTTTTCATATATGGAAGGGATTTATTTCTCTGGGCTTATAGCTATTAAGAGTGCTCTCAATTAAGATTTATGTCATAGGGATGCTATAGAAGCTAATGAGTTGATTCATTTACCAATGATTCAAAGCTGAATTGCGTACCAACAAAAAACAAATAAAAATTATTTTCTAAAGTTCGTCAATTTCATCTCCTTTGCGCCGACTTTTTGCTACATATATGAGATGACATTTATGCAAATTGGAAAACTGAATTTGAAACTTCAAAACTTCACCTCTCTCTGCTGCGGTTTGGAACTGTTTATTTAATTGTGAAAATCGATGTGAAGCCCGCCAAGTGAAAGCGAGAATTAAATGTAATTGTGAGAGCGGTTTTTAGATTCTCACAAAGAGTAGGAATAGCCTCATTAACCACTCTATAATGCATCTACGGAATGACGAAAAATTACGCTATGCTTCGAGTATTCTTATGCTACCTAATAAAGTTGAACAAATAAGAATCGAAGCCCAGAATTAACAGATATTGATACGAATATATATTTTTTCTCTCTCTGACAGAGCTATTAACAGTTAGTTCAAATTGTCAGTTCAATATTTGTACATTTCTTCGCAATTATAAATGCAATAATTTAAAAACCAAGGTCATGATTGTAATCTTGAGACCAATAAAATCAAATAGATGGGAACATTTTAAAGATTTTTTTTTTCAAATTCTGTAGCTTCAGAAATTAACATTTAATGAATGTATAAAGGCACAGAGGGAATTAGATGTTTTTCCGAGTCATTGCTTTAAACTGCGGTCTTAATGCTGATCATTTTCGTGATTCATTTATAAAAGCCAGTTGCAATGGCTTTGAGAAGTTGAAAATTAGTTTAGTAAATTCTATTGATTTCATAAAATGGCCCTTTGATATGTTAACTTTCGCGAATGGTGATGTGAACAATAGAATTTCATCGGCTTTTCCTCGGTGGGAGAATTCACTGCATTGTTCAGACCGCACTCAAAAATCAGGAAGCGACTATTATTCATGAGAAAACATACGCGAGAAAGTTTTCGCTGAGGAGAAAATGGAAGTCATTTAAAACAGTTGTAATTTTTCAAGTTTTTCAATTTCATCTTCGTTTCTATTTTTTCGATTCTATTTTTTATAACTTTTGCAGTTAACTCTCGGATAAAACTTAGAAGAATGAAAATAGCAATTTAAAAATTGTTTTGCGGATCATTACTTTCTTTTTCATTTTTTTGCATCGTTCACATCATTTTTCCAACACCGAGAGAAATCTTGTGATTGGCAGAATTCCTTCATTTTGTCGGAGATAATTAATATTTTCTCTCTCTCTCTCTGATCAAATCATTTTCATTATCCACGGGATACTAATGCCATTGGAGGCGGGGTTAGACCAGAGTGTGTCAGCTTGTGAAGCCGAAGGTCGCTGGTTCAGTTCCCGTGACCGGCGATAATTTTTCAGCTTAGAACAAAAATATGAATGGCTCTTTGGAAAGAAAAAAATCACACATTAATAGAAAAAACACATTAGAACGCAACAAGAAAACGAAAAATTGGCTTGTACTAAAAAGCAACCCTGAACCCATGGTGAAAGGCAGCAGTTTCACCATTAGGCACTGGTGGTACAGATCGAGTGGGTGGGGCTGGCATCATCTGCCACAGCTACCGGCGAGAGTGAAATTCACGGTATCGGCCGCAGTTCTGCGATGCGGAAGGCGACGGGAAACCACCACATTATTCTCCCTAGAATATGCAAGCTTGCTTTGCATTCTATTATGAGTAGAATGTAGTAGCTGCAGTTAACCAATCCTAGGATTGCAATACTGATGATGACGTGTGTACTAATAATGAGAATCCCATACGGCTGTAGCAATTACATCCCTTTTTAATGCAGTATTATTTGATCAAAGTTTGAATACCGGTTTCTTCATACTTGAGGAAAAAATAAAGGAATTGAAAGGGGTTTTTATAAAAGTATGCATTCTATATTACATAGCGGCATGGTGTCGAAAGTGATTGATACTACTCGAAATCACCACAGAAGTTGGACGATGAATGGAATAACGACCTCTCCAAATGTTTTGTTCATTATTATATTCAAATATTGAATATCGAATATTCTATTTAATCGTTTAAAAACCTATGATAAAATTTGAAATTTGACATATTAGAGTATTTTCATTATTAACCTACGTAGCATTCTCTAATATTTGGTAGATCCGAGTGTGTTAAAGCATTTCTCTTTCCTTATCTTCAGTCATCTTGATGACCAATTTGAATGTATTAATTAATTTCAAAATATTATTGTGTGGAATTGTTGGAATAATTCGGCCTAAACTCTTTACCCAGACGGTGATGTCTACCGAAGTCAGGCCTGGCATGGCAGAGTAACTGGTGAGGTCTGAAGCTTCTCCCCTGATTCTTTCGGAAGCAGCTTTTTGGGTAAGCTTTTGTAATTGTGAATAATTATGCTGAGTCAATTGGAATAGTATTCATTCAACTTATTTTTCAAGTTCTAAGTCTAGTACGGATATTTAAGCTTATTCTTCACTTCGATAAATAACTAATTTCCGAATTGTTTAAATAGTTTTTTGAACAGCGTGAATCATATTTTGTACATGTGTGGACTCGAGAACTTTGGTACATAGAAGGGCTAGTTATTATTTTGTTCATTGAATTCATATTCTAGTGCATAGTTAGGTAGACATTTAATAGATGTGCATCGCGTTTGATTTTAGATGTCAAAATTTAGCATTTAATTGACTATTGTATTTATAAATTCACTCAGGCTATCCTAAGTTGACTTTGAACATTACATTTATTTCCAAATATCCTAAATATAAAGCTAAAGGCAAAAAGATAAGTTCATTTATAGCGTTCTTCTCTATTATTTGCCTCCATCAACTTACTTTAACGCTTTACTCTTTTAACAATCCTAGTTCCAAAGAGTCCAAAGACATATTCAAATACTTTAAAAAACTTTAATTCAGAGAATTTAATTTTCAAAGCTGTCCATATGCACTCCTTGCGTTCTAATATTTTAGAAGAATGTTCACATCGGAATCGAAAAGGAATTATTTATGATTGTATATTTGACGTTTGATCAAGCTTTAATTGACTGACAATCTTAATGAATAACAAGTCACCATGACTTAGATGGTGTCAATGTTTGGGGAACTTGTGGCTTCAACATTATCAGTCTGTACTTTGGAAAGGATAAACGATGTATTTAATACAATCATTTTCAATTTTCGAGAGGATCGGGTAAATATTTGCTAATCAGTGAACATTGGAGTCTGAGAAACAGTGGCATTAGTCCATTTTGCAACGACTTAAAATATAATACAGTTGATAGTTAATTAAAATATAATTAATAATAACGGCTTATAATATAACCGTTTCTGGAGAATAGGCTGCAGCCTTCCTAAAAAACTGTGAGTATCTCTAACTCAATGATAGTGTTGCACACTTTAATGTATTAAAATAAGAGCAAAGAAAAAATTCAAACCCCTATTGAAGTGATTCATCTTATACTTTATAAAAAAAGCTTTTGTTTACATTTTAACTTTAAGTCAATGAGACTGGGTTCCAATTAAATTTCATGTTGCTTTTTTAAAAATCCAAAAATAGTTTTGCATTCTAGTCTCCTAGAATGTACACAAAAATTTAAGACCTATGGAATGCAGATATTCTCTTAATCTCCAGTCACTCAAGACCCTGATATTCTTATTAAAAAACGCGGTTTGACATTAAATACAAATGCTTCACAATTAGAGAAACGATGGATGCCGATGGAGTGAAACATAAAAAATAATAAATGACAAATTACAGGGCATCGGTGACTCTGAAGAGTACATTTTTCGACATATTTGCTTGATGTGCCTCCTACTCTGCCAAAAAAGGTATTTATTTTATTAACATTACGGTCTCGTATTCATTTTGACGACTCTTTGCGAGCATTTTTCCAAGTTAGTGATTTCATCATTTTATGAAGAACTATTTATTTGAATTTCTTCTTGAACGCAACTGTAGGTATATTTGGTTTACATTTGGACTGGAGAAAATTAAATTTAAGCGGATGATTTCTCTGCTAACCAATATACACACTTTTTCAATGGTTAAACGATGCCATAAAGCTGATATTGCCATGACTGGATGGAACCATATATGTGGATGTTGATTATTTAACCCATATTCGGCACATCAAATGCGAGCAAAAGGTGCCTTGAATATACCTGCATCGCAAAAGGCAGCAAAACTGGTAGTCAGTGAAGGCATTTTTGAAATTTTCGTTGCGCGTGGTTTGATGAATTTTTATGTCAGCGTGTGGAGTATACCCTCGTTGACTCAGCTTCCTTAAGTTATACTTAAGTTAGTAGATAGGTATACAGCGGATCCAACGGAATTGAAGTATTGTTATAAAGGCCGTTGCAGAGTTATCATTCCCAATAATGCGTACACCAGCCTTGAATAGTGCCCCGAAAGTTGTGGTGTGGATATGAGATGGGGTGATTTTTTCAAAATATAGCAATAAAAAAAAACAATTCCAGAGAGGAGAGAATGAAAAACACGACGACCAGTTGAAAGCAGATAAAGATGGAGGGAGGGTGTTATAAACTGCTGTGGAGGAACAAGATTGCATCACCATGCTGATAAGGAAGATATAAACATTTAAAAAAACGAATAAAGTGGCAGATTACCAGAGATAGTAAAATAATTGAGTAGGATTCCCCTGGCGAAGCACATCGTGGTTTATTTCTCCCGTTTCAATGCCACCGCCGCGAGATAACAAACGTCGGTTCAATTGGGCCCCTGCCAAAAATAAATTGAAACACAAGCACTTTAATATTTCACATATAATTTTTTATTGACTACGACCCAGGACGTAAAACATCATCAGGTGAAAATGCTTACACAAATTTTCTTCTATGAGACTGTGTTTGTGTGTTCATGTACACTCATACACACACAAAGTGTTAAATATATAAATAGATTTCCCACTGAGGAAGGGTCTCCCTTTGAGTTCCAGAAAGGACCGTCAAAATACTTTGCATGCATGGAATTTGTGTTTCTCGGTCTTCTTTAACAAATCTTTTATCTTTATCGCTCTTTTTTAGTTATATTGACAAATTGCTTGTGTTTTAACCCATATTAAACCGATTCAATATAATATGTGACGGATAAAAGTAGCCATATTCCAAAAAATACGTGCAGTTAATAGTTGTGAGCACTGACTCTAAAGAATATAATTTTCTTCCACTGTGGAAATTATTTAACATTAATACATACATATATATATATATATATATATATATATATATATATATATATATATATATATATATATGCAATAAAACATGTTCCAAATCTTTACTTAATCAAGTGTTGATTACTTGATTTTTTCCTGAATTGGGCTGTGACATGTGACATTTTATTTTAATTCACATTTTGTTAAAATAGTTCCAAGGCATGATTTCGTAGCATCAAATTTTGAGATTTCAACCGTTTAGTATGTAAAGCACAGTTTACGAGACTTTCACATTATTCGTAATAAAAACTTTATGGTAAAACATAGTGCCCCATTTGCAATATCAAAGCACTAATAATGCCATGTTAGTAGAATGTTTTCTCGTAATTTCAAATGAAAAAAATCAACTTTTACCCTTGCATCTGCCGTCATTGAAGAAATGTAGGTTACTACCACAGCCCCTGACGTCATCGTTGACGTCGGATTTTTCTCCCTCGGTTCTTATTGTCATTGTCTAATGTAGGGTTAGTTAATTATTATCAAGAATAATCAAATTTACGGCAAGATTGAGACATGGATATTTGACTCTAATCATTTTCATGGCTATGATGGATAATATAGTGCTTCGCTAGTAAAATAATTAGAAAAACTTAAATTGGAGTTGAATCCAAATAGCAGCAGTTTGTGAATGGGTTAGGGAGAATATGGAGAGTGGACAGGTCCTCCCTGTGACGTCACAAGATCCATAGAAACATCCCAAGATAGCCTGTTATTCTGCAACATAAGAGTTTGCAAGAGGGCTATTAATGTTCGGAGATTTGTAATATACTATACCATAGCTCCGCATAGTAGCATAAACTTAAGCGTTGTTTAGCCGTGTCAATAAAGTTAATATAGTAATCAATGTATACATTCTCAATGAACTTCCAACTTTAACTAAGGTGTTAAGAATGGCCGTCTCCCTGTTAAGTTTAAACACACTCAATAATCACGGTTACAATTTCGACAAACACGAACCAGCCCCTACGCTACAAAAAGCCCTAATTTTTTGCATGCATTCTCTCTCCCTTCTTTCTGTTCAAAATAATTATCCTTTTTATTTCCCTACCCTGCTTGCCTAATATTTTCCCTTCTATCAAATTCTTTAATATTTCATCACCAATGAAAATTTTGCCTACCTTTTTGGAATTCTCTCTGACTGCCCTCTCTCTCTCTCCATTATAGAATAATATAAATAGAAACTCGGACTAAATATTGTTTTCAATAGTGCGTGCGTATATTAAATTGAATATTTGAATAAATCCTACCGATCCATGACTCAAATAAATTAAAAATTAATACTAATATTAAATATAACTGATACGCCTGATAATAATTTCAATTCAAACAATTCATAATTTCAATATCGAACTGCCGCTCGAGGCGATAGAAGATCACGTGATGCGAGGTTTGCCAATAATGAACGCACGTCACTCGATAGGTAATGGTGCAAACGCTGCCAGATAGACGTCCAGGGGCACGATCGTGGATACTAATAATGCGTGCGAGTTATCGTTATCGCTATTTACAATATGAATATCGTATGTTCCGTCACCGTTCTTCAAAATTCCCATTGAGAAACACAACTTAAAGCAATTTCTGGCGCTGCCACGAATCGTTTGAGCCAGGTCGAAAGATCAATTACCGCAGACTGTGCTGCGGAGGAAAATCTCCTTATGGATAGGGACAGAGATGGTGTGCTCCATCATCGCACCCCTGGTCTTTCCGGGAAACCGCAGTCGGCTCAGGGAATGGAACCCCTGCACATCCTGAATTCCGGAATTCACGTGCCAATGGGCCTTCATCATAAAATACGTGCTCTGCCCCACCTAACCTGGCGAACCAATCTTATAATCGATCACTGTGGTTTTAATTCACGGATTAAAATTTACTGTTCGAAAGGTTTAGAAATAACATTACGATATATATTCGTGTGGAAGCTATGATATCCTCGTTTTCCTTCGTAGTTCTCGTATGTGTGTAGTGTGATTCAGTCAATATAATCTTGGAGGAATATGCTCCCAACCTGCCATTATATGTATTCAAAGGTAATCACTGGCAGATTATCGACAAATACTGTTAAGGCCCATATTGGCTACGACGATGACCGACGATTTGGTGGTGAAAAACGTTAATTGTGAGGCTTTGATCGATATACCTAATTAATTTCTCTTCGGCCTTGTCTTCAGTTACGTGTTTGAAGACGATTTGCTCTGATTGTGATTTCAAAAATTGCTAGCATGGTAAACATTAATATCAACTAATTTCCTGTAAGTAGTTTAACATTGATGATAATAGTATCGTTTAGGAATTTTATGCATTAACAAATATGCTTTGACGCTGCTTCACTGAGATCAGTAATTGACACTAACTTCTCAAAATCTGCTTCTTATTACTCAACATCGTCGTGGTTGATGATATTAAATTGGAAAGAACGACGAAAGAGCGAATATTTTCTTTAGAACTATGGCTGGATTCTGAAAAAAATCGTGATGATCGAAAACAGCGGACAAGAGTGCAGGAATCGTTTCAGCATTTTGCCCATCTTCTGATCTGTACCAACCTCGGCCCAATGGTGGAATGCAACCCGGAGATGATAGCGCGTGAGTACCCGAGGAAAATTTGAAAATGTTTTTAACTAGGTGGCAAAAGAAAATGGGTATGAAAGCCGAAATTATGTTATTTACACTATTTTTAAATGTAATGCGTTGGGAAAATTTGTTGAGACTTTTCCACAACGCTTATCGGTGCAAAAATTACGGCTCAAAACTTGTATGGAAGAGGAGTTTCCAGAAAACGGCCTCGGGCGTACTTTGATAAAGCTTCAGTCATCGCTCTTGATCTTTTTGTGCTCTCCGAAAATTCAACCGAGATTATGACGTTATGTTCGCTGCGAAAACTGTTCCTCGCGAAAACAACGGAGAAAACTGAGGCCACAGCAGTCCTAACCGACTGTAACTCGGGCGCAGGCACATTTTTACCGATTTCTAGCCAAAAAACCGACCCCGTTTTATTTGACGGCAAGGACGACTTCTGTGACTAAACACTTAAATGTACCGCACGAGGAGAACGTTGTCTCTCAGCTGGCCGGCATCGCCCGGATTGATTAAGATTCTCAATTTATTCGGCCGCACGAAGTTTTCCTCGGATTTCCAGTAAATTTACTCTGAAGAATTCCTCTCCTCCCCCACTTCACCCCCCCCGCCCCCAATCAACCCTTCTTCCTCCCCCCCCCCTCCCCGGAAGAAGACGGGAGAAAAGCGGGTACGGACTCGAACTAAATTCTTACGACATGAAGGGGAGGGGGAGTGGAGGAAGGACGAGAGGCTTGGGAAGAGGAGGAGGTGGAAGACGCAGAGACAAGAGAGGGAGAGAGTGGAAGAGGGATAAGCCAGCATCTGGGCCAATAGAGCTTAACGACCTTTCTGAGCGACGGCTCGCCGGCTATGTGAATCTCGCCCGGAAACAGTCTCCGGCCTCAAAAGAGAATCTTCTCTTCCCCCCGCCCCACTCGGAAAAAGGAAGTAAAACGTTTTGGCGTCTCAAACTGCTCTTGGCCCAAACGGAAGGAATAAAAAAGTAAATAATTAACTCTAGGAACGGAGTTAAGGGTGACTGTAAATATATGTACGAGTATATTGGGTGTGTGTGTATATATGTATGCATATACATATTTACATACACACATGTGTATTCTCATATATGTATATATGTATATATGTATATATATATATATAAATATATGTATATATATATATATATATATATATATATATATATATATATATATATATACGCACACACCCAACTAAAGGTGAGTCTTTTAAACTTTAGCGGCTGGGAAAATATTAGGCGTAATAAACTTCCACTCCGAGGAGAAATTAAAAAAAGCTTTGAAAAAATAGTTAATTTTGATCAAAGATCGAAAGATTTTGGCGTTTATTTTTTGAACGCGTCTCCATTAAAAGTTTTCATGTCACGTAGGGGAGATTTATTTGAAGGCCATATACATTCTCAGTGCCGCGTTTCCTATTACCACTTTTATTCATAGGTTTTAAAGATATCAATTTCGCTAGAGTGCAAGAATTTATGATTGATAATGAATCTGTTGATGTTTCTCGGGCAACTATTAAAGACTTGCTGTAGACTAAGACCCAGCGTTTAACGTACTACCCGTCAAACAATCTTATTACCAGCCTTCAATGGAAATTTTTTATTTATCTTAAGCTGTAAACTCGAAATAAACCGTGAAAATATTGTTAAAAAAGTTGGCCATACCTATTAATGAAGCAAAAACTTTTGATAACATAGACTTTGGTACATTTGCATTCTCATTTATCTACTGTTGCATACTACAAAATTTGAAACCATGAAGTAATGCATATGGCGTCACATCTGCTTCTGTATTACCCCAAAAAGCCATCCAATTTATGTACTACACATGAACTCCTAGAGACTATTGCAGACTATTTTCTGGTAAGAGCGACAATTTGTCTGAGCACAGCCAGCATATCCATGATTACCTGCCTCATGTTGGGACAAATTTAACTATTCAAAGCTGCTTGTAAGGCCTCTTAACCAAGTAACGATAAATTGTTACTGTCGATCATCTAAGACACTGGACTTCCAAATGATTAATTATTCGTTTATATGCATATAGTATAAATTACTCATCAAGTTATAGAACACATCAAAAATGGCAAATTTTAATACATTTCAACAAAATTTCATTTTTGGTTATCTTTAAAAGCATTTTATTAATTCCAATATTTTATTAGAGTAAACATTGGTGACCTTGTTTTTTAAGGACTAAATAATAATAATATAATGTGTGTATAAAATTCATGTTTGGACCACATTGTGGTGTGCAACTATTTCATGACAAATAAAATATTATTAAGTACTACTCCGTCGTTCAAGAATTTGATGTCAATATGCCAAATAGAACAGCTTCAGGTGTGATGTGCAGCACTTTTCCACTTGATAATTGTCAACAGGCAAAGTACTACGATCAGTAATTCATTTCAATATGCCAACTTAAGTAGAACCAAAACTGCTTTGCGTGACAAATTTTGCGTGATTGGTTGGAAGATAAAACTCAAGTATTTTGATTATCCGTTGAGGAATTCCAGTATAAGCTATGGTATGATTTTTAGATTATAGTGGGATAAGCGCATGAACAGTAAAAACAGGAGAAATGAATTGTCAAATTGCTTTATCGAATAAAGAAACGACGAAATACAGCCGAATTTTGGACCATTTACTTTAGTACTTAACAAAGTCGTTGATGAATAAGAAATAATCATTTAATCTGACTTATTATGCTACGAAAATGATGCCTCGAGACCAGAAAATATAACATTGGGTTTAGATTCGGGTGTGATGTGGTGGAACTATTTCATAAAAATAGAGACGAAGATTATTACAATTTTCCACTTGAAATAACTATAATGTATTAAGTGGAATATTGAAATAGTATTCGTCTCCGTTGTAATATAGAGTGTTAGAAGAATCAATTCATATCACACCGTATCTTGCAATAACAATATTATTATCTCTAGGATGCCTAGTTACTCAGGTAAATAGCAAGTATTTATAGACCAATTTGCTGTGCATCTTCGTCTTGTTAAATCATAAATCATATTTTCTTATGTTCAATTATGGAACAACTTAATTATATTGTACGTATTATAATCAATTTTACCGATTTATAAAAGCTTAAATGGGACTTTTCGCGCATTGCCTTCGGGTGATATCAGTGATAAAGTCTATAATAACTTCTGACAAACGTCTCACTATGATAAATTTATTCATGGATTGCAGATCGTGGGGCATTAATATAAATTCCATGAGTTGCGCAGGAAATTTTCTCTCCAAACGAGAACACACAGGAGTCCCCGATGGTATTAATTCTCATAGCGTTAATGTCACTTCAGGTATTCCTCCAGGAACTGTAGTTGGGTGGTACTTTCCTTTTCCTCGGCATATAAATGACTTCAATTAACTATCTGACAGTACAATTCAGATATTTACGAATAACAATACAGTGGCTTAAAGAGATGCGTACGTATGAAGCAGTTTAAGATTCATTGTATATCGATTTTTGTAACATATTGAAATTATATGAGGAACTACAATTAGCTTTAGCGTTGTGTTGACACAAAAATATAATTATTAAAATTATTTTTTGTTGTTTAATATGGGTTAGATTAACTTATAAATAGTTGATTGTGTTTTACATCTTGACGTAGTTATTTCTCAAAAATATCGAAGGATATGAGTGAAATTTGTGAACAGGCTTATTAAAAATACTAGATTATTATTGCTGGTAGAAATGATTTAAGAGGTTGGAAGCCGGCGATACCATGCTACTCCCGGAGCCCTGCAAGTTATTCATATCCAAACATATAACTAATCTCTACAATCACGGGCTAGGGCATATGTTGAAAATCATAAAAATACATGTATATGCTTATTGATTTTGGAAAATACTTACCTTAGTGAAAAGGTATGTGGATCTTCAAAGGTCCTTGCACGTAATCCAAACCCTTGAATCCTTTTCCCATTCCTCATAACCTTCCATTTGCTCTTTTCATCTCCCAGCTGACATCTTCTGGATGGATTTTAGATCAAAAAATGAATATTTACCGTAAGCGTGACAAATCTTCAGTTCTAATGGTGGGCCTTGATATTGTTTCGCGTGCCTCAAACAATATCCTCCAGACTTCAAATCCAGATAGCTATCTCAACTCACGATAAAATGCAAATAATCTTCCATAAGTGAATCCTTGAAACATGGGGATTTGAACTTCTAGTCTCCTTCACTGATACCTAGACTAGTTTTGGTTAATCCTCCTCGGTGAGCGAAAATTTGTCAATTGTACATCAGTGTTATTATGATTTCCACCCCTCTCAGAGGAGCTCCTTTTATACATGGGCTGAGTACCATCGTGTATTACGTCCAATTTTCTAATAAATCATCAATTTTGTTAATATTTCTTTCGCATTTATCAAATATGTTAATCTGACTTCTCATTGCACTTTCCACAGGAAGGCCTCAGTTAACAAATAGTTTTCTTCAATATTTCTTAATTCTTAAAAAGTGGAATATGACCTTGTTACTACCCCCTTTGTCCCCGTCTGGCTTTAAGCTCCTCACTTAAGCACTAATCCGCATCTGCTCTCACGTCTCTTGATTAAAGCTTAAAGGAAGTCTCGTCATTGAACCCCACTTCCTGATTACCATTTGTGGATGAAATTTTCATTACTTTCATTTCGAATCCCTTCTGCCTTATCACTCGACTGCAGAGTTAATTTTTGGAAACCGGGTTTCGTCACTTGAGCCCTCAGTTCACTCACGTATTCTTTGACGGGAATCCCGACCGGAAGAAAATGTATTCATACCCAGTCTCACGTGCGAACTTGAATCGCATCCTTGGCCGAATTGCACTCGAGGTAGGGCAACGAAACCGATTAATGTCCTCCAGCCTCCCTTGTAACGCTTCCAATATGTTTCCTTTGGCTTCGGAGAAGGAAATGGGTCAGGGCGTCTTCTTCAGAAAATGGGGTTACCGAGATTCGGCCGCTCGATCGTCGCCCGCGACTAAAGGGACGAGGCTGGCGGATCGCTTCCATCCGGGGAAGCTTGAAACCGAGGCGGAGAAAAATGATAAAAGCGGACGGAACGGTGACGTCGGCGAGATGCCTCGGTTTTCGAGACGGAGGAGGGCGGCGTCATGGTCGGCCTAATCCAATTACATCGACGTTTTCCTTTCCCGAGCGGTAAGGGCGTCGGCGCGGGGCGTTGGGGTGAGTTTGGGAGGGTTGTCTGTGCGGAAGAGCGGCGGGTGGGGCTGGCGATCGTACCCCCTCGTGTAAGGGAGTCTTCGGAATAGGGAAGGGGACGTTTCCAAAGCGATAATAAGGGGCGAAATAAATAATGAAAAGACGGGACGGGGAAGAAAGTGTGTCGGGCAGATGAGTGAGATGCTTGTCATTTTTCACATTTCTATTCATATTGTGTTTCGCCGGGGCCATTTTTCATCCCTTTTACGGGCCACCTGTTGGTATGAAGGAGGGGGTGAAAGAGAGAGAGAAAGAGAGGGAGAGAGAGATAGGAAGAAGGTGGAGGAGGACCCTGGTCTCCATGCTCGCCGTGTTGTATGTGTGTGTGCTTTATGATGGCAGATAAAGGATCTCTCCAGGATGCGTCTCTCATTCCCTGGGTCTACCCTTCCATTAATGCAGGAGCGGACGTCACACGGAAGGGAGACGTGAGTAAGGAACGCGGGTGGAGGTGGGGGTGGGGAGAGCGAGTATTTTCTCACCCCTTAAAATATTTTTTTTCCTCCGTGCTTTTCTCGTAATTTGTAGGTCGTTTACGCGAGGGATTTAAAAGGCGAAACTGATGCCTCTCATTAGCGAAAAAGATTTAATCATTTTTCTACCTCCAGTCCCGCTTACTCCCCTCGTTCCTCCTAACCATCCCCATCGCTTCCCTGACGGGAATAGATGGGGACCAAGAGGAACGAGGAAATCCCGGAAAAATTGTTTCCGGCAGGCCGTGGTCAAAATTAAGGTTTTCTTTCGGTTGCTGTTTCAAGGGGTGGCCATGGGAAGTAAAAAGTAAGAATATGTGACGGAAATAGGCTAGAAATGGCCATTCTCATTTTTTTAATCGATATTCAAATGATCAACTCTCTTTTTTGCCTACTTGCGGGTAAACGAAATGCATACGGAAATGATGTATTTATGTAGAAGGAAACGAAAAACATCGGTGCTGATATTCTTTTAATTTTGCTTATATTTTATAAGTTGTTTTGATTTTTTCAATTATAATTGTTATTTCTTCGTTTGTATAATCTCTATAGTTGGTGATGATCCTTTCTCCAAGTATCACACACTCCTAATTTTTGTATGTTAATTTGAACGACCCTCCCCATGGACTATAACCTTGACATGATGGAAGGACTTCGGCGTTCTGATGATTACCCCTAGTTCTGTGTTGGCAGGAGCATTGATATTGGCTCCTGGTAGGATCACCAGGTTGATAGGTCGAAGGGTAGGAGCCAAACGAAAGGTAGTCTAGGTAGCGTGTGTTCCTCAATGAGACGGCTTCAGAGGCGTCCGACTGTTGTGGGAAATCAGTAATGATGTTACGCCAAAAGCACCATTAAGGCAAGGGGAAACCATCTCCACTATTTATCCCATGAATTATGATAGAAACAAATCCTGAAATCCACAGATCTTGGCCCACTGGACCGTGCCCGGCAGTGGGATAGGCAAGGCTTCCGCGGTCGTCAGCGCGAAATACATGCCTAGCGGAATTGACAGCAGCAGCAGAGGAGATGACGCAGAAGAGGACGGAGCCAGTAGGACTAGGGACTTGGAATGGAATAGCGGTGTTGAGGACAGCGAAATTAGAAAATATTCAACGGGAAATGGAGGACTGAAATATCGATACATATACTCTACGATCGTTACGAGGTTAAATGCAAGGCTAATGGGGATTACTGGTTAAATAACTACAGAGTAATACACGAGAGCTTTGTAGAGTGGAGGCAACGGGAGCCAGTGAGGGGTGGCAAAATTATTGGACGACAACATAGGAAGAAGCGTAGTAAAAAGCGCAGAGCAGTCGAGTGAGAGTACGTATGGGTATGCATGTCATTAGTTGAAGTAAAAGCTGAACCAACTACTACGTCTTTATTCAAGTCTACCAACATGCCTATTCAAGTCTACCTATGCCAACAAGACGCTATTTAGAGGGAGAAATAAGTTATGCGATCAATTATAGGAAATAATTGCGGGTTTTCCTGCCAGCCAATATTTTACAGTGGATAAGGATTAGAACGCGACGTTATACTAAGGGTGTGATTATAGTGGGGTGGAGGAATAAGGTTTAGGAACAATGAGTGACTGCGAAGAGACAACAGTAGAATTCTTAAAGAGACAGAGTGTAATCATATATCGAACGCTTGATTAAAAACCATAAATGATATCCACGGTAAATGCTCGGGGACTAGAAGAGATACCAGTTAGACTATATTATTGTCTGACAGATTTAGGAACAGCTTGATTCAACAGTACAGTTTTCCGAGAGTGTATGCGGGTGCGGATCATGATTTTGTACTGATGAAGCATGAAGTCAAAGTCAAGAGGATAAAATAAGGAAGACGGATGAAGAAATGAAATGTTAAAGCTTGATCTGGAAGAAGAAGGAAGGCGTACCAGACGGCCGTGGAAAAAATTAAGAGTGAGGACAAAGAGACGGGTACAATCGATAAAAGATGGGAAGGAATAAAAAAGGGGTATTGAAACCTTCAAACGAAACTGTAAGAAAATGTAAAATGAAATTGGAACAGAATGAGGAGATCGTGGATTATAGACGAGTAAATTAGGAATACAGACGAGAGAAAGAAAGAGAAGAATGTAAAAACAGAATTGGGTAGGAGAAAGTATAAAAAGATATCAAACTAAGGCGAGAAACTAAAAGGGCGAAAGAAGCATGGTAAAATTAGAAAGGCGAGTATATTAAAAGTTGACAAAGAGCGAAATTGGTGCAATGCATAGGAAAGTGAAAACGCTGATAGGCTGTAAGAAGGGAAATCCATGAAAACAGTCGAAGATAAGTCAGGACAATTACTAACTGAGCCAGGAAAAATCCAGGAGTGATGAAAAGAATGCTCGGAGAAAATACGCATGCCAAAGACATTACGCTTGGAATCTTAGACAGAAATAGAATATGACTTATATGAGAATAAATTAGGCCCGGGATTACTTTATGGCAATATCTAAAGACTTCTGCGGGAATCGAAATCAAGGCCTTGGGAGCAGATAAAATTCCCGCGGAACTACTTAAAGGTTAGGAAAACGTGGGAGGAAGAGTTCTTATGGGTTAATCATATTTCGTAGCGTATACAATGGTGGGAATTGGCAGGAATATTTCGGCAGATACACACATACGTAGTAGTTCCCCTCCCAAAAATGGACAGCCATGTGTGAGGACCACAGAACAATAAATGTGATATCGCACGCAGCTAAAGTGGCTCAAAAGCTGATTGTGATATGGAAAAATGATTACCTAGGGGGTGATCAGTTTGGGTTCAGAAAAGGGAGAGACAGGCATGAAGCTGTTTCAGAAATGAGATCACCACTCGAGAGGAACATAGAATACAATCAGGACCTATTTGCCTATTTCTTAGATATCGAAAAGGCATTTTTTAGAGTGAATGAGATATAATTCGTTAATTACAGAAAATAGGAGTAGATTGGAGGGACAGGTGGATCATCTGCTACCTTTACATGTCTCAAATTGCTTAGGTGTGAGTGGTGGATGGAAAGTCCGGATGGGCAGTGTCAGGAAGAAGTGCAAGGCAGGGGTGTCCATTATCGCCATATGTGGAGGAAATGGTGAAAGAGGCATGGGAAAATTAGAGTAGGAAAGAAAGTCGGTTGAGAAGTCAAAAAATCAGATTTTCGGTTGACTAACCATCACGCTTTAGTTATCCAGTCAACCAAGTGGTTACAATCATTGCTGAGTGCATTAAAAAACAGTGTTTTCGATATGGGATGAAGGGCAATGCTAAAAACACAAAGGTTATGTTTCCAAAAAGGAGAAAGTCTACATTAAATGCTAAAATGGGACGGCAAAAATTAGAGTAGATGGAAGAATGTATCTACCTTGGGATTGTGTTGGTCATAAAAGATCAAGTTGGTTTTTACATCAGTAGTAGAGGTCGGTAAGGCTAAGAAGCTTTCACAAGGAGGGAGTTGATGGCCGGGACATTTATCAAGGATGTTAAGAAAATAATCGTGAAAAGTAGGTATGAACCGTGGTTTTAAAAAGTACGGAAACATGCTCTTGAAAGCTAGATGAGGCGTAGATTAAAGGATTTTGAGTTATGGGTGTTGAGAAGGATTGAAAGATAAAATGTACGATGGGGAAACAAACGATCATGATGGGGTAGGAGAGGAGATTTGCGACACAAATCCAGAGGAGGCAGGAAATATGGATGCAGAGCGTTTTGATTGGTGATGGGATGTTGAAGACTGTGCTACTAGAAAAGAGGCTGTTAGGTGAGTGAGTAATGGGTGGAGGAATAAAATAAGCATGTTAGATGGAATGAAGACAGGAAATATTCGGTATTGGATAATAGTTTAATTTAGTGCGGGATGTTAGGTTTTGTCTTTTTGAGCGAACCTAAGAATTTGAGCTATTATCAGTTTCTGCCATTCCAAGCTTAAATTTAATGGAAGATTACCAATAATAATAATATTAATGAGGTCTTATGTGTTCGGTGCGTGACCGTAGCAATTCACAACCGACTGGTGTGGTTACACCCCTTGTTGCACACCGCTCTAGTCTTGCGGGCTTTCATGGGAACGTATATTGCCAGTGTAAGCAAGTACATTTAAGTCAACTTTAATAATCTTAATTGAATTTTTCCCTCGTGGTTTTTGCCAAAAATAATAGATTTAAATTTCAGAAGCATTTAAATAGAGAGAATTCATCAGTCAAGCTGGATGTCACAAATTTTTGCACCTAACTAATTCAGCTCTTGCGATACCGGTGCTGTTTTTTATGCCGACCCGCATCGTGTGGACTCCGATCAATTTGCTCGTGAGATATATAATTTCAGCTCTATTCCAATGTTATTTTAGTCATACATGACAGCGCAAATTTTCAGCGGAATTTTTCGCATTTTGTGGTTTCCATCAAAATAAATCGCTAGCAAAGCCTGTTTTGTGACGGGAAGCGGTGTGATGCCTACGATATAGTTACCCTTTTAGTGCACACCCGATGAAATTGCAAGCTGGTCATAAAGATCAATCCATCCATCTTTTAAGGGTTTCTCGACGAAACTATTTTAGGGGCAAGGGCCTCTAACCGCCCAAAAGAAACCAAAAAATCACATCGACCCGATTCTTGAAAGAAACGTTTATACATTCTCTACCTTTAGAAATTTCAGGAATGAATCTTTTCCCTCCAAAAATTGGAGTGAATTTTCCACAATCAACGCTCATTTGAAGTACTGCTTAGAGTATAGCGCGTCTAAAGTCAAGAGCCAAGTTAGTGGAATAGGGCGCAGAGTACGGTGCTTTCAGTCGACTATGGGCGTTCATTCGGAAATTGTTCCATTATATGCGTTCATTTAGTTGATGAGGAAAAATGGAGAGTTCCGTGCGCTCATTTACCCTCCTCGACGGCAAAACTCCGGCTCAGTTGAACTCCCATTCTGCTTACGACATTTAACGAGAGTCGGTGATGACTTAAGCAGGAGCGGCGTAGTGATCACTAGGGAGGGAGCCGTTGCTCAAACGGGGCTCGCCTGACGTCACGGATGGAAAAGGAGCGCCCGCTCCCGGTAGGTCACCGATTTCAGTGATTAGGTGGTTGGCCCCAGAATTCAAAATGGAAATTCATATGGAAGATCATGCCATCGTGATAGCAGTTAATGCGGCCGTTCTACTTGTTGCATTTTAATTCGCATTAGAAGTCGATTTTCTTGCATTTAAAGAATTTTTAGCGCATATAAATTTTTCAAAATGTTCCGCGTGGGACTTCATCCTATTCACCCGAATGATAATTAGAACATGCTCTATTTTATTAGTGGGTTTTCTGTGAGTTGACTCGTAAAGAGAGGTGTTGCGTGGGTACATTTTAATGAGTCTATGTAGCGACCATAGCTCCCCTAGTAGCAGTAGAAGTAATATGGCTAACGCTCGATCTAGGAAAGTGTTATCTATGTAGCGCCAAGTGTCATTTTAATACAGTATTCGAGGATAGGGGGAAATAACGTCAAATAAAATAAAACAATAAAAATTAATTACACATGCAATATAATAGCTCTTCTCGTGATACCTCAATTTGATGAAATTATATCCATTGTTTAATTTTGTCAGTATGATGGTCTTAGTTCCAGTTTAATGTACTTAGTGTACGAGGCATCGCTCTTCAGTAATTTAACTCATTTCGTGATCATTGTGAAATTTAAAGTTATTTTGTTCATTTTTCATTCCTAAAAGTTAGTTACAGCGTAAATGTACTTAATTTGGAGATTGGCGGCATATCCGATTTTTATTAACTAATCAGCCTTCTTGCTATTATTTGTGACCATGCTAAACGTAGTTATTCCATTACAAATGTTAAGGGGTGCTTAAATTGTCGGTTTTGGACTGACTGCACTAGCGATAATTAAGCTAATTTTTATCTGCAAAATTACGAATTCTTTTACTATGGACATCAAACAAGTCCACGAAGTGAAGCTTGCAAGTGTGAAGTATATTTAACTTAAGGTTTACGTTAGCTTTCACTTTAGCAAGACATTATAACACCGTACCTTATTGTTAATTTAAAGTGTTCTTGCACTCTATTTCTTGAACTAAACATGAATTAAAACAATTATACGCTCTTAATGGCACTCCAATATGCCCTAATAGGACCAAGTTAGTTTCGAGGATCACTTTAGTTGTTTCCTTCAAATGCATGCCCTTACGGGCAGAGTAGCATCGTGGCCTAAATGTATGGACCCTAAAGCAACTTTCTCTGGGCTAATAAAAAGTCGACGTATAGGGTTCTCGACTGGAGAACTGAAGTGACGGCTTCCCATTGCCTGCCAATTGTCATAGCTACTAGGAGCGTTCAATGAGAAATGCTTATGTATTTTCACTCAAATAATTAAATTTAACAATTTTAAAGTCATTTAATATTGTTATGTTAATTTTTAATGTACGTATGGTGCGATTCCTATTCATTTGGCTCCAGTATTGTGTTATCGGTAGTCGTTGCGCTTTGAAACACGTTTAGTTCGCCTACGCCAACGATGGAGGTAACCCGCGACACTGTGTAGAAATGTTGCTTTTGTCTGAATAAAATCGTTGACCGAGGTCTATTTAATGCTAAGTAAGGCTTATTGTTAGTTAGTCTCTTTTTCACTGATTAATAGTTAGAATACAGTTGAATATGTTCAACGAGAGGAGGCAATCAATTTCAAAGGAAGGTGGACCCAGAACTCCAATAACTGTTACTAATGAAGTAAAAGCAAGCACCGCTTACACCATTGTGAAGGTATACGTCGAATAACGTTAAAATCAATATCCGAATTACAGAAAATTATATTGTGTACCACCTAAATTTGACAACAAAAATTCCGACGAGAATACGAGACGCATTTGTGGGCGGTGGGTTCTTCGAAGCTCTCCGCGAAATCGCGATTATTTCGCAAAATCAATGTAAAGTGTGTTACTCTTCCTCTTTTTAGTCCATACCAAGCTCCTTGGGGCTTTTTTCGGTTCTCTAATGTGAAAAAGCACCTTCGTGGAAAGCGTCTTTCGTCATCTGAAGTAGGCGTAGTCGAACTGAACATGCTAACTTAAAGCGGCTGCCGCTGACGCAATACCTTTGTCAAATCGATGAAACTTGTACCGAATTTCCATTATCCATCAAGATACCAACAATACATGAAATTAAAGCCTTTACAATTCATTGTTCAATTTAAAAAAATTATGATCTATCTCCATAGAGCAATTCTTAGATAAATGCTCAGCGCTCTTTTAGGGCATTTTCTCTAACCTGAATAAAACAACATCATAAGTCATTAATCATTTTTTTAATGTCGTGAACAGAGGAACCTAGTAGGTTAGAGAAAGCAGGGGAAAATGTTATATATCAGAAGGAGCAGAAAAATATAAATTACAACTGTCTGGATGTCCATAGAAACATACATCCGAAATATCCATTTCTGTAGGGCGTTGGCCATGACGGCAGAATTAAAATGAAAATTATAGCGATCAAACTGTAGTGAGAAGGATGAAATAATGAAAAAATGGGTTGACGGATAATAAATGAAGAAGACCTTCGGAGAATGGCTGATGAGAGAATTCTGTGGAGGAGAATGACAAGAAGAGAAGGAAAAGTAATTATTCAACCTAAGGGACACAAATGCTCCCTGAATAGCGTAAGGGAAGTTTACTTTAGGAGGGAAGAATCAAGGATGAAGGCTAAGATTGATTACAAGAAGCGAACTGATAGTAAAGGCTAGGGCCAGGAATAAGAATTACATGATGAGGTTTACGGAGAGCAAGAAATCTTAAAGGACCGATAAAAAAATCAATCCTAATCCGTGATGACCTGGAACGGAGAGGAATAAATGTTGAGATGAATACGGTCTGCAGGAATCGGAACATGTCTCCTGAATGAGTTGATTAGTTATCCCCTTTTTCCTCTCCCGGGTTACCAGGAAAAAAAAGAAGGAGACACCTTCCACCCAGTGTATTTAATTTTGGGTGGGATGGGGTCGGGGAGGCGCACACAGGAATAACCCTCGGGCGCATTCTTTTCCCCTTCGCGCCCGGAACGTGATCATCACGCACGGCACAGGCGGACCAAACGGAGCGCGCGAGCCGCGCAATAATTCCTCCCCGACGTGGAACCATGCGGGCTCAAAGCGAACTTGATAACGCCAATCAACTAATGGGGCACCAATTCCGTGGGACGATTCCACGCTGCCGAATCCATCCGAGCGGCCGAACGGGAGCGCTCCAAAGGGAATCGAATGCGACGGAGTTTAAAAAGAAGAACAAAAAATAGAAGAAGAAACAAAAGCGAAACGAACGACGACTGCCACCGCCAAGGGAGGGATAAAGGGTTTTCTTCATTTTTTTTTCTCACTATGGGGAGGAGGAGATTTTCTGTTTTTTTTTGGCTCAAAAAAAAAGGACGACTCGGCAACGAGAGCGGTGTCTGGAGTACGACGTGACGTCTGGGGGTGTGGAGGGTGGGATGAAAGATAGCAATGGGCGTGGGGAGAAAGAGGGAAGGTAGGAAAGGTTCGCACAAAAGAGGGGTATCAAATGCACCGTGAAAATATCGCGCGTGTCCTTGCGGACCAGTGCACCCCCCACCCCCCGTCACCCACCCTCACCCGACCTGAAACTCCTCTCTCAATCTTCATTCTCTCACTCATTCTCTCCATCCGTCCACTCTTTCTTTTTCATTCTCTCTCTCTATCTCTCTCCTCAAAATGCCCGCTTTGGAACAATGCGCCCATTCCGCCGGTCTCCTGCCCGCACACCAATTCCCGGCTGCCCGATCCAACCACCACCCTGCGGTCCCCCACCCCCCAATTTCTTTCTGCTACTTCCATTCCCTCAAACCCCCCCCCCCCCCCACAACCCCTTCTTCCCCCTCCCGGCAACGTTTCTCCAACCTCACGTCTCCTATTCCTCCTTCCCCCGCCCAAACCTCCGTGGCTTTCCCTCCTCTTTTCCCGCTCCGCCCCGCACTCCGTATCCCACTTGGCAATCTTCACAATATCTCCTCCCGTCTCCCTTCTTCTTTCTCCCCCATTTTCCCCCTCCCTCTCTCTCACTCCCTCGAGGGAGGGAGAAATAGTCGACGACTGTAGGGACAGAGATCATATGGGCTTCGGAGGAGAGAAGGAGGGGGAGGAGGGGGAGAGAGAGATAGACGCACTCGCGGGCCCGTGTGGACGCGTGGAATTCTTCCCCGACATAATCGCCCCGTCGCCCGACGCGGGTCGTCGGTCGTGTGGCGGGGTTCGTCCCCCAGTGCCGGGGCGGGCGGCCGGAGCATGGGAGGGTAAGGTGGAGAGTGAGGTAGTGGGAGTGGAGAAGAGATATTAAGAGTGAAATCCGTGTGTTGCTCTTCACCGCTGTTCGATGCAAACGATCCGTCTGTGATGTCGCGGCGTTTGTCTTCCTCGGGGGTTTGCGAGGGAGGGAAGGGGATTGGGGACGGAGGTAAAAGGGCGAACTGCGGGCGGGGGGGGGGTGAAGGATTGGGAGCGTTGGGGAGGTAGGACAGAGGCAGGGATGACAAGCCAGCTTATTCTGAATAACACGCTCAAAACGTCCGAATCGGTGTTACGCGGTCAGGTTTTCCGTCGGAATGTCCGTTGGATTGGTGGGCCCTCGCGCACAAGTGCGCACGCCAGCAGTAAAAATGAAAAGGCGTAACTCATTCAGCCTCGCCGCCTGCCCACCTCCATTAAAAAGTGCGCCGAACATGCCGCTTCGCCTGGCGGGATTGCGGAATGGCAGAAAATATTCGTCAGGGACACACACACGCGAACACAAGAAAAACATTCTTTGCCATGATTCCAAATCTAATAGTCGCACGGCGATCCGTATCCTACCGAAGGTCTTAATATGGGCCTAATTTATTGCATTTAATATAATAATCGTTTTTCTTTTTAATTGTACATTGTGAAAGACCTTATTATAAATATCGTGCACCACCTGCTGAGCTGGTAGATCTGGTGGACTACCATGATCATCTACTCTTTAAATGTAACTTCATGGTAATTTGTACATCCTGTGTACGGATTGAATAAATTATATTAACTTTAATATTCAAATTGGGCATGTAAAAACAAAATTGTAATGGGGTTAAAGTAGTATTTGGATGTCGCAGAATGGACGGGATGTCATTCAAAATTATTGCAGGATATCTTACTTAGTTTAAGTTATATGATACCTACAATCGCAGTTTCGATATGATTCATTAGAAATGGTGAAGTTTAAATGTAACAGAAACCTAAATGTAGCATATATCCAATTAAAGTTATCAATTCGAAGGTGGCTTGATAGCTGGGGGTAGAACTTCGTCTAGGGCTAAATCAAACGGCGTGTAAATTCTCATATCTGGATAGTTGGGCATTTTCTTTTCCCTGTGCCACCTATGGTTTCCTAGGAAATCTAGTACCTGAAGAATCATACATATTGGGTTGAGTTTAGAGTATCCAGAGATGTCGAAGAATCAAACCCAGGCCAGCAGTACAACGGCTTGCCCACTGAACTACCATGTCCCTGTAATATGTATCATATTTCCAAATTGTCTAATTGTTTACTTTAATTAAATGAATTTCATTTCTTGACACAGTACTATTCTGCCTACCTATTCGTCGCGTTTTCACATGTACATGGAAAATTAACAATTAAGTTCAGAATTTAGGAAAGCTTTCTTCAAAAGGACTTCAGATCAAAACTCTTGACGCTATTATTAAAATGCGGCGAATAAGCCATTAGTGTACCTCATACATTGGAATTTTTAGAAAAAGGCTGGAGAAGGAAGATGGATGAAGAAGAAGCACTATGTGGTTAATAAAATGGAGTGATAGAAAGCCTAACGCGAAAGAAAATTATCGGGAGAAATCTGCAGAGGGCAGGAAAAGTGGAGAGAAGATATATTGAGGGGAAACATCATGCCGAAGTCTATGATATAAGGAAGGATGTAGAGGAAATGGTCTAGCGGAAGGAAAAATTGGTATTTTGGAAAGTTTGAAAGGCTGTAGAAAGTGTTTGGGACTGAAGAATGATTTATTATAATGTAGCTGATATATGATAAACAGTGTATTGGAAGTGCTTCGTTCGTGAGAAGACGATACTGCTTACTCGGTTTCAGGGTCCATCATAATCCTACCTTTGATATGAAGGCTAAAAATACTAAAAATAATAATGCCAACAACCTCGTGCCCTAATTAAGTCCCCACACCGATATTTTTGACCCAGTAGACTAGGTGGCTACAAATCACGGGCGTAGGAATAGTACCGGTGATTTCATAGTGCATCTTTGAGTCATTTTTGTTATTTGTTTGAGTCATTTTGGCACGGTCATTTTTGAGTGATCAATAGTGAGTGCACTTTAAACCTTGCAGGGCCAAATACGTGGCGAAAAATGCAACTTATACCGCGTGCATAAAAGTAACCGGTTTTAAAACACTAAGGCTAATCCTCGTTAATGTTCACTTATTATTTACCACGTGGAAATTTTATGACCTGCCAGTCAAGTTTTGGCAAGCCGCAGCATTCCGTCGTACACCGCTCAACTATTAACTCGAGAGGTTTCCTCGGATGAAATTTAAGTAGGCGGTTTGCAAAGGCCGCTTTAAAGTCCAGCTCACGTTCTTCCCCGCCGCTTCGGCTCGGCGTTTCGGGGGAAACGAAGCCGGGGGCGGAAGGACGCGGGTGAATGGGGCGGGGGGGGGGAAAGGGAGGGATGGAGGAAAGATATCCTCTTCGATGGGCTTTTCCAGTAACAAAGGCTATCGCATGGCTCGGGCTGCGGCTCGGTGTGCAAACTCTCCGGGCCGCCAGTCCCTTACGCTCCCAGTTCAAAGTGGTTGCGGCACTAGTTCCGAGAGGGAGAGGAGAGTGACCTTTTAAAACTTTATGGAACTTCGGTGCCCAAGAGGTCAGAGACGCCGGGGTAAATAAAGAGCGAGGCAGGGATCCGCGTCGACCGTCCTGGGACGCGCTGTCCAATTTGCCTTTTCCCACCAAAAGAGCAGCGTGGAGCGCGCAAACGGGGAAATGGCACCACACACACACACACGCACACACTTAATGGGGTGGATTGGAGGGGGTTGACGTGTATCCATGCGAGTATTGGACTTTATCCTTTCATTCGGTCACCCTCTGTTTAATGCTATGTACCCACTCTCAGCGTGCGCTGAGTATAAAATAAAATCCTACCTTGCTGACTTTGTTCAATTATTGATATCGAGAGTTTTTCGAGTTTGGATTCCCACGCTAAACCTAGCTGTGTCTGCAAACGCAAGAACACCTACCCGCGGGTGTAGAAAAAGGTTAAAGTATGCAAATAAAGCGTTTTCATTTGACTATGTAATTTATTTGATTATGATAAACTGTCCTTTTAATTTTCTCCTCAATGTCCAAATTCGTGTCTGATAACAAATTCGTGCTTCCTACTTGATGCGGTGAGCCTGCCATTTAATTTCTCTTCAAATTTTTATTGAAATTTGAATATAGAGTAACGGAAGTAACAATAAACCCTAGTGGAAAATGTTCAAGGAATAAAATTATGAAATCCAGATTATCACCTCTTTGTAACGTAAGGAAGTGTTTTAATTCTGAAGAAGATGAGATGAATATAATGAGATAAATAGAGAAGTTCATACACATTGAAACCTACCGAAAAATTTCAATAGTCGTACCAAATTATAATTCCTGCGCAAAAACCATACCGGAAGAGTATTTTTTCACAAAAATTACACTGAGGTTTTTAGAAAACACACGAATTCCACCGTAGTGGCAAATGCCCCAAACCATTTAGTGAGCATTCGCATTAGCCAAAGAGAGGCTACATGCTTGAAAAGAAAGTCGCCGACAAAGCGCGCCGTCTATGTAACCCCAGGAGCCTCGATAAAACCAGAATGTAGTGGAAAGTGAATTCATGGGAGCACTCTATTTGGGGTTGTGTTTTGGGCAATAGTCATGAATTTATGAGGTGGTTTGTTGGTACAGTGATATAGTATAGCCCTGCACTATAAGCCTCTTTTTTTCTCTGCCATCAACGTCAACTGCATCAAAACATTCCCTTTCAACCAGAAGGGCTGATCTATTGCCGAACACTACCTATGGCAGTTTTGGTTTCCGCGGAGATTCCACTTTTTTGACAGCCGTGTAATCGTGTTGTGGGAAAAATTACCATCTTGCCACCCTTTGAGAAGGTGTGCTCCGAGGATTAAGCTTTAAATCCAGCTTTTTTGACGTGGGATATCCAATTTTTGCGTATTATCGGATTTCGTGTTTCCAGCATTGTGGTTGTTTTTCGTTCTCACCTAATAAACGGCTAATCCATGATTGCCACGGTTTATCCACTCACGGTTCACACACACACACGCTTTCTGCCAACTTCGGGGTTTATTTGGTCGCTATGCAACAGATTTATTGAGCGCATCGCCACTAACTAACCAATGCAGTCATGTCGCGCCACAGCCGCTCTTCTTTGGTCTCATTTGTTTTCATATTAAAAACCGTTGTCCGTTATAAACTGCTATTTCAGGATTTGTGGTGCTCACAAATGATCGAAATTATCGGCAAAATTATCGAATATTCGAGTTTTTTTTCTTTTTTGAAATAGGAAACGGGCTATAAGCATAATTAGCATTATGCTCATAAAAATATAGTTTCCTCAACTTCTTTTACCACAAATAATCGTTCACGCGTAGAGAATTATGTTTATTGACAGCACATGACTGGGTATCTTTCCAAGGTTATTGTTAATGTGAATTTTTGCCCATGCTCCACACAAACACACACATGTACGGCGCATATAAACATATAAATTTAAAAATTGTTATTAATCTTGTTGCTTTTACTCTTTGGTAAAAATCATTGTTCGGAACCTAAATGCGTCTATTTTGATTACATTTCAATCTTTATAAACTTCTGAAATCTGCGTTATTTTGAAGGTCAAGAATATCATTGAAAAGAAAACTGATGAAAAGAATTAGGGTATAGGAAAGAAATTAGAATAGGAGATTGTGATTGAAATAATTTTACATTTTCAAATAAAAGTTAATGTTAACTTTTTTTATGGATATTTGGAAAGAAAAATAAGCGCTGAATAATAAAAAAACTGATTTGATCCCAAGTCCCTGAGAACATTCAGAAATTGAAGTCCAAAGTTAGATAAAATTATTCCTAATTATATTGTTTTTAATCATTGAATTTCACTTGACTTTACCGTAATTTTAAACGACTCGGATTGCCCTATGTTTAGCTTTCTCTCTGTCGCAAATGAAAATTTCTCCAGGGGATTCGATCTATCGGTAACTGAATTGGTTGTAAATGTTCCCTTCCCTGTTAATTAGGTCCAAATGAAAATTCACAAATATTATAATTACACGGGCATAATTTTCATTATTGTTTGCTCATGTTTTTACACATTATGAGACCCCTTCTAAAAATATTTCACAACAGTCACCCCAATATATTTATATTTAATCGAAAAGTCCATTTCCTGAAGCCACTGTGAAGCTTCATGAAATTTTAATGAGATCTATTTAAAATTAGCTTTATCACAGAGAATTTGTTATATTTTATTTGTAATTTTCATCAATGATACTATGTTGAGATTATCACCTAAATCATCTGACAGTGTAAAAAGTCTAATTTTCTAAAGCAAAGAACTTTTTTTTTATTACAAAAATAGCACATCAAATTTTGATTATTTGGCTAAAATAATTTACTGCTAACTAGGTGCATTTTCCCATCTTTGTCACATTATATTTACATTTTTTTACGCTGACAAAACTTGAAACTTTAAATGCTCCTGCGCTATTTTACGAAAGTGCTAAAATATTCAACACTTTTGTGTTGGCCGTTGACTAAGAGACCACGCCACCACGATGTTGGAGTGCGACTGAAAATCAATATCGGCGTGTATATTGAGGAGTGGCACGAGTTATTTCGTGTAAGAGGTATTTCAAAATTGCAGGAGGGAATCTTACGCTTTTTCTCTCGTAAATTCTGAAGTGAAACGTAAAAAATGAACGCTTTGCCATTTCCTCAATACGAATTTTAGTACGAAGGAGAGTAAGACTCCTTCTAGCTAGCGTGAAGTGTCTTACGGGATACGTCGGGACTCTATCCCGGTGGTGGAGGTGGAGGGCGGGGGGGGGGAGGGAGAAGAATAGGCAGAGGGGGAGAATAGGCGGGCAGGAAAATTCCGAAAGAAACCAGCCAGAACACAGTCGCTGAGGCTCTACAAATACTACCTTCACAAAAAGCGCCAGAGATTTCTCGTTATCTACATTCCTTATCTGATTTCGTATTCTCCTCGGAAGAAACGATCTCGGAGACCTGCCATTCGGGGCTTTGTTATTCTTGCCCAATGAAGAGGCGTGTGGCCGGCTACGGTTACCGCTGGTGCTCGGTGTTTTCTGGGATTTTTCAGGGTCTCTGTTGTCTGTTTGTATGCGGGTGGCACGTGAGAGATACTCTGCTCGGTGCCTGCTAGCGATGCCCAGGCTTTCCACCGAAGGAGCTAGGTCTAATGGAAGATTTAGATCAGAATTGTTGTGGATTGACCTAAATCATAAAATACCCTACCACTATTCAAGATAATCTAGTCTTAGTCCGATAGTAAGCTTCAAGCAGGATGCTGTTATTAATTGAAAATGTTTTGCATTTAATTTGCAACATTCATTGAATGAATATGCTGAAACTACGAATTGTTATCATGAACAAAGTTACACAAATTTTGTGGAATTTTCTATCAAAACATAAAATAAAACATTATAATAATAAAGAGGTTAACAGGTAGTATTTGTACATAATTACATGTACGTACATAGTTGTGTGAATATATATATATATATATATATATATATGTATATATACATATATGTATATGTATATTAGTATATATATACCTGTATATATATACATATATGTATATGTATATTAGTATATATATATATATATGTGTGTGTGTGTGTTTGTAAATGATCCTTCAAAATACTGGAGAATCTTGTACATATAGTAATCTGATATCTGTAACAGTTTTAAGAAAAACATCTTCGAAAGCCCAGGATATTTTTTTCTTTTATCTATGCAGTTTTGCATACAATAATTTATGCCCTTAACAGTTGAAGTAATTACTTAAGTTAATAATTAGTCCTTAAGTTAATATTAAGAACCATTAGATAGACTAATGAAACACATATTATCGGAGACTTCTCTGACTAATGCTGTCCACTTCGAATTCGGGGGAAACGAGATGGTGCAGGGGCTAACGTACTGGCTTCCCACCCTGAGGGCGCGGGTTCAAATCCCGGCGGTGTTGAATAATTTTCAGAGGTATCTCGATCCCTACTTGAGGTGCTTTGTGGAGGGCACTTTGAGTGAGTACGCCGTCCGTCGGATGGGACGTTAAAACCGCTTGGCGCCTTTCGTAAAGAGTAGGCTAATGCCGACGCCGGGTTTCTCTCCACCCTTTATCCTTTCCTGTCCATCCCCTATGGCGCAAATGACCTTAGCTGTCGGTCGCCTCCCCTAAAAACTACTACTACTACTCGAATTCGGCAAAATTTCGCACTTTTTCTCACATCTAGCTCAGGAAAAATTATGATAACTGCTTGAATCCAGGAATAAATTCTATTCTAAAATCACTCTTGAGTAAATTTTCAGTGTTCACACTAGACACTCTACTTTTGATCACTCCATGTAAATGTGTTTCATGTCATTGACTTTTTAGAGTAGGTATCAGAGGAGGAGTGTCAGGCAAGAATTATTTTATCGTGTAGGGATTCCCATCTTTGGCGGCTCTCAAGAAAGTAGTTAATACCTCTTATTCGAACTTAATTGAGTACGATTTCTCCAAATCTCTTTTGTAGGAAAATCGGGTTTGGATCAAGAAATTACCGACCTAATCACTAGAATTTCATTTCATGGAACTGATTGATTCTCTGACTGTATTTTAGCGCTCGTGAAATTCGAGCTTAATCATATTTTTCTCGCCATTGCTGACCTTTATCCTTAAGTGGATCAAATTTATTCCTAAAAAGAGACATGCAAATATTTCTTCATTACCCTCAGAAAAAGAGGAAGGCTGTGAAAAGGGGTAAATATTTGTATCACGATGACTTAATACAATCAATTTGAAAATTACCCAAAACAAAAAACGGGTTTTAATTCTCATTCTTTCAGGTCTCGCAGCTCGTGATCAAAACAAAGCCTGGATTAAGTGCAATAATGATTGATTACCCACCTCAGACGCTTTTATGCCGTTTTCTATCCAAAATCGTAAATAACTGATGTGTTTTGCTAGTAAAGTTGTCTTTACCAAACACTACATTAGGAATAAACTTGAGATGCAAATCGAAGGAAAGTTTTGTTGAATAAAATGTTAAATTCAAGTCTTACGCTTGCAATACTATATTTATTGAATGAACGATGTCAACTTTTTAGGGCAAATCCTCTCTCTTTATTTTATTGTATTTATAGCTTAAATTTCGTTAATTGTACTAGCGACCTAATAAGTATATAATGCCGTGTCACCCAACAAACTAGGTGGTTATATAACTGGGTATACGAATTTTGTCGATGATATCAGGATGCAAATTACTATCTGCGTGAACTAGACATTCAAAAAAACACTAATAATGATTATTATATAAAAATATAAGTGGTGTCATAAAAAGAAGTCTTACTTTATTTTGTGCAAATTTATTTATTATCAAGTGGGGATTTAATAACCAGCTCCACCAAGTTTTGGAATACCTCAAAATTGATACATGGACGATTCCGTTTACCTACAAGTGGCTTATAAATGATAGTTGGCTGATACGTTCATGCGGAGGGTTATAGGGTGTGATGTGGCGGTGTAGGCTTGAATTGTTATTCCTCTAGGATGAAAATGGGCCCTTTCAAAAGCCTAGCGGATTTCGGTTTCGCAATTCATCACATAGTTTTCGACATCTTTCAGTGAATCTCCACAAACTGATACTCAGCGCCATCGTTGCAGTCCACATTTTGGAAACCACTCACGTTAGTTAGGGCTTGCAGACTATAATTAGCTCCCCTCTTGTCACTCAACAATGATTTATTGAACTTTCGAATCGGAGAGTCAAATCCGGAACCAATTTCTCCCTTCCTCCACCCCCTCCATTCGTCTTTCCAAGTGGCACTCAAAAAGAAAGAAGAAAGCGGAGGAACGATCCCTCACGGTGAAATAGGAGCGTGCCTTGCGTAGCTCAGATCCTTAGTTTCCTCGCGGAAAAAAAATCACTAATTGGAACAATGTTTGGCGAGCTCTAAGCCAAGAAAACCCGTCCCGCGCAGAGGGAAGCAAATAGCGCATGCTAGTCTTAGCGTAAACAGGATAAGTCCTTGCCTGGGTTTCTCAACCACCCCGGAGACCAAGATTCTCCGTCGAAGTTTCCGTATTTTCACGGTTCCCATGGTAGCGTTGACTAAATCTTCTCGGTGTTGGTAAATTTCTTAGAGCAACGCAGCGACCAAGCGCGTGAACGTTGCCATGCGAGATAAGACATTTCAGCGGGATCCGATATTTGGATAACGTGAATTTGAACGGGTTGGATTCTTTGCTGAATTCCTTCCTTCCCTTAGGTTCCAACCGAATTTTACGGAGGAAATTTCAGATTGATCCCGGATCTAATTCTCAGTAAAAATAATGAAAGTTTAACTCTTGATTCTTTAAGCGATAGTTCATTGACATCATATTTCAATAAATCAAATCACGCTCCAACATGTCCATATTTGGTCAAGTAGACGCTGCAAAATGCCAAATTCGTCTCTCTAATCTCTTCCAGCTCCATTTCTTGGCCACGGTTTGCTTGCTTAGCACGATTTATCAGTGAGACTAAGGGCAATAGGGGGTAGCTGTTAGCACGCATGCGGGAGACTTCCACATCAATGACTCACCACGCTTCCCTTGGCAAAACTCGATACATCTACGTCTTCTGCAATGCACTGAATCAGTTGATGGCGCTGGAAATATTCTGTTGCAGTCTTGAATATAACTGCCACATGGAGATATTTAAGAGAAGTGTAATTTACAAAAAAATAATAGCCATATTACGGGAAACCGTTGATAATTAGAGTTATGATAATTTACAAATTTTTACCAAAACTTATCCCATTCATTTCCTGGTGAAGTAAATAATTCATTAATTTTCACAGTTTGTAAGGTGACTACCGGCCATGCAGTTTCAACGTGCTGCGTTAATCGCCAAAGAAGAAATCCTACAATCTACTTGACGCGGAGATGAGGAATCAGTGCCGTAACGTCTCAAAGTATGTACCAAACATTCATCTCTTACGATTACAAGCCCTCACCTCATAAATTAATTTTAAAAATTTCCGCATCACCGTCAATGATATGCACCCAATGTAATTACACGTAAATTTCAGGCTATTTACAATGTTTTCACTCAGTTTTACGCTAAGTTAATTTTAACACATATTGTGTTATAATTAAGTCTCTCGGAACACTGAGGAATATATCATGCTTGACTGCGAATTATGTGCATCCTGATTTGGAGACCGTTGCGCTCGGGTCGTAGTATTTTAAATGTGTTCTTGGCTTTGTCGCCAAGTGAAATGTGTGAAACGAGACGAGTCTGACCAGAATCAAGCTTCGGTATCACCCAAATATATATGATGACTTGACCAGTGACAATTTAAATAAATTGTTAAAAACTTCAGTAAGTACGCTAGGTTTCAGCTATTATTATTTAAGGATAATTACTCGTATAATTACTATGGAAATATCTCTTTGAAGCTACCAATATATCTCGTCATTCACCTCCTTTCCGTTAGATATAATGAAGTAGAGGGATTTTTAGGAAAAAATATTTGAATTCAGAACTCAGTCGGCGTATCACGACAGTATATAGGCTATACCATATATCTACTGATAACGATGCATAAATTTGATACGAGACCGATCTACCCAAGCTTTGTACTAGCTGAGCGAGCTCTTAACTGCTCCCCAGCCGAGTTAAGCACCAGGATTGAGTAAGGCGGTGAGGAAGACTTTTCCACTTGCGGTTTGTATGGGGTTGGGAACATCTGATGTTATTACGATTGGATTTTCAATTAGAATATACGAGGAACTGAATGGGGATTTTTAAGAGCGAAGGCGCACGCCACATCAACATAACCCTAATTTGGTGGTTACACTGATATTAATGGTACTTTATACTATGTCAAGCTCGGTTTTATCCGATAGGGTATCAAAGTAGGCACCAGTGCAAACGAAAATCACTGCTTCTCACGATATTATAACCGAGATATTTGGAAAAACTGAGAGCCCTGCAAGTGAAAAGTTCTGTCCTCTGCCTTGATTTAAAAGGAATATAACCATGACGTAAAAAATTACAAATGCAGATATATTTTTCTCATATAAATGGTGGTTCATAAATCTTGAAATCGTAAAAGCATGTTCTTTGCACATAAGCCGAATTATAAGCACTTTTTTTCCTAACACGAAGCATGTACGAAAGCAAAAATTGACTAAATTGAATGAAAGAAATTTTAATATGTGACGAAAACGATAAATTAGGTGGATATTGAATGGTGCTAATAATGTATGATGATTTAACCCTCTGCCACTATACAGCCCTCGTGATTCATAAGGAGGAAACATTTAACTGTGTATAAAGTCGGAGAACAACAGGTGACGACCAAAAAATGGAAAGCAATAACAAATAATCGAGTAAAGATGAGAATACAGGATGAGAAGAAGATTTGCGTTGCCTTCTTTATAACTGAATGCTAAACGAAACAATTTTATGCTGACCTCACTTCAGATTATCCCCTCGAGGTCACCCGCCACTCCCGACACCTTTCCGTTTTTGTTCCTCGTTTTCTCCGCTCCCTTTGGAATAAATCAAATTCATTGCTGTAGCCGATCTGGCTGACGGATAAAGGGACGCGGTGTGGTGGGCTGCAGAAAATCAATTCCCGAATTTCCAACTACTGGCAGTGTTTATGACGGTGTGGAACGTGCTGGAAATGGAAATGCGCACTAAACGAAGGGGATGTTTAGTAAGGGAAGGGAAAGTCGCGCGCCGTCGCCCTTTTAGATTCTGTGCTGCAACACCGTAGGCGCATCCTGTTTGAGAAACCGCGGGACGATTTAGCCGCGGGAGAGGTACAAGGGGCATTGTGCGTCGGTGCGATGGGCTGGCTGGCTCACTCGCAGAAAAGCGAGGCCTCCAGGACTCGTTTCGGGTTTACGAGGAACGGTATTTTTTCACGGCCCTGGATCCCTTTTATCGTCTCGAGTCACCCGTGATGATACGAACACATGTTCAGGAGCAGATAAAAATGTATACCTCACCCCCTTCGTCCGTAAAAGCAAACGGTGCCAAGATCCACAGCGTATAAAAGACCCGGGAATCTCCGAAGAAGTAATTAAGTATCGATTTTCGGGCGAACGGGTTATTGGAAAGGCCGTGGGTGGTTTGGGTGAGAGTGGCTGGGTCGAACAGATACAAGGGGATCGGGCGATGACGGAACATGGGTTAGACATCAAGGGGAGAGACGCGAATGGATAGCAGAGGCTCTGTGTGTGTGTATATATATATATATGTATATATATATATATATATATATTTGTGTGTGTGTGTGTGTGTGTATGTATATGTGTATATATACATACACATATGCATATTATATATAAAGCATAAACACACACTCACACACAGATATATATAGATGATTTCGTCGACGTAACACGGAAGTGTTGAATTATAAATTGGACATCAGCAAACAATTTAGATACACATAAAAAGATCACTCACAAGTTATTTCTTGATCATTTCGACGGAATTCCGCTCTGTCTTCATCGGAAGATGTAGACGGAGCGGAATTCCGTCGAAATGATCAAGAAATAACGTGTGCGTGATCTTTTTATATGTATCTATATTGTTTGTTGCTGTCCAATTTACTATATATATATATATATATATATATATATATATATATATGTATGTGTGTGTGTGTGTGTGTGTGTGTTTGTGTGTATACCTATTTCGGAGGAGAAATACTTGGGCGTAAAGCGCGGCAAGAAACAAACAAGATAACCTCTGTCCTTGGAATTAAGGCGCCGATTTCTTGGCGATGCATACCACATGATTTCTGGGCGAAAAGGCCAACTGATGTTGTGAAATTTGAGAGTGATAGTTTGACGAAAATTTAGGAATTTCCAGTTTTAAACAGTTGTAAATAAGACCGAAATAATGAACCATTGTTGCTCCTTTGACGACTAATACGGTAGATATGATATGTGTAGGGCATGTATTCAGTCACAATATTAGGATAACGCAAAAGCGATTTACTTACTGATGAATAGGAATTTTGGGTACTGGGTAGAAACTAGAGAAAAATTCCCACTAAACCAGCAGTATCACGTTCATTTTAAAATAAAAGAATATATGTATATTATATATTCATATCCACAGTAGGTCCATTCAATTTTAAAATGAATAGAATTCTTTGTTCAAACAATGCCTATGATAACTTATGTCATCTCCCTTTATCTGGAAATCTTAATTGAATAGCTCATGCGTGTTCGTTGCAAATATTCAATTGCGGAACGAAATGAGAAAGCGTCATCCAATACTCTTCGTTACAGATAGTGGCGCAATTTTTTATTTTTTCCTGAGAACCAAAATTGTTGAAACTGAGAGAAAAAACTTGATTGCTCAGTTCCGTGAAAATAACCATTAGTACTTGAAAACTAGCACGATTATTCAAAAATATTTTTTTATTTTGCAGTCTATAGATTTCACTTTATCGATTGCATCGCTAGGGTTCATGCCGTCGCTCCAAATGGACACAGTAGCAGGTAACAAAACAGGGATGCCCTCTTCCGAAACTCCCATGTAACCCAAATGTAGAGCATGGATTGCACGACTGCGATCCGTGAACGAGATGCACGTCCGAACAATTAGCCGTCCCTATCCAACGGATGCCCGGATGAACTTCGATACAAAAAGGTTCACGAGTTCTCGACGCAGGGAATGGAACACCAATTGTCGGGCGCGGTGACCCCCACAACACCTCCGCTCCACTAACTGCTCTTTTATGGAAGGAAACAATAAATACTCGAAAGGGATAAAAATATCGACTTGAGAGAAAGCCGTTCCTCGCCCACCGTGTGTATCTCTACCGATGGAAATATCGAGGCGGTAGAGGAGCGAGGGGACGGGAGTACGCGTACGTGAGGGGGGGGGTGAGGCGAAATGGAGGGTTAGGGGGGTGTCGGATGTAGGGTTTAAGCCGTGCTAAATCGACAAGTTTAACAAATCACCCCGCAAATCGTCAAGGCTGTCGCCGAAGTTTTTAAGGCTCTATCGTGTGCGAAGATGAGAGAGACATTCAAGACGGAGGCGATGAGCCATTTTCAGGACGATCGCCAAAGTGGAGCAAAAAAAAATAACGTGAAAAATGAAAGGTCGTGAGCCTCCTTAGTCAAGGTGAGGTTCTCATCCCTTTACCCCATTCTCTATCGCACTTTATACGAGGACGACTCATTGTCAGAGGGACCGAAAGAGAAGAGATCTAGAGAGAGTGAGAGAGAACGGGATGCACTGGGAGAAAAAGTTCTAGTGGGAAGGAGACTCTCTCCACTCGGGCCACGAGGCCACGAGGAGCTCGCTGCCCGCAACTACCACCTGCTACATTTTTCAAACTCCTCGGAAATCAACACCTGACCTCTCCCACGCATCTCTCCCCACTCATCCTCTCTCCCTTCCTCCCCATCCCTCCCGCTAACCCAGTCTATCCCCCCGGTTCCCATACGAAACCCCTCCCCGCCACTCGCGCCCGCGCTCCTCCACGAGGCATTGGGAGGAATAGAGAGGGCGGAATCACAACCACCGTAACCAGGGAAGCGCGCACACACACAAGGATACACATAGACACACACACACCAAGGACTCGAGCACATGCAATCCATATCTCTTTCTACTCTCTCTCTCTCGCACACAAATGGTAGGATCTCTGGGACATCCATCAAGAACGAACCTTGTTTCTTTTTCTTTCCTTCCCGGTTGCGCACTGATATTCTCCTTTTTCCTTTTGGATCGTGTCACTGTGGTTGAGTCCCTTCTTCCTCGAATCCACGGTACGATTTCCGGACGTGCCGCGACTTGAGGCCACTCCAACCTCCTGCGGTGTTGTCTCTTCTTTCTTTTTGAACGACTGCTGGCCTCACTTTCTTCTTCCCGGCGCCTCCGTCACCAGAGCGAGTGTCCGTCGGAGTGGGCACTCACCCCCCGACCCGAATCGCGCGGGGGTCCTCACTCCCGGTTTCTTTCGGAGGTGACCCACAGAGAAAAAAACATCACGTCCCCCCCTGTCGCGTGCAAAACAAGTCCGGGGGCGTTTTTTTTGTTCGTATCCGATCGAGTCGGACGAAATCGAATCGGTTCGCAACGAATCGGAACTTCCTCCCTGCCTGCCGACCCGGCGTCACGTGAAGGGTATCTCTTCTTTCCGTCACAGGGAACGAACCTCCCTCTCCCCCCCCTTCCTTCCCTCCCTCCCTACTGCAGAAAGTTCAATCTTTCCCACCCCTCCAAGCCTTCCCCCTCGCCACCGGGGTCACGGATACGAGGAAGCGGTGGAGGGAATGGTGGTGCCGGGCCGGATCGGATCGGTTCGGATCGTATCGGGTCGTCCTCACCGCAGCGGACCCCGCATCACCAAGACGAAAGAGTGTTTTGCTCCTCTTCGGGGCAAAATAAAAAAAATACATGTGTGTATATAAATATATACTACCTCGCCCCACTTCCCGCAGTCTCAGACGAGCACACACACACCCACGAAAAGAGTACTGGCGCACACAATCCGCCGCGGCGGCCGTCGCTTAACGCTGAGAAAGAGAATGAACCCATCCCTCTCGGCACGTCCCACTCCGCAGTGGGATGAGGGAAAGATGTATTTCCCCTCCCACTCCAACTCGCAATAAATCCACTTCGCCCTCTCCCTCACAAATTCACACACACACTCACGCGCACGCTCTCCCCTTTTCCTTCTCTCCGTCTCCCTCTCTCTCTCTCCCAGCGGGTGAATCCGCAGGAATCCTCCACGGTTCTTTTATAAATCTCGCGGACGCCGATCGCCGGGATGAGGCGCCATCCTTCCTCTCCGGGGTCGGCCAACGAGGGGATGGCGATCGCCGTCGTCTTCCATGCGGGGGGGGGGGGCGCTGGTGGAGGACAGAAGCACTGGCCTGGTTGTGTGGGAGCAAAGAGGGAGGTGTTTCAGGAGGGGAAACGAGAGGCTGGGGCGGGAACGTGGGAGGGGGGCGTAGGCGACCGGGCCTGGGTGGGAGAAACCGCGGGAGATACAAGCGGAGAATCGAGACGTGTCTCGCGGGAGGGACGACGGGCGAAGGATGGCGGGGTACCGGCGGTAGTGCTTCCTCCCGCGGTCGGACGTCCAGAGCACTCCGGCTATCGCTAAGGGGGTGTATCGTGTGGGGGGTGGGGAGCACACCAACAGAGCGCAGCCTACCGCGGAACGGGGCACACACACCGCTAGGGAGCGCCGTCGGTGTGCGTTTGGTGTCTCCCGAGGCGTGGGCCACGCACGATGGACGATAGATGGGAATAGGAGGGCGTTTGTGTGGGGTGCGGGAGGAGGAGGGATGGCGGGATGTTGTCGGGGTTGGGGGAGGGGTTGTTTTGTGTGAGTGGGGAGGGGAGAAGAGAGGTGTGGGAAGGGGGGTGTGGAAGGAGGAGGGAGAGGGGGGTTGGGCGCCGAGACACCAAACTACCGCCTCACGCTCCACCTCTCATCCTTTCGTCCTCCTCGTGTTCTCCTCCCTCTCGTCCTCATCCTACCCCTCTCCATTCCTCACCCCCCCCCCCCGAAACCCCTTCTCTTTTTCGTTTCCCTTCGGGAGACCCGGGAGCAGTTCGAGTCCGCTTAGCCGTGCCGCTGTGCTCCCCAAAATAGAACCCCCCGGTATAAAGGCACCCCCAGGCCGTCGACACCCCTTCCCCTACACTCCCCGTCCTTCTCCCCCCCTCCTCCTCGCGACCGAACCAACCTCCACACGCACGCACGCACTGTCCTCCCCCTCCCCTCCTTCCTTTCTTTCTTCCCCCCTCCTTCTTCACCTCATCCTCCTCCTCCTCTCCTTTCCCCCGCCAGATCCTCGCGAGGCACGCGGGAGTGGAGCGGACTGAAGGACACTCTCGCGGAAAAGTCTCCGCGACGAAAAGTGGGACTCTTCTCTTCTCGCCCTCCTGGGTACTTAACGAGGCGAGGTGATTCGCATCCGCGGATCGAGGGAGCTCTGAACTTCGACCTGTCGCCTGTCTCTCTACGGCGTGGGAATCATTTGCGGGATTAAACGTTTGGGTGCCTCAGATCTGCCTCCCATTTGGTTTCCTTTTGGGTCGGGGAAATGCGACTAAATGGAGATGCCACAAAGACAATTTCTGTGTCTGATGGGTGCCTATTTACGTAATTGGGCTAATGCTGGCGGACTTTCGGAGTGCATTGTGTACGAGTGACTCTAGGAAAGAAGCAATATCATTTTATTGCTTTGGGTAGAGACCCTTGGGAGTAAAGGGAAAGAAGAACGTCATGCGTAGAATAAATGAATAAATATAGCATTCATAATAGCAGAGCGAATAAATGTAGAGTATATTCATGTCCTCATATTTTTTTGTGTGATGGAATTTAAAGCAAGAGGTTGTATGTTTATGACTGAAAATATTCTAGTGAACTTAATTGTTTATTTTTTAAGGATAACATATCCTGGATCATTTTGAAAAAAAATAATTTGTAAAATCTGTAGTCACAAGTGTGGGTGAGTCTGTGCTGATGGGTTACTTCTTGTGTCACTGATGCCAGATTTCAGAGATCAAACAAGTGTTTTGGCACCTTATGAGAGAACTAGTAGACGAGGACACAAGGCTGATATTTACGTCTATATTTTGTTTCCACTCTTTGGAAATTAATCCCGCTCAGAGAAATATGATCATTATGGCACAGAGGAAGCGTACTAATTGTTCATGAGTTCTGGAACCGTTGTAGTTTTATATTAGAGCTCCTGCAAGTCATTGAAAACCAAGAAACCATCAACTGTCAAAATTAGAAAATATGAGGGTTCTATTCGCAAAACTAACGCTTACTTAGTGAGAATGAATTCTCGTATGGAAATACCCCTTTATGGACTCTGAACGAGTGCAAGGGAGATTTTGTTTTTAGGAAATATGGTAGTTATCTCGCCATCTTTGATGGTACATGGTATTCCATAGTCGGTGGCTCATTGAATGAACACACATTCAAGCTCCTGCTTTCCTATCATTCTGGAATAGTGAAGGTCAACTTCGTCAATTATGATACGTGGAATATTTCAGGTATGAAGAATATTTCATTCCTGTATATCAATCTATATAACTGTCTTAGTTTTGAAATTTTTCGGAAACAGGAACCGAAGTAAAAAACGCACTGTATTGTCCGCTGCGAGAGTGTGTGTCGCCACTATGTTATGATCCGGGCCGACCAGAGAAATATTCCTCTTCTTGGCAGGCCTGTGGCATGGACACTTACTCTAAAAAGATGCATCACTTCTACCGGATTATAAAAGGAATAAACCTTTAAAAATGTTCTAAGATCCCAAAAATCACTGAACTTAACTTTAAATAATTTCAGTACAATAAGTCTACAATATTATGCGCAAAGAATAACATATGACAATTGCAACATCCACCTCTTCACTTTACTAGTGGAGGTATCTTTGATCACCTCCTCATAATTAATTTGCATTGCCAGATTTCATTGATCATGATGTATCAATGGCAAAAAGTTATTCTGCTAAACATCAAACGTAATGGCACATATAGCAATATGCGTCTACGTATGCATCTACCTAGTTATTCTTTCCAAAAATATATTTAAATATCAAATAACAGCAAAACATAAATGACCTTTATAGAGTTTGTCTATCCTAACATATATTCACGCAAAAACTCTTATTTCAATCTTATCAACGCTAATTTTTTTTCAAACAGTTTTAGAAGAATCATGTTTGGTTTTAGGCAACTTGGGGTATTGAACTAATGCAAGCACAAAAGTCAACCAGATGATTTGGGCTTCTGCGATATTTATGAGTTCTAAGACCATTATCAATAATACTTTCGTACTCTTCATTGTTAATATTTTTATGTGCCATCGATTTATGTTAAGAGCAGTATATATACATTAAAAATATTATCATTGCTCGGGATTGAAGGGTCGGCAGTGAAAATGTCACCTTTAGAAGAGGCATAATCTTCCGATTAAATGCCAGTGGTGTACTCACTAGGCTCACTCAACGAAAAGTTTTAGCCACTATGGATTCCTCTCTGTTCCTCAAAGTTGCTCCCTCATTACTTTAGTAAAATCCTCCAATGTATATTGGATGGGATGAGAGGATTGGAACAGAGATTGCTAATGAATTTGGTTGTTAGTAAATTTGAGCATTAAAAAAAATAAGTAAATTTTGCCAAAAAAATGGAAGAAAGTAGACGAAAATCATTTTACTATATTTATCTTTTTATGACTAAAGATGGTATCTGACATCAATTCCTTATCTTACCCAAGGTGACTGTGAATTGACGCACTTAAGCTCATTAGAATTGAATACACTAATTTTGGAGTCTATGGAATCAGGATTTTAAAAATAAGAATAGAACCGTTCCTATATTTTATAAACCTCTTTGCTATTCAGCGACATGAAATACTGGAATGAGTGACAGTTGAAAGAATTAAATACGATAAATCAAAGGCCACCATGCATTGACAGAGATTAAATCCTTTCACGTTTAAGGCCATTATCGGTTTTTACAAAATTGAATACGATGGCATATAATGAAACTAACGAAGTTCATTTCCCTAAGTTTTATTAAATATGGTCTACTTTCACAAAGCTAAGCCTGCTACTTATGATTTTGTTTTAATTAAAATGCATTAGAAAATCATCACGGGCTTATAAGTTTGTTATTAATGAAAATAAGGCAATGGGCCTGTAGTATGAGATGAGGAAGGTAATGAAATATGGTTGATCGTGTGAAATATGAGTTCTTCTTAAATCGATTAAGTTTTGTGAATTTGCAGTTTTACTTCGACTAAGAAGGTACCATTTGAAGAATACAGCAAAAAAGTTGTTAGTTACGTGTAATTTTAGCATTCGTACTTAGTTTGAGTCAACTGAAATTAAAATAATGGATAGTGAGGATAATATTTTATCAGGATTCTACCTTATTAAAATTAAATTGGAAATCGACAAATAATTCTCACTTTTTAGGATATATTTCACAATACAAACGTTTGGATTCGTAAGATTTAATTAAGGTAGCAAAAATAAAAATTGATTTTCATGATTACCCTGGAGGCAAAGTATTTACGAAGTCCATATTCACCTTTAAATTTAGGTTTCAGGATTTTATATACCGAATCCACTATCAGATTTATCGTGTCTGGTTTTGTTGTATTAATGCATTTTTACCAAAGCCCGGTGTCACTTTCAGCATAGGCGTTTGGCATTATGTAATAGGACTATGAAACAGCCGAAGAATTCTTCAAAGTTCTTTTTTAAGGGCTGATAACTCCTTTACATTTTTGTCAAAGGTTGAATCAGGAATATTTGCAAATTTTAGTAAAGGGAAGAACTTTACCCATATGCTATTTTTTTCAGATTTATATTCATGGTATTGCCTTTCATTTGCATGCGATCACATCTCAGAGTGTTTGTTACAAATTTCCACCAGTAACAAATCCATTGATAGGTATTTGAATCCATATCGACGAAGTACTTTCATGCGTCTTTTAGCCCTTTTATATACTGGCGTATTTAAATAATTATTCATCATTTTTGGGTTGAAGTGTACTTGAGAGAAAAAAATAACGATCTTTAAGTATGTCAGAACTCAAAATGGCTGGACTTGAATGTGGCGACCGAAGCTAAGTCGAACTTGATCTCCGGGTCTTGAACATATTCACTCTCGGTTTGGGGGAATGCCATGGATTCTTAAGATTACAACCCTTGCTTGACCCGAATAAATTATCCTCAATTCTCTCCTACAGGAAGGCGTAAGCACCGAACAGGCCCTCCATCTCAGCATTTTGGCGGATGGGCGAATGGGCTCATTTGCCGATTCTCTCGGCTTCGTATGATCATCCAAGATCTTTTCCAAGCGATAAGAGATTCCTTTAGGTCGCACTGATCCCCCTGAATCCCCTTTTAACTCGGCCAAGTAGTTTTATCAGAAATATATTTTCCGTCTCGGCTGTGGGTATGGTTGGAGATAAAGGAGGATTCGAAATGGGGTTCCATTACTGACCCGAGTCCGAGTGCTCTCAGTCCCTTCGGGTTCAGGTTTTTCGGTCCTGAAAAGTTTGCGTATCCTCCTCGCCCATCGAAGAGCATGAAATAAATGTACACTCTTTTTTTAAAAAAAATTACTCAGTCGGACTTTTGACTGCACCGTCTACGTTTTGAGGAACTAATAAGAGTTTCTTTTGGATTGAATTAAATTAAAATGAGAGTTATTACCTCAGAAAAGGCAAGCCGTGAATGAGAAGAGTGGTGATGAGTAAAAGAGTGTAATTACAAACAAAGTAATACAAATTTTAAAGTAAAGCCATATGAATCGAATGCACTTTGAGAAAGGAAGATTTTTAATATCATTATAGAATGAAAGATACCGTGAATAAGACCAAAGAAACATTAGGTACATCATACAAAGAAATATAAGTTGATGGAGGGTTCCTAGAGAAACAGTAAATAATCAATCGATAGAAAATGCTGCACTCAACAAATTTTCAAAAACGTACGAATGATTGATTTGAAAAAAATAGACGAACAAATGTGGATAAAAACTATTTGTAATGGACAACGATGCTGTAAGCTTACAAAACCATTATTTTACAATGACTCATTGGAACCGTAAACCACTTCATCTAACGTAAATCTTCAACCTGTAGTAGCTTAATGACTCAAAAATTGTTCCAAATCACTCCTTGGTTCTGGAGTGTAGTGAAATAGATTTTTCTGTACCCAATTAATGGTTTGATTAAATCTCAACCGTCTGAGCCCTCAGTCTGCACTAGGGTTTCTCACATACCGTTTTTGGCCCGACTCATTATTGAAGTGCGATGAGCTTTATTGCTATTTTTTTCCATTAGTTTTCGTCGCCTTTTTCTCTTGCCATTTTTCTTCGTATAATGAAATGAAAGCTCTGCAGTATATTGAAAACTTTCATTCAAGGAAAACCTCAAGGTGAAGGTAATAAAATCGTTCACATTCTGCAGGTGCCCTTAATCGAAAAACCTCCAAAATATTTTCTTAGTAAAAAGTTATTGGACCGAAAAGTAAAGATACGATTAGAGAAATGGAAAAATGGTTAAATGCTCCGTCAGTTATTCAATCGGTTGCCAATCTTTTGCCCGTGAAATAAATAATCCTCTTTTAAAAAATCACTCGAAATATGCTTCTGAAAAATATCGAAAAATAAACAACAATAGAAATGCCTGCAATTATAATGCAGGAAATACTTCAATTGCAAATTGTATTTAGTCACGCGCGCGTGTATTCATATGCTTTTTTTGGAGACTCGCCGTGAAATATATCATTCGACTTGTTAACAACCCGTATTTATTCGACTACTTATTTCCGGATTAAAATTTTCTGTGAATTACACTAAAAATTGAACCAAATATTTAAGACAAACAGATTTCCCGTTTACGTGGAAAACTGATTATGCTTGATAAATGCGGCAATATCCAAATGCGGAATTGGATAAAGGTAAAACGAATGGGGTGTTTCGAAGGTATCGGTTTTCGAAGGTAATGATACACTAGGAAAGAACGTAATTACGTACTGAATGATCGTCGATTGAAAATCCTACACCTTGCCAAGATGCACTCGGACGGTAGCAGTTTTACAAATTTATATCCAGTTAACCCTCTTTTCTTTTGATTTTTCAATGAATCTGATTGATTAGTTTTTTTGCCATTTGCCAATAAATATTTTGCCAATAAATAATTTTGTTTCTTGGCTTCTTATGAATTGTGTATAATTTTCTTGTACTTGGGAGTAATTTTGAAGCTATTGCTGGTTGATCATGTTAATATATTCTCTAGGTAATTCCGTTATTTTACAAATAACACGGCAGTCATTTTAATTCAATCTATCGTGACATTTATTAAGTGTACTGGAAATCAGAATAAGTGTTACTGGAAAAACGGGAAAATCCTCTAAATTTTTTTATTTAAAACAAACTTCCTGATGAGATAATTTCTGTGGCAGTTTCTGGGAGCTGCGTACTTCGTCCCGCATGAATCTATTTTTTCTGAACTTCGCTGGCATATGTCATAAAAACTGCCTCCAAGTGATATATTAGCTCAAAAATTGCTTGTTTTGCATTTTTCACCTCCGCAAATGAATGTATTCATTGTTTGAAGATCCATTATTCTGTTGCTTGGATATTATAAAAATGGAGTGCGCGTGGATATCTTTGTTCGTGTGTAGACTCCAAATTACCTAGAAATGCGCATATACTTATCCTATTTATGTCTGTAATTGATGGTGAGAAACTTCTTCGTTGTGGTTGACTGTTGCAAGGAGATAATTATATATGAGGCGCGGATAGGACCAATATTTCAAGTAGCTACGAAAATCACCATTAAGATCTTTGTTTTCAATCATGTAAATTATTCACCTCAGTTTTTTTCTCAATGATAGACCAACGTTTGAATATATCCATAATTGCACTCGAATTTAACGTGAGCTGTCATTATTGTAGGCGATTGAAATGGAAAACTGTGGATTCCTATCTCTAAACTATAGTAAATGAACGAATATATGCAACGGGTGAATTGGCATTGGCTATTTAATGAAAACACCAAGTAAAGATCGTTACGAAAAATCAAACTCAAAGATGAATAAACGATGAAATTAAAGTGCTTTCGAATTCCTGAATAAATACGAAAACTATTTTAAGTAGCTATAATGATTATTGCTATGCGACCTAACGTCTTTGATTTTATTGAATTGGAAAAAAATCAGTTTTCTCTCCGCCAGCCATTCTCTTAAGATTGCTCTTAGCTACGTCTTCCATTTGCCGAAATAAAAGTAATAGGAATCTTTTGAGTCTAAGTGCCTTCCATGTCCCGAGGAAGGTATTCGCGAAGAATTTTGACTCGGAAGGGAAGGAAGGAGCATTTTGATTTTCGAAGAAGAATTTCGATATTGATTCGGGTAGCAACCTGTCATAACTTGAGGAAATCCCCTAGGAGGCTTGTCTACAGGAATAATATTGAAAAAGATAAACGACTTTATGTCACTTTAAAGAGGGATGGTGAAACGTTGTGACAAGGATGAGTCCCCTGGTATCGTAACCACTTCGAAAGATCAAATATCCGAAAATTAAATTTTATCTAAGCTAAATCGTCCCACAGAAAAATGTCGAGGAGTGTATCATTGTGGAAAATAGGATATTGCCATCATTAAAAAAAGGTGGCGATAGAAGTGAAAATCCGGAATGAGTAAGAGGATTTCTTTTCGGTTGAAAACGATCTGGTGAAGGTATGGGGATTTTTGGTAATCCCCACTAAATCCATAGAGTTTTTCTCACTTTCAAAATAATGCGATACATGTATATATATATATATATATATATATATATATATATATATATATATATATATATATTATATATATATATATACATACATACATATATTATAGACCTATATTTACATATATAAATATATATACATATATATATATGTACATATATATATATAAATTATATGTATAAAATTTTGCTACTTCCAAAGAGCAAATCATGTGTCAAAATCTTATACATAAATAATGGAAGACGAATCGGTTATATTTTCAGAATTAACATCTAAACACTATCATGCTTAGTATTACTTGTACTTAGTATGCGTCAAATTAAGAATGTTTGAAAGAAAATATTAGTTTTATAAAATCGTTATAAAAATTATTTGGGAGAAATTCATCTTAGTTAGAGTCGAACCTTTTTTAATTTTAATTTCTAAATTCGCCCTACTTCTAATTTCAGTAGCCCAAAAATGGTATTATGCGTAACAAAGTATTACGATTCTCATGGTCATTTATGTACATTTTCTCTTCTTTTTAGTAATTATTATTTCTGACTTTGCACTAATTCTCGGCACAGTAGCCGAAAGAATACATTTGTCGATACAAGATATATATTTAACAAAGACGAAATATATTGTAAATAATCAGCGAGTTTTGCAAAGGCGGGGATCCGGGTAAATCGTTATTTCTCACCCGAAGGCTATTCTCACTCACCTCATTACATCAAAAGCCTTTGTCCTTTTTCTGGATAAAGTTAACTACAAATTTTCTCATTTTAGCATAGGAATATTGGTTTTTAATGACGTCACTTTCAATTTTTTTATTTATCTCAAAATGTTTTTTTATAGAGTTCGCACCTGAAACTTTCTGACTCCAATCTAAAACTTTTTAATCAATTTCTAAATACTTCCGACTTTTTTCATTTTCACTTTTTAAGCACTTTTAATGCAACAGCACTTTTATTAAAACTTAAAGTAAGCAAAATTTAAAAATAAAATTCTCTCGAGAATTGAACGTGTGGACACAAGGGACAACACGCTGTGCGCGACGAGAGTGAAACCAATATGCTCGGAATGTGTTTTGTATGCATTTTACGGTAGTTTTGGCCCACAGGTGAAATTTTCCAAGCAATAAAAGCAAAGTAACTCAATGTTTTTTTCGGGCTAAAAAAACCTTGGGGAAAAAAATCGTATGAAAATCCCTAGTGTCGATTACGTTATCAACGTTAAAAGCAAGCCTACCAAATCACTGCCCTTTTCACAATTTTGGTTTGACCCCTAAATGATTTTTCACAAAGATTAGACCTAACTCAATATATTTTCCATGCCTAAAAAAATCTGAGGAATTTGAGACGATTTTCGTTAGTGCAAAGCAACACATCATGTGTCAAATTAGGAAATAATTTTCCAATGGAAGCTCAAGAGCAGGCAGTGGAACACGGTCTCATTATAGTATAACCCCCCTCCCCCCAGGCTTTAGTAAGGAATTTCATATTTAATTTGAATTCCAACTTTGTCGCTTTCTATGATTCGATCGATTAGCCATTAGGAACTGGAGCATTTTTTTAAGGAATCTCCGAGTGAAAAATGATTATTTTAATATGAAATAAATGTACTGGAAGAGCAGGAAACTTTTTCAAGCACTTAAGCACACAGGAACTAGAATGGTAAATTATTTGCAGAAATTTATTAAATTTTTGTAGCAAGGCGTACCCGCCATTTGAATACATGTATTTATCGACTTATTAAAAATCAATTAAGTAAGTAATACTTTTTGTTCTATAGTGTGAAACCTTATTTTAGTGTATTAAGTTTTATGTTAACAAGAAAGTACTTGTATCCGTATCCATGAAATCATCATCAGTAAGTTGATTACAAATAGGGCATGCAATAATTTTTAAATTTTTTTTTTCTACATATTTTAAATTCAAAATTTAAAATAAAATCATTCACTTGTAAACTGAAGTGTGATTTTATTCCAGTAATCTACATATAGTCTTTAAATATGTCTTCAGTATGCATAAAATATTTATTTAGCTTTCAAATTGCGTACTATTGGCTTTTGTTCAATATTTGGTAATTCAGTAGGATTCAATTTTAATTCCGAGAGACTTGCAGAATTGTCATTCTATATACAAAATATATTAATTTGAAATAATATTCATAAGTAGCATTTGTATTCCTTGTATTCCCATTAGCATAACAATGAATATTCAATACATTTGCAGTTCTTTTATTAGCTACTATTCGATTTGATGTTAGACATTTTTTATGATATTTCACTGTTGAGTGAACATAAAAGTACAGACACCGAAGAATATTAAATATATTTCATTATTCACCCTTCTGGGTTAGAATTATAAAGCTGCGTATTTCTTTGGGAATACATGCTTTCAAATCTCATAAGTACTCATTTCAGAATTTAATATTCGATTTAAGTTTGAAAACTGTGATAAGAAAAATTATTTTGACCCTGTTAGATCATGATCATGTTATAAATAAAAAATCGTGATTAAAATTTAAATATTTTACATTCTGCTATGCCATCACTTTAGCAGATAGTCCGTCCTTCATGGATACGAGATAATCAAATTTTGATTTGAATCTTCGTCCGTTATTTCGTTGAATGCAATCACTAACCAAATAAAACCCTCCTCAGCTGCCACTCTATTGTGGAGTTCGATACAGGGAAATTAGTCCACGCTCTGCACATAACAGTGAACAGAGTTTGACCCTAAAAGTTGGAGTTCAAATTACCACGAAATTAACTCCATAGGGTTTCATTTTTGAACCTTTGTGAAATGCGAATGTTTTATTTCTAAATTACGCTGATTTTCGGAAATTCGACCGTAATTAAATAATTTAACTGCAAATAAGCATCACGCATGCGCGGAATTACCCTTCCGCTTCGAGTACAGACTCACCAGAGGATCGCCGTCAAAACCGTTCCTCTTATTTCTTTCCTGCTGTTTTAATCATTCTTTTGATTTGGAAAAAAATGAATGCATGCAAAGAGATGGTAATGTTCCTGGATCATTCTGGAGTTTTCAAATGGAACGTTTTTCAAAGTTACCGAGCAAATTCTTTTGGCTCTTTAGCTGAGAGTTGATTTTGTCTGGTATTGAGATAATTTTTCAAGCGAATATAAAAGGTCGTATCATACGGAAAAATTAAATAGGAACGGTGAAACTTTGCACAAGTAACTTTATTTTAGATGACTGCATTTGTATTCGAATTAGCCGAAATAAAGGAGGATTGAATTAATGCGTTCATTTGAGACGGTGGATCGGGGTCCGACTGCTCACGATGCACATGGACAGAATTATCTTGCACTGAAATGAATGCCATCAAAGGATTATGGTTCATACTTGGGGCAAAAATCAACACATGGTCGTGGGAATTATCAAAATATTTTACGGAAATATTTTCTTTTTTTCCTCTCACTGGAAACTTATGCATGGATATGATTTTTCAACTTTGGGTACCTATTTGAGGAAATTTTTTCAATATACCTATTATCACCATTTCTCCCATTGATTTCAGTAAAATAGTTTATGGCCGCGAGTTAATAAAAAAACAACACGCCAGAAATGGGCTATGGTCGGCAAATTCCAAGTCATTCATATTCAACATGTTCTCCGACTCGGCACGCAAGCTAACGATGAGTTGCTCAAACTTCAACACGGAATGAGTCTCGAGCATGCAAACCGCGATTACGGGCTTGCCTCAGAAACTCCTATTCGAAATTCGTATCCACTTGGTATTTTTCTATGATTTCCGGGAACTCGAAAAATGCTAAAAGTCTATTTTAAGGATATATATATTTTTTTTCTTGAGAACTTCCTCGAGATGTGATTAGCTCACGTCGATAATCATTCAAAATCGATTTTTAATATCAATTCAAAATATGCCATGCTTGAAACAATAAAATTTAGTTTAATTGGGAAATATTGTTTATTTTCTATGTTCTCCTGTGAGTGCCGCGATATGGCGTACATTCGTAATAACTCTTCTCCTGTCTTGTCCTGTCTCCGAGGAATCGATCCCTCTGGAGAACATCATCCTGCACACCGATCGCCCATTAACTGTGGCGTTCGTGCTGGGAGGTGTTCCTTAAATGAGTGCAGGAAATAGATACACGCTCATTCACTCACGCACTCTGCACGCCTTTCCCTTTCGAGGTATTTATGACCAAGGAACTCCTAGCATTAAGTTACGAAAAGAAACTTTATCTCTTTCTCTCACTCTAATTTTATCCATGCTTCTCTGACTTAGCATACGTCTTTCACCTCTGTCCAATTCGTACACTGATTTATACGAGATTTATACTCTTAAATGTTCTTCTTTACCTGAAACTTTGATTATTTCTTTCCTTGAGAATCTCCTCCATTTAGAATCCCTCATCCATGGTTATCTTGGTCTACCTCCTCCTCTCAGGCTATATGTCACGTGTATATAAAACCCTCCCTCATCTATCAATTTAGTGATTCTACTCTTCAGTCATTCCGTCATCATTATCGAACCAGCGTAGCGCGTCTTTTATGCTTGTCTATTACTGGTGCATCCAATCCAAAACTTCCTTCAACCCTCCCCTCCTCGTCTATTTTTACCACAAAAATTCCTTTTAGGGACCCACACCCACCGCTAAGTCCACATTCTTGCTTATTCTCGCTCGCCTCATTTTTGCTCCCTTATACAAGTATACGTAGCTTGGGATAAAGCACACATTTTACCTACAAAATTTGAGTTACCTTAGGTAAAAATTTTACTGAGACGCACAAAATCGTATATTTGTTAAGCAATTATTAGAGTTTACATTAATGATAATGCTGTAAACTCGCTATGAAATCATTCTTCCCATTTCTTTTATGAATTTTAATGACTTTCGTTTAGTACGCAGCTACCTTCGATTTCATTCTCTTCATCTGAAGCGTTGAAGATCCTCTGAAGATCATTTGCTACTCTCAGCCAGAAATTTTTACTATGTCGTCGTGGTGCAGAAGAACATCCGTGACTCTGATTCTTACGCCAATTTTATTTGTACCCTTCCCGAACACAATTGTCTAAAAAACATCGAATACGTCCATGATGAAATACACTTCCTTGTTTCACTCCACCCCTCATTTCAAACCGGTCAACCAAGGTTCCATCCACTCCAACACCCATTTTGGTTCTTACATAGATCACTTGTAAAGGATTATTTAGCTAAAGAAGAAATAAGATTTATTTTGAAGATAATAGAAAATTGGAGACTGGAGGGAAAGAGAGATGTTCAAATAGTTTTCGGGATTATGTTGAATTAGTTATGAGAAATTGTTAAGTATCGTAAAAGCTGGTTAACAATTTTGTATTAAACTCTAAAAAAAATCAGTTTTGTGAAATCAAATCATGCATGGTCAAAAAAATCATGAAAGGAAAAATGTTTTGGTGAATTGCCATCTGAATACCTTTCCTGTTGGGAATAATTTCTTTGTATTTTCAGTGATAATGCCGTGAAATTTACGGTATTTTCAATCAGGTTTTGCGTTTTACATTTATATCTCATCTTATTTTCTCAAGTCATACTTTTATACTAACAGATCCCTTTTTCGTGGTAATTTTTGGAGAATGGGGCAAAATTTCCATTTTAATCTCTAAATTTGTTACTGAAAACGTTACAAGGTCTGTCTCAAATTCTCTAGAAACTTGTGGCGACTTACGTTCTGCTGGGAAATGCACTAAAGAAGTTGATTAGCGTTTCTGATAATCTGATGTGCACAGGCATGGGGGTCTAAGTTAAGCCTTGGCCAATGCGAATTTGTCCAAGATAATCCTGTCGCTCTCAATCCATTTCTCTCGGTCCAAGTCGGCTCTCTTCGCCACATCAACCAAAACTTCTTGTGCATGAAATGAGATGAACGGGGAGTGAGGTCTACTCCATTTACTTCTTAGAACGTGGGATGTGGCTGAATTCAAATTTTTGCCGACGTAATTGAGGATTGAGAGCAGAAGGAGCGTCTAGTATTTCTGGACGTCGAGGTTGTTCCGCGGTACATCCAAGGAAACTTTACTCAAGCCATCGATTGACTACGTAACTTTGACGACCTGAGTGAAATTAGAACCTGCGGCTTTAGATTATCGGATGCCACATGAGCTATTTCTGCAAGAATTTGAGGGCCGTACTCGTTACCAACAAAGAGGAGAATTAGGAAAGAATTCGTCGAATTTCTCCACACATTGGTTTACTTTGTAAAGGCTCTCCTATTCGTCTTGCGTTTGTACTCACATGCGACATGTAACTTTTTAAATAGCTCCTTCGCGTGCAGTTTCAAGTTCTTTGGCATGAGTTTCGTTCGTTCAATACCGAAAAGGAGTTAAAATAACTTAAAATACCTTACGATAACCTCGTGGCACGGAAATGGATTGTGACTACTTTTCCAGTATTATAACCAATTTTGAAATACGTCATTCCTTTGCAGATAAGGAATTCAGATTCAATAAAATGCTCAACTAAGAGTTAAATTGATGGTTATTGGAAAAAGTCAATTTTATTTTCCTATGTTTCGGGATGTGTCAAGGTGTCGCTCAGCTAAAATTAATGATAGGGTGATGATGAATGATGCGGTGGCAACGAGCGATTTTCTCACGTTTAAGTGCATGGACGGTGAACTGTTTGTACAAAGGCCCTTCCTTAAACAGTTATCATGAATCGATTGATAGAATCTGTTTAACTATCTCAATTATAATATTCTGAATCAATCCTGTAATTTGATGATGGCAAACCATCGAGGAAGACTTTATGAAATATATCCATAATTTAAATTAATAATGTTTTATCACGGCAATACAGACACACCCGCGCCTCCAAGTGTCTATGATCTCAATTAAGCAAATATTAAAGAATACAACTGTGATTTGTTGTAAATGATAAGTACTGTAGCATAGTAATTTTCGTTGCAATTTTTTCCATGCGCAAATTACTGAGAAAATTGACACAATTGATTTCACCTTCAAGAATTGGGCCAAATGTGATATAAAGAGTGCAGAAAATGCGGCAGCTTTTACACTAGAGTGAGGTTTTGTCAATATTCCATTAAGGTATTGCGGAATCCTCAATTCTGTTTCAAAAGAGCTAGAAAACTTCTTAAAAGCACTGCGGGTAAAATTCTCTTGGGAGAAACAGAGTATCTTAACTTCCACTGCGGACCGAGAAAGGCTCCAATCCATGTTTTGATGGGAGAAAGGTGTATAAGTGATATCGTCACTAGAAATTGATATAGATGTTAAAAGCCCTTGTGTATTTAATGCATACTACTGTCATTTGAGATGCATTCCATTATATTTGAATTCGTAAATTACAGATTGAGTATGCTTGCATGCTGATATATCCATGAAAGTGTTCCTTGAATCAACATGAACCTTTTTCTTTCGTTTATATCCCTATTATTTACTATTTTCATCAACAAAAATAATAACTTTTAGATAAATCAAAGAATTATTGTTATAAATTTGTAAAAGTGAAGAATATTGAAACGTTGAACATAAAGTATCGTCAATCTTCATGCAGGAAAAATGCTTTTGAAACATGGAAATTTTGGACATGCTGAAACAATGGATAACACACTCCCGATAAGATTCACTAATTTTAAATATGAGGATTAAGTATCGCGAGAATACTCCACGGGTATATATTTTTCATCGTAATTATGTCTTGTCACTAAATTCCAGGAGCCTATGGCAAACCTCTAAGAAGCTGACATAATTATTTCCGCAATGTTATAATGGAAAATTGAACTCTTATGAAATAGTAGAACCATAGTCCAATAAATAGCAAGTCAGTGTACATTCTTCACCTTTTCCAGAGAAATCCATTTCACCTTTAAACAACGAAAACTGGATTACTAAAAAAATATTATTTAGTTCCAACTAAATGAGACTAGACAAAACTCGAGACTTAAAGACTTATTATGAGAGAGTACATCATGAAACCTTTCAGTTACTCGGACTCTCTTAGCCTCAAGTAATTAATCATTTCTTTCTTCATTTTTAATGGACATCGGGTAGAATATATATGTGTGTGTATATATATGTATGTGTGTATATATGTATATATATATATATATATATATATATATATATATATATATATATATATGTATGTATTCTACCCCATTCAGCCACAAATATAGAGATAAGGACTCGCGAATCTGCATATATAGTATATTAGCTTTACGATCTTTTGAAATTTCCGGTCCCAAGCGTCACAACTACATTACTTCCCAGCATACCCTGCGCCTCCCGCGCCCCAGGCCTCGCATTTCCTCCGCCCGAAACCTTACAGTCTGCCCTGAGAAAGGCCTCAGAGAAAGTCATAAGCTTAAACTTTCTGAAATGTGAGGGTTCTTTTGTGGATTTTCTGTGCTATTATTTTGTTTTGCCTTGTATTGTGCCGTCCAAATTTTATATATATGTATATATATATATATATATATATATATATATATATATATATATATATGTGTGTGTGTGTGTGTGTATAATATTATATATTATATAAAGAAACCATAAAAATAGTAATCAACCCGAAGGTCGGTTTGGTAGATGATGGCAGAGTTCACCCAGTATTTAGCCCGACGGCGTATGAAATTCACATATCAGGGTAGGAGTACCAGTTCCTTTCCATGCGCCGGTTATGGTTTCCTAGGAAGATCTAGTACCCAAAATACCACATCGCTATATATTATATATGTGTTGATGTGTATATATATATATATATATATATATATATATATATATATAACATTTTACGATACAATAGCACCCAAAAATATACATAGAGAACATGTAACAGAAAGTGACACTGATATTTCAGAAAGCTTAAGCTTGCGGCCTTTTCTAAGGCCTTCTTCAAGTCAGACTGTAAAATAGTGTTCTCTATTTATATTTTTGTATTATGCCGTCCAAATGTTATATTGCAAAAGAATGGAGCACGTTCAGGTCCGCAGACGTCATAGAACTATGGTACTACTCTATTTTATCTCATCATCTCTTAATAGGAAAGTTTATATGGTCCTAATGTTGAAGTTTTTCACGATATGTGTGGGATGTTTGAACTAATAAATAGCTACTCAAAACATAGAGACAAGAAATAACGTAACACTAGCCGAAAATATTTAATTTTCGTTGGTGGTACATAGGACCCAAGGACATAGAACAAATCACAAAAGACGTAAATCAGAAAATTTATAAAGGGTGATGGAAAGAACATTGAATTGGAAAGACTGGAGGGCTGGGGTAAACCAATCGTAGTATTAAAGACTGATGATAGTGATGTACTACCGCCATCTTCCCTCAAGGAAGAATAGGAGTATGGGTACACTCACATACCTATGCAATATCATTGGTACTAACTTTTAAGATAAGTTTTGGATGCCTACAGACTATGCAACGTAGGACGATTGATATATTTGCTTCTTCTAATGAAACTTAATCCTCTTTCAGCACCACAATAAACTCGTGTTCAATCCAGCCTATTTCATTCCTCCTTTAAATACCACCTACATTTGTATCGTATTCCTACCACTGCTACGCTACCCTAACCTCCTTCCCTTTATCAGAGTCTCCAACATCCCATCGCCGATCACAATGCACTGCATCCGTCTTTCCTGACGCCTTTGGATTGGCCCCAAATGTCCCATATTCTCTCCCACAGTGTCTAGCTTTACCTTGTTTATTATTTTCTCTGTCCGTTTTACCCTCACCAACATTCTCCACACCCTTGTTTCCAAAAACACAAACCTACGTCTATCATTTTGCTTCAACGGCTATTTTTCCGCGCCGCACTAAACCACGCTCCGTAACAAAGTTTTTACGATTCTTTTATAAACATCCTTATTCAGTCCCTGGTATCAACACTCCCCAAAAACTTCGTTTGAAAGGTTCTTTGCCATGAACTTCTGCCTCTGATATCCCAACCATTTGATCAACCGTTCCACTTTCTAAAATATTTACCCTCCTTATTTAAAGTTTAACTTCCTCCTTCCTTAATCTTTGTTTTATTTACATTTATCCTCATGCCATATTTATTGCATTGATTATTAATGCACTCAGTAGACATTGTAACCCCTTTGGCTGACTGTATGACTTAAGTTTGACAATCCAAAAACCTAACTGATTTTAAGGATAGCCCCCAGGCAAATTTCTCTCTCTAATTCCCGAAGTGATTTTCTTCCTATTTTCGACACGTATACATTGAAAACACGGTTGGTAGTAGACACTCCTGTCTTACTCATTCTAACGGAGCCCATCCTGAATCTACATCTACGGCCACTGAGCAGATCGCGGAGAATTTTAAGCCTATTTGTTCAATGTACCCCTATTTTCTGCTATACATTTTTTAATTCTACCAAATTCACTCTAGCGAACGCCTTGAAATCTACTAAACATACAAGTACATCCTGACCGTATGCTATTTTGCTCTCTTAGAGACCTCATTGCTGCTAAATCATCATGTCTACCTCTACCCTTGTCTTTTTTAATTTTAGTACCCTCTAAGCCACCGCTAGGGTGTGTAGCATGGGGTGAATATTTAACAGACTAATTTACCCTTTCTGAACCTCAACTGATCATTGGCTTTAATAATCATTTGCCCTTCTTTCCAGCCTCTTATTTATGGTCGGCATACTACTTTAGCTTCGTTCGTAATCAAATTTACAATTCTATTGTCATCACACATTGCTCTAACTTTCCCTTATTAGGATTGGAACCGGCACTATCTAACGGAATCTTCCGGCCAAATTCTTCTCTCTTAATAATTATTTCTTTGGCGCCTGTGTAGTACGACACAATGTTGTCTTACTTCGTGGCATATCTTTCACCTTTCTGAGCAGAGCACCAATTTTATCCTTTTCAAACTTTCCATATGCTCGCAATTCTCCTTTAACCATGCTTATTCTACCCCTCTGTTTTTTCCCTCAGTTATATATTCATCTGTTTGTGCTTTCCTCTATCTAATTCTGGGTTTAAATTCGTCATTTTTTTCTCTCGCCTGTCTTATTAATTATCTCGTCTTTAATAGATTATTTCCTTGTTCTTATCCAATTTGCTGTTCCTATAGATTCTCTTCAAGCCTTCGATGTCCTTTTTATTCCATTCCATTTTTCAATCCCCAGGCACTATGGAAACTTCGCTTCCTGGAACTACCGCAATTATTTCCTCTCATTCATCGTATACCCCATTTCTCCATTTCTTCCTCTCTATGGTTACTTTTAGGCATGTAGACCTGAATAAGTCGGAGCTCGTTGTTTCAGCTTTTAGTTCTACTAATAGTTTACTCTAAATCGCCTGCTCTACGCTGTTTACTACGCTTCTTCATACGCTTTTTTTCAATACCATTCCCACCCTTCATTGACTCTATTCCCTTCCACTGTGTATTACTCTGTAATTATTGTTCCAGTAATCTCCGATATTATTTAATTTAAACTCTCACAATCCTAAGAATATCTATGCGCATATATCTATATTTCCTCCTTCCATTTACCGCTTGTCCCTATCACCAGCATTGTTTTAACCTTACGACTCCCTATTCTATATGGTTGGGTCTTCATCTATAATTTCTTCCCCAGTGCTACCGTCGAGTCTATTTGGAAAGGATTTCATGTGATGACGATCGCGGAAATTTTGCCTATCCCACTGATTGGTACGACATACGGCCGAGTGGGCTGAGTGTCGGAGTTGCTTGAACCATGTTCCTATATTAGTGTCCGGCATAATTCACTGGATAAATAATTGAGTTGGTTTCCCTTTGCCTTCCTCAATAGTGTTTTAACGTGAAACCGTCACTCAATAGCCACCCAACTGGGGTAAAATACATTTTCTGCTGACTCTCTGAGGAACAGACGCTGCGTGGACTACCTTTAGCCTGGCTCCGACACTTCGACCTAATTGGCTTGGGTGACACTACCAGGAGAAATTGCCATTGCTCCCGCCAGCACAGCTCTAGGAGTCATCTACAATCACCCTCAAGCCCTTCCGCCGCGTCACTGCTGTAAATCCATGGGGAGGAGTTAATATTGGGTATAGACTACATTTAAAAAAATGGCAATTTCTGGAGGCAGAAAGGGGAACATTTCACTGTTTCACACTAATTATTATTTGCGTGTTTGATGCCATCGCCACACCCCTGTAGATGTGTGTGTGTGTATATTTACACATATATGTACATATATATACTCGTATATTATATATACATGCATATATATATATATATATATATATATATATATATATATATATATATATATATATATATATATATATATATATATATATATATTCACACACACTCTCAGTGCACAAACCCCGATCAAAAGAGTTTTTTCTGCTTAGAATTCGCATTCTTCCACCTCCCGCAATAACACTGTACCTATTTTTATGTGCTATCCCATTGCCTTGTATCTATATCCGTGTAAATATGTTTTCGCAGTTAGAGGGATTTCCGTACTTGGATATATACGTATGTATATAAATATCAGACATTTTTTTGACTCGAGATTTGAATTCTCGGTGGCAGAACCACCTTCTTTAGTATAAAGAAACAATATGCATATGTGTATATATATATATATATATATATATATATATATATATATATATATATATATGTATATATATTTATATATATTTGTGCGTGCGTGTGTGTGTCTTTGTGTGTGCGCGCGCGCGTGACACAGATATACGTAGGTGTTAATGTATAAGAACACATGTATGCATTTATTTCTATATTTATATAACCCATATACGCTTACTTGTATTGAGTGTGTTTAGGTTTACTCACGACATCAGTGTTCGTTGTTGGTTTAAAATAAAACCTCAGAATATTGGCAACGAGCTCAGCTGCAAGAGGAACACAGCTGTGTTCAATATTTTCGTGTTGTTACCTTGATTCTACGTTCCTTTTGTAGGTTTACTGCCTCGCCCAATTCGTTCCCTCGTTCGGAGAGACGGGAATAGGGAGAGAGTGAAAAAGAAAGAGAGAGGGAGGGAGGGAGGGGAGGAGACTGAGGAGGACAGAGAGGGTGAGGTGGGGGAGTCGCAAGGCCCGCCGCGACGAGACGTTTCCCCTGCCACGCTCGGCATGACGTGAACAATTGCCTTGTCGCCGGGGCGGACTCGGCACTTGGGCGCATTTACCTATGCGCGTGTGGGAAAAGGAACGGAGTAGAGCGCCTGAGTGAAGCATCGATTCGTTTTCGATTCGATTTTGTGGTCGAAAACAATTATATCGTTCGCACGATCCACATGTACTTAACCATACGACTAGGTGTTAATATAATTCGACTTTTTGTTTCAACAAGAACAAATTGAAGCTAAATATTATATGATTTCTGACATCACACAAGTTCAATGAAAAATGCCCCTCAACCTTCTAGCATAGGAATTACTTTGGTGAAGATTATAATCAAATAATTTTGTTAAACTCTATCATTTTTATTCCTCCCTGTCGCCAGTATTATTTTTTATTTTAAAATCCTAATCCATAGCGGTGGCCTATGTTAATAATTTCATTTCATTTACATTAGTAAAGGCTTTTTCGTCTCGCGATGTTAATTCCGAAATAAACTGAGATGTTATTGTGCCGGAAAGGTTTATGCGTCAAAAGTTTAAAATAATGACTGTTTCATTTGAAAACTGAAGTTTACTCGATCCAAAAGGAGAGGGGATATGTGGTTGTTAGGTATCAGAAAGCGAATGTTATCATTATCACCATATACGTATATAATGGCACCCTGCTGGGATGCTTTTTAAATAACCTTTACATAAGTGAAAAATATCGCTTCCATTTTTATAATATCTTCCTAGCCTACTATATTTAGTATTTATCTGTAACAAACCCTTGAAGAGACAACTGTAGTTCTTTCTAGGCCATAATTTCTAGTTGGAAACTCGAGATTGTTTTGTGAACACTGCGTTGAATTTCAATATTGATCAAAGTTACATGTAGTTCAGCGCAAAAATGTGACTTCTAAAACCCTAAAACTGTATTAATAAAAAATTTTGATAATAACATGACTGACTGGGATCCAATAACGCTTATCACTTGTGATTTTTAGGAAAGTTTAACATACTTATTATTAAATATAAAAGCAGCTCAGCCAGTTTCCGTCGTTTGTATATGCTTCATAATTTTTGTGCATCCGTTAGGTTCTAACACTGATACATTTCCACAAAATGAAAAACGTGACCGAGCTTCAGATATTATTTATTTTAGTCATCGAGAAATTCCATCATATTACGCCCGATGCAATCGAATGTACTTCTGCGAACTTTAGTATTTAATATGACCGAAGTAAAGTTTTTTTTATACCGAGAACCGTCGATACGTTCCGGTCGCCTTGTCATGGAGACTACCGATTGTGACGGTTAAAACGTGTTCCGAAGGGGACCACGGCAAAGGGGTTGGGAGGGGGAGATGGAGGGGTCTGGGTGGTGGGCGGTTAGGGTGGGGAAGAGGCATGAGAGGCCCTTGCTAAAGGGACTTCTCAGTTTAGCCGGTTACGTAAGAGAATGTTCTTCTGTTCGGAGGTCCCCTTACCCCACCTCGCTCCGCTCAGCCCGAACCAACCCTCCACACGACGCAGGACACAGCGATACAGAACCTGCTTAATGGGATGCCTCGGAAAATTCTCATTATCGCGCTGGGACGGGACGGCGACAGATTTTTGGCAGGGGTGGAAGATTGTGGGGGTGGGCGGGGAGACGGGCGTCAGGGCGGGGGGGGGGAGGACGGGGAGGGAAAGAGTTTTAGGTGGAAGAGGGAGGCGAATGGGGGAGGATTTAGAGGGGGCGGGAGTAAAGAGGGAAGGTCGGAGAGGGGGGGGGGAGAAGGCGGAATGGTGGAAAGGGTTGCCGTTCCAATGAGACCTCTCGCACTCTTTGCGTTGGCGGCGTTCATTCTTTCCCTCGCCCACCCTTTATGTGTGCCCGCCCCTTCTTCCCCCTCCCCTTCCCCTCGCAGCATCAGTTATTTTTTTTCCTCTCTTCATGAACTCCCGTGGGCCGGCGATGCCCATAAGGCCAGACGCCAAGCCATTTTTCATCGATCTCAAACGAGAAATAAAATATTTGCGTGCAGAGCTTAATAAAAAAAATCGAAAATACTATTAAGAAAAAAAATCCCACGCTCGGTAAAAATTTGTTTTGAATTTTATTTATTTTCTAAAAAAAAAGTTTTAAATGATTATTTTAGTGTCGGCCGGGTTGATCTGTATTTTCGTTTGCTCGCCGTTCACCCCTATACCCCCAACGTTCGATGCCATTTAGTCCAGTGATGTCGTTAAGGTCGGTAGCCAAGCCATTTTTCAATCGGCCTGAGACGGCTAATGAAACATTCCCGTCCGGCGTTGAATGCGACGTGTAAAATATTTATTAATTTTGAGTATTGTAAACGGCTGCTTTTGGTATTTTTTTCCAAGATAGTCTCATTTCCCTTTTGCCGCTCTCTTAACCCCTTGGACTTGGACCGGAGTCCTTCCTTATCTTTCGTTTATTGAGTAAATTTCCCAGACCTAATTATGGAATACCTGGGTTTCATAAGGTTTTAGAACTTTATTCGAGAGGTTTACATTAGTTAATTGCAATTATTTTCTGTCGGAGCCATTTGATCCTTCTTTTCCTAGCCATTTAATCCTACAAGGGTTATCTTTGAGTCCCTCCTGAATCGTGAAAATTAGGTAAATTTTGCAGACCTAGCTTCTAGAGTCGAGGCCCCTTGTTTCACAGCGAAAGCTCAAAAGCCATAGATTACCGCACAGTGTTTCGTAAGAGTAAAATTAAACTTCTAAGAACTTTGCTAAAATTTAATCTAGAAGTATTCATTCATAATGTTCAACATTAAGCATCTTATATTACCCTTATGTTTATCGTGACATTGTGCAGCAAATATAGAATTATTTAGTTCTCAGAAATATGTATTTGAGTTAGTGCGCAAAGGATTTTATGAAAAAGTAAAAATTTCACTAATGTGTGATATGATTTTTGCATACGCTGACTATAAGAACTGACCACGTCATCTGCTTGATGAACTTAGTCACTATAATTGTTATGCAAATTAATAATTCTCTGCAGAAACATTTTACAATTTCATAAAAAAATTATAATTGAAAAAGGACTGGTTAGAAACAAAATCAATAGATCGTGGTTAGAATCTCGTTTAAGCCAAATTGTTCTTTTGTTTAATTGATTTCCAGCTCTATTTTTGTGGTAGTCCGATCTTTTCATTTTAATATAAATACTCATATTCAATATTTGGTGAAGATTTAGACCTTTGTACTTTCATTAAATAAAGATGCTTTAAATTATACCTTAATTCAACAAATGAAGAAGAAAAAATAAAAACTTTGAATAATATGTACTCACTCCGGAGGAAATATATCGATCCAAGTAATTTTCATTCACAGTTGAATTTGTGCCAAATTCTAATCGCTCCATGACCCGAAAAAGATTGATTCTTGTTTTATTCTATGCATAAGTATGCGAAGTTGATACATGCATGACAATTTACTAAGCATATCGTTTAGAACAAGAGGCAGGGCGTATTTGGCGTCATAATAATTGATTATAAGTAAATAATCCAGGAATTTCGCAGTGGGTTTATTAAATTGGTGCTGTATAAAACTCCATTCATAGCTGCATTGGATTGTTTAATAATATTACGTCAGCTACTCTCCAAAATAATTTTTTACTAAACGTTCAATAGAGCAAATATATATATATATATACTCATATATACAGAAACATATATAAGGAAAAGGGATAGGAACACGTATAAATTACATATCCTCGATAGCTGCCTCGATAGCAGGACGTGCCTGTGTTCACCGAGTGTCTAAAATTCGCCGGCGTCCGAGGCTTCGGCCGCCGGGGTTTGGAGAGCGGCACTGCCGGACTCTCTCAGAAATCGAGGTTCCGATCGTGTTTTGTTTCGAGCGGCGGTTGACCGCCTAGTTCATCAAGAAGCGTGCAGTTTGACTCTCGACTTCTTCCGCCGGGAAGGCCGTGCCTTTGTTTTGTTTACTGGATCAAGACTGACCTTGATCACTAGTGTAGAGCTTAGGCTCCTTTTTATTTGCTACCGCCGGGTGCGCGTAGCGGGGAGGGAGCGTTCGTGAGTGTTTTTTTTTTCTTTCTTTCCTTGGAGTGCTTTCAGTGCGCTCTTCTTCTTTTCTTGGCACTGGCGTGCTCCATTTGATTTCTTTCAAAATGGTCGTACGTCGCGTAAACACGCTCGCCTTGCAAGTTGATGAGAAGGCGAAACCCCCTACTCCGTTGGAGGTCCACCTCTTTACACTAGAGTCGCTGGGCCTCACACCCGAAGAGATTGTGGCGATCCAATTTGGATATAACCGCCATTTGGTATTCCTGAAATTGGCAACTGAAGCTACTATGAAGAGGATTCTAGATCTTATCCCACGAAAACTACCGTTTCCATCCAAAAATGATCCGAGGACGACGATTACTATTGACGAGACCTCCGGTAGCCCTTGTAATGTCAGGGTTCTATGTCTCCCCGTGGAGACCCCATTGGAAGATATAACAGGCGAGCTTCAGCGTTTTGGAAAAATCCATCGCTCGTGGGAGAACAGGTGGGAGGGCGACAAATTGGCGCGCGTGTTAACAGGTACGAGAGTGGTGCGGATGACGGTCGAAAGAAATATCCCCTCGTACCTCCACATCGGCGGCAACCGGGCCATCATCATCTACGAGGGTCAGCGCCGCACCTGCGCTCGTTGCAACCAAGAAGGCCACGAGCGCAAGACCTGCCCTCGGAACCAGGGAGGGAAGAGCTATGCGGAGGCAATGTTTTTGGCCTCTAATCCGAACACCGCCGAGGAGATAGATGAGCCCGAGATGGCTGTGGAGGAGAGGGCGCGGTCCCTGATACTTATCGAGGGTGCGCCCCCAGCTGTTCCCGCCGAACCCCCGCATCCCCCTCCACTTGGAGGGAAATTTCAGAGGGAGCGAAAGTCGTCAACGGAAGAAAGGGATCCGAAGAAGAAGAGAACGGACGACATTGCACTGCTGATTTCGAACATCGATCAAGCTGCGGTCCCTACCAGCTCGGATACACACTCACGACCACCGGCTCCTATCTCCGTGACCCCGTCAAAAGAGGACAGATCATCCTGCGTCCTTCCTTTCTCTGGCCACGCCAACGATGCGTTCTCCCCGCAATCCTTGCTTCACGGGCTGCTAACTCCCCGAGAATCACGGGTGACAGCGGGGGAGGATGTATCCGATTGCGACTGTCCCCCTTCCTCAACGGCGGGTCCCTCCATTATGGTATCACGGAAAATCAAGAAAGTATCACCGGCCGCGGAAGTTGACACATGTACGAGCAAAACCTTGTCGACGTCAACAATCCCAGACATTCCATCGTCATTCTCCTTTGAGGACAGCCAAGGTGTCGACGATCTTCCCAGGGCTCCTCTAGAGGCGGACCAATTCGACCGATCTCCTCTAATTTCTCCCGACCACCAGTCCGCCACCCCGCCCCCCCCTGAGGCCACGTCCTGGGCTGGGACGGCCCACAGCTCTGCTCGCTCGAACAGGGCCCCCCGTGGAATGCCGCCAAGTAACCCGCTCTTCGTAGAAACCACGGCTGGGTCTTCCTCTTCGGACGAGGTCGGAGGGGAGGTATGCGGTGGCAACTCGAGACCTCGATCGTCGACCCGTCGGACGAAGCGTCCTGGGAAGCGGCGAAGCACTCGTCGCCCGGGTTCGAGCCGCGACCGAAGCGACGTAAGCCATGACCAGGACTCTGGTAAGTGATGCCCGGTGCCCATAGCTGTCCTCTCATTCCACCAATGAATATTGTTTCGCTTAATATTGCTGGCGTTTATAGCGCTTTAAAAATTGCAGTCCTCCAACGTTTTCTCCGCGACCTTAGGGCTGATGTAATCCTCCTTCAAGAGGTAAAGGAGGACATAGTCTGGGATGCGAACATCTTTCAGGCTATCGGCAATTTCGCCGAAAGTCATTCTGGCACCACCACCCTAGTCCGAAATGGCATTCCGTTCTCTCATGTTCGCCGCCACCCCTCGGGCCGAATAACGTCCGTTATCGTGAATGGTATCCATATCACAAACCTTTACGCTCCCTCCGGTGAGCGCGCGAGGGCAGAGCGCGAAACATATTTCAATGAACTTCTCCTCCCCTACCTGTATTCCTTCTCGGGGAAGGCCATATTGGGCGGAGATTTTAACACTATCTACCGCCGAGAGGATAGTGCCTCGAACAGGGATAACGTGACACACTATCCAAGCCGGGCGCTCTCACTGATGCTCGACTCCATTAGAGCGATTGACGCAGTGCGTTCTTATTGCGCCGGTCCCGCCCCCTTCACGCGATCAGGGCCTAACTCTCGGACGCGGATTGACTACCTCTTCGTCTCGACATCCCTAAAGAATGATGTCCAGACAGTGGACACCCTCCCGGTGTCCTTCTCTGATCACTGCGCAGTGATCATGAGAGTTACGTGCCCGGACACAACCCCGGGCGCGCACGTCCACCGCTGCGGCTCCGTGTGGCGCATGGACCTCCGCGTGTTGGAGGACGCGACTCGTCGTGATTCTATCCGCACCCGGGTGTGTGCACTGATCGCGGCACTCCGTCCCGGTGCAAATCTCGCTCTATGGTGGGACGAGGTTTTCAAACCCCACATTGTCACCCACATCAAAAGGCAAACTTTGGAGTGGCGTAGGGAAAAGAACTACACCATCTCCTTCTACCGCCGAGCGCTGGAAGAGCTCCTGCGTAAGGATGTGGCGCCGGAGGGTTTCCACGCCCAAGTTTCGTCCCTAAAAAAAATTATCCTGGGCCACGAGCTCCAAAAATACGCTCCCCAACAGTGGCAAAAAGAACTGGACACGGATAAAGGGGGCCCCCTAACGCTATCTGAGCTTCGGCGCTGGATGAAATCCAACTCTGGCTCCGATATAGACAGAATCCCTGTCAGAGAATCTGCCGCCGGTGACACCGACCTCCTTAAGGAAGCGGGCCGGCACTTTCAAAACACCTTTAACAGGTATCCTCCATGGAAGGAGGGAGACGCACCCCCTCTCCCCCCTCTCCCTACGCTTCCTACAGATCAAAAAGACGATCTTTGTCGAGACATAAGTTCAGACGAACTGGACTGCGTCTCGTCCATGTTCCCGAAGGGCAAAGCACCCGGCTTGGACGGCCTACCCTTTGAATTTTATTTAGCGTACTGGGATGTTTTAAAACCTATTTTAACCCACCTTTTTAACTGTATTTTAGCTAGCGGCTCTCTGACTGCAAGTCAGAGGACCGCCGTGATAACGCTTATACCAAAGAAGACGCGGCCAAAGTCGTTCAACGACTTCAGGCCAATCGCCCTTTTAAACGCAGACTATAAAATATTGGCGCACGTCCTACGATGTAGAATGACGGCTGCTGCCGACATCGTCCTCTCTCCATCCCAGTACGCCGTGTCGAAAACGCGAAACATTTTCGATGCAGCACTTTTAATTCGTGACATCATTTTTTCCGCCCCCTTGTATGGTGATCGTTTTTTATCACTCGTGGCTATCGATCTTGAGAAAGCATTTGACCTGGTCCGGATCGAATGGATTCTCACCGTGCTCAAGAAGATGGCCTTCCCCGAGTACTTCATTCGTGCCGTATCAACGATGTATAACGGAATATACTCTATAATTAGGATAAACAATGCCACCTCGCCGCCCATCCCCGTCAGTAACTCCGTTCGGCAGGGCTGCCCACTGTCAATGCTGCTGTTCGCCCTTGCCTTAGACCCCATACTCAGACGACTACAGAGCAGTGGAATCGGGGTACGTCGTCACGGCGCCGTCTGCCTGGGCGTCGCATACGCTGACGACATAACGCTCTTCGTAGACGACCCGTCCCACATGGCCCTAGCCCACGACATATTAAAGTCATATGAGCAGGGTGGTATCTTCCTCAATAACCGGAAATCCGGGTTTTTGCTGCTGAAGGGCGACCGGCCCTCGAACTCCATCGGTTGGTCAGAAGCGCCCTCGCTCAAAATCTTGGGGTTCTGGTGGGAGAGGGAGTTGGCTCCCACGATTGAGCGAAACTGGGGAATTATTGACCATCATGTAAAATGGAGTGTTGGAAAGCTTTCACTCCCTTCCCTCCCGATCGTGACCCGCGTCCGCCTCCTCAACCAGATTGTCTTCCCAAGGATATGGTATGTGGCCCATCTATGGCCCTTACCCACTAAATACAACGCATACTTTATTAGAGTGTCCAACCAAATGATCTGGAATGGCTACGTAAAGAAAGTGTCCCGAAACCAGCTCTATGGCCCGTTTGAGCAGGGTGGTCTCAATTTAACCGATACAGCTCTAAAGGCGAAGGTGGTCTACGCGAAGCTTAGCCTGCGCATCCTCGGCGGTGACGACGCGTGGCGCAAGGCACTCCTCAAGGACGCGTGGCAGGAACTCGCGCGCGACGTATGCCACCGGAGGGCATTTGATGAAACGAAAAAAGTCGCTTCTCTCCTGCGAGATGGAGAAGCAATTCGGGTGAAGACCCTGTATGTCAGAGCGCTTACCGAGCAGCAACAAGATACATTAAAAAGAACGATTTCTTGGAAAAACTGGGCGACCAGCAGGGCGAACGATGAGGCACGTAGTGGAATGTTTAACCTAATCGCGAACACAGTCATGACGAGGGAAGTGAGGCACCATCTTCGGCTAGCCGATTCGCCCCTTTGTCCGTCATGCGGTCGAATAGACAACGTCGCACATCTCATCCTTGGATGCAACGATAAAATCAGAGAATGGGAAGCTCTAAAAAAGATCTATAAAACCTGGGACGTGTTCGGTGGTGGTGCCATTACCGACATGAATCTGATCACCTTGAACTTTCGGCTCTTTCCGAGCTTCAAATCCTTCATAATGACCACCCTAATCGTGGAATTCACACAGATGAGAACCGCGAATAAACATTCCGCTAAAGGCATGCAAGCATTGGTGGAACGGATGTGGCTGCCCCCGGTACCGGACACACTTCGTCCGTGGTTAAAAAGTTGTTTTTCTGAATAACTGTGCTTCAAAGCTATCAATAATTCCAACCAAATCTAATGTTCCGTCGCTAATCCAAATAATTCCTTCTATATTTTGTGAACCCTGCCTTTATTATTTCCTTCCACAGTATTGTTCATGGTCACAATTGTTTTATGCCATGTATATGAATTTATGTCTATGTAAGTGTGTAACCATAATAAGGAAAAAAATATTCTGTAACCATAATCTGTAAGCTGACAATGTGTACAATGAAAACACTAGCAGTGTAACATACTAGACCGAATAAAAATAAATTGAACCATAGCTCAAGTGGTTAAGAGCATCCGCCCGGCAAGTGGAAAGATCCGGTGTTCGAGTCCCGGTTGAGGAGATATTTTTACTCTTGTGATCCGTTCGATTCCGCCTTCCCCACCTCTATTGTGTTCGTCCTTTATACGTGTTCCTATCCCTTTTCCTTATATATGTTTCTGTATATATGAGTATTTATTCGCCGTTTGGCGGGATTTCGTGTTTGAATGTATATATATATATATATATATATATATATATATATATATATATATATATATATATAGAGAGAAAACTCTTCTTATTTTTCCTATTTTCTAAGCTGTAAAATAAATGTCGTTCATTAGATATTGAGAAGAATTTAAGGAAGAAATTGAGTAAGAACGCAAAAGGTCATGAGGAGCTTGTGAGTCTTTCCTTTCACCTAAATGAAACCTCTCAAACTACAAGGGGAACTTCAAGGTCTTCACGTTATTGCGAGTATTAGTGATGTCCAAAACCTATGAGAGAATGATAATTAATTGGAAGAAATAACAGTTTTGAAATGTGATACCAACGTTCCGGATTGGCGACAGGAGTTGTTGGACTACTGTCCAACAATTCCTGTCGCCAATCCGAAACGTTGGTATCACTTTTCCAATTAATCGTCATTCTCTCATAGGTTTTGGACATCACTAATCACTACTAAGAGATTCTGAAAGCAAATCCAAACGAAATGTTCATTATAACTAAACAGAAAGCTTGAGAGGATATTCCAACGCTGAAAAACTAAAACTCTTTGAACTTTTCCGATGTTTTTTCTGCTCAAATATATAATTGTCTTAGAAAATAAATACGCGAAATCGTAAATGTGTTTTTTGACCAGGTTACATAAAAAGCCGTCTTTTCGCGAGGAAGGCTTGTCTAATATTTTGGGCATCTCGGCCCTGAGACTGCTCCTTTGTCAATACAATGCGTGCTATTTCGATCTGCTCAATTCATTTTATAGATATCCGTGGTAAATATTTAAAAAATAATCATCTGTCTCATTGCTATTATTTTAATTACGCCAATTAACATGGGCCCGGACTATAAAAATGTATTCTCTTCCAACTCATTGTTTTGGAACAGGTTGATTAAGTACCTTCGATTCCAGGCATAAACTTCGGGGACTATAGATTCAATCGCATTACGGGTACAGAAGAAAACTAATATATCCATGTGGTCCTCTGCGCATTTAATTGGTGTGTGTCTGAACATTATTAATGGGTTTAATTTAGCACGGCGCGTTATAATGACATTTGGAAATAACTACTACTTTTGGATATTCAAAGGGTTTTTTTACGTTTTGAAAATAAAATATGTATCTGGTAAAGTTGACCGTTTCCCAAATAATCGTGCTCATAATTCGGAAAGTTTTGTTGAAAAAATGTATTTATTATTATTACCCATTGCCGGAAAATGAACTCCATGCACTGGAACGCTTCAAGGGGTCCTCTTTCATCGTTTAAGGGAAAACAAAGTTGATTAAAATGTGATCACTTGCATTATTTTTTTCACTCAAAGTTTTTCTTTTCCGCATAAAAACCTCTATCTTTAATCCTTTAGATACGCATCGTTACCCCTTTCTGGCTTCAAACTTACGCTCATATTTCCTTTGTCCCTGACCAAAGGCCTGTTAAATCTTTATTTGTAATCGGGTAAACATTCCAACGATTTTGGATCTCCCGAAGATCCGCGCATGGGTCAATTTTTTGTTATCAAATTTTGCCGATACATTAGAACACAGATTTCTTTAAATGATATGAAATATTTCTGTACGTGGTGGTATTCCGGTGGGTGGGTAAAACGTTGCAATGAAGCGTGAAAATGTATCAAAAACATTTCGATTAAGAGTACTTCAAAACGACCCCGTGGTCATCATTCCTGAAGATAGAAGAGGTGCTTTTTCTCTTAATGGTATTAAATAAAAATATATTAGTTTTCCAGAATATTTGTTCTGCAAGATGATATTATTATAAAACATTCGGTATTCAGAATAGAAATCACACATTTAATAGTTCGTTCATTAGCGCTACGCACATTTTAACTCTCGAGGCGCTCGTAACGGGCGAAGCGAAGTTATTCTCTTTCTTCCCCAGCTGTGGGACTATCAAAGGACTCCCTTCATAAAGACTCCGCTCTACATATGTGTGTTATAAGAAACAAAATTGGAACCTTCACCACCTCGGGAATCCCCGTACTCGTAATTACTACTGCTCTCCGCACCATCTTGCCAAAACGGTTGGCTTATGTCGTCCAAGATGAAAACAAAACTTCTATCCAAAGGTCGTGGATTAATATTCCTCCTCTTTCAATGGGCGAGATATATAGGATTGAGTCTTTTGAAGTCAATGCTAAAAATATTATTTGTACCAATGGCCGTAATATTTTCATACTACTACTTTAACGGATTCACAGGAAAAGAGAATTTTTGAAGTCGATGATCATCAAGATACGTATTTGTCTCTCGACGACTTCTGACGCAGAGATTTCGACTGAATTTCTTTGCTTTTGGAATCGTTGGTTACAGATGACAATCAATCATTTATCACCCACACTATTCACGATTACGTAATCATTCTTTAACCAGTCATTTTGTGACAGTGAGAATGTTTGACCCAAAAATGACAGGGCTTCAGGGGACGCGGAAAAATAAAGATTCCCCCGGAGTAATGCCTCGTTCCAAGTATCATATTATTACTTTAAAATTCAATACCATATCTATTCACCAAAGCCACCGAGCGTTCATTCGTAAACCCCAGCCATAACTACCCTCCATGATCGCTTCAATGAAGGGGGTTGAGTATCGAGTCAAATCTTTGAAGAGGGGCGAGAAGGGGGAAGGTTGGTTTTTCGGGGGCGGCCAAATCAATCCGTGTCTGCGCCAAAGTAAACAGCTGGGAGCGTGCCCATGCCACTTCTGTAATGTTTGCCTTCAAACTCCATTATCTCTGCTTTGTTGCTTTTCCTTCACTTTTACCTTCGAGAATAATAAAATTGAGGTCGTATTGACGCTATATGAGTCTCTTCAAATCCACACGGAATTTTCACGGCTGGCAATAAGCTTACGAATGGTCGGAAACAACTAACACTGTTGTCTCCTCATGTAAAATGCGCTCAATTATTTGATAGATTAATTATATTTCTCTCAATTGTTGAATGTGGAATGATCTCATCATTGATGAAGTTGATTGATGAATTGGCATCAGCCATCACGGCAATGCTTCTCTAGCTGATATTCAATCTCCAAATTCGCGCGAAATGCTAACTCAAGTCCATTCGATACTCAAACGCTCTGCAGGTTAACTCCAAATCAGGTTAATGCCATTTTATCTATGGCAATGAAATCGCGATGATGATTATTTCCCATTCCTCGTCTGTATAAACAAAGGTCTAAATTAGCAAATGTGAATTCTCTCCAATGTTTCCATCTCTCCGAGTGATTGAGGTAATGGGCAACCTCATTCAGATTTCACATTTCATGGCCGGAGTAAAGGTATTCAACTACAGAAATTGCGTTCGAAAATATCTAGCCTAACTTAGGTACATTCAAAAAATATCTTCATCAGAATCTATAAAAAACCGTCTACCCATATATATTTTAGCGTATCCAATAACTCCCACGCTATCACATCTCAATTTTTTTCCTCGTCACTCCAAGAACTAATTCACGTCTACCGCCCTGCCCTTTTCATTCTTTCACTCTATAAGATTTTTTTCTACGTCAACAGGGGCTCTTCTTAACGCCGGCTGAATGCGGTAAATGCCAAACATTGCCATTGACCGATGATCGTTGAAAGGACGGGCTTCTAACGGTGGTAATGATATTTGGTCACAGTGAAAATTGTAAGATTTGACGTGGTAAAGATTACGAATGCGTTTAATGCTTTACATATGAAAGGATTGGTATTGAGCCATGATAAGAGGAAGGACTTGAAACGTTTAGAAGCTAGTGGTTATGTGGGGTCATATAATTGAGCTAATTAAGGTGAGAGTTGCCTGCGGTTGGTTAACTATCTTTAAAAAAATTGATTAATTTGGTCAGCCGTAGTCAGGAGCATACATTTTTTTAAAAGATAGTAATTTAATGCTGTTAACATCGTGGAGAACGGTAGACCATCTTTAAAAATATGGAGCGGTGGTAATCTTTTTATATAAGGTTCTTTGAAGTTGTCGATTTTTTTAATGCTGGTTTTAACGAAATACGTATCTACTTGAACTTCATTAGTCAGTTCGCTTATTAAAAAAGAGCTGAAAAGCACCGCTTTTGGCGAACGTGATAATGGCTAATTTCTTTATCAGTAATGGTTCTGAGAAAAGTTTGTCTTTTTTCGTCACTCTCTGTCATTTCAGGGGTCCCCCTTCAAATATAATTTCCCGTCCATTCACCTCCAGGAATTTTACCTGATTTAATTAGGGAGACATTTTCCCCTTCATGTCAACTAAGAGGTTAATGAGCTTTATTTCAGAATTTGCGAGAGATAATTTCGATGGGTCTGACTATATTTTATTTCCATTTGTAATCCTTTCACCAATTCAATCCACAAGATGTTTTCCTTTCCACCACTTAAATATTTGTGTAAGCTCGCATATTATCGGACTCTTTCTTAGTTGTCAGTTCCGTAATTTTTAATTTCATTACGAATTATTTTATAGCAGCCAACATCATGAAATTTATTCTTCTAGTCCTTCTTCCAATTCATTAATCATCAACCAGAATCGTTATTTATATTCAAGATGTGGCATTTACACTTGCCGTCAATTCTGGAAAGAAGGCAGCAATAAGTGCACACGTGGTTTCCAACGATATTCATGCATTAATCATCAACTTCTCGATGTGAAAAACCCTCCGGACTCGAAGTATCGATCACGTTTTTGAAAAAGCTTTATCAATGGGGGAATTGTTTAATCAAAAGAGAAATGGTATAGATCGGTGCTTATGTTTATTTTCGAATGACGTGCTGCGTCGCGGTTTACGACCCATTTTGGCCATAATTTATAATCTCCTTAGTGAAAAATGGGTATAAAAAGCTTGAAAAATCCCTTTTCTCTCGGATTCTTCCTCATTTGTCTCTAGGCCAAATGAGAGGAGTAGGCAATAGGGAAAAATAGACGTCTCTTAGTTCATACCGGTGAATTCTCATATTTATGGCCCCGGGTTCGAATCCCTGCTCGGCCATGGTCGCTATATTTTCGAATATAGGATTTCCCTGCATTGGGCTCACGGTGCCACGGGAACTCGACCATTCGACGGGTCGAGAACCTTCAAAACAGAATTATCATCACTTCCTCCAAACCGAACAGTGTGTCGAGCCCCTTTCCCTTTACCCCATCCCCTCTTCTCCTTCCCCCGCATGTCAACCGGCCTGAAGCCACGCGGCCGTAACTTTGACCGAGGGATTTCCGCTGTCAGCCCGCGCACCGTGACCTCAAGGCCCCCCTTTTCTCTCTGCCACCTCCACCCAACTCCCCCCTCCCGTCCCGACAGCAGCACCCTCTCTCCCACTCAATCTCGCCCCACGGTTTGGGTGGGAACCGCGTTTCCCCGGGAGTGAGGGAAAGAGGGGAGATGCGTGGAATTGAGGGGGGGGGAGGAGTGACGCCGACAGGCCGCCGCGGTCAGTCGAGCCAAGAAAAATGTCACATGCACCGACGTGCACGATGGGGCGTTATTTTCAGGGGAAGCCGGGTAAGAGCGGGGGGAGGGTAGAGTGGGGGAGGTCCTCGGAGGGGGGCGAGGTGTACTTTCGACTCGGGGGGGGGGGAACAGAGGAATAGAGGAGGAAAAATATGTGCCTCGGGGATGGACGAAGTGGGAGAGGGATGGATGTGGAGGTAGGAACAAATCCTTCCAAGGGGCCATTAAGAAAATAGATCCTTGCTTTCCACCAGACGATAACGAATCTTCACCTGCTAATAGGCTCGGCGCGGAGTTCTTTTCTCTCTCCCCTCCCGTCCACCCGCTGTCTTTCTTACCATCTCTCCCCTCCGGCTGGAGGACCTAAATTAAATTCCGAATGAAGGGACTCCGTCGGAAAAGAACCCGGCCGACATCACCTCACGCCAAGTATTTCCGTAGTTCATTTCGGCACCTCTCCCTCCCCATTCTCCCGCTGTCTAGCTCCCTCTCTTCCCTCCTCCTTTTTCTTTTCCCCTTCTCCCCCTCTCCCCTCCTCTCTCTCCTCCACTACGCCCGTCAACCCATACCCCCCTGCTCCCTCCTCAACACCCCCGTGTTCCTCCCGAAGCGAACCATCCCTCCTCCGCACCTCCCTCCCCATCCCGTAAGCTCAACCTCCCTCCCAACTTTCCTGAAAACCCAATTTCAGTGCCAACAACAAGGCAGGACCACATAGGTGTCTCCTGTTTTCCTTCTCTCTCTCTCCCTCCTCTTTTTCTCTTGCAAGGGAAAGAAAGGGAGGTGGCGTTTGCGGTGGTGGGGGAGGAGAGGTGCGGGACAAGGAGGCAGAAGGGGGTGGTGGGGTCGAGAGGGGATTCGACAGCTTAAGAAGGAGGTTGGGGAGGAAGGAAGGATGGCGTCTGACGTGTTAAAGTGACGTCATTAAGAGGTACGTCATCTCTGGGGGTCTTCTTCTCAGGCTGGCGGGATTCATGAGGCGTGCCTTGCCAAATGGTAGGAGAGAGAGGAGAGAGGCAGGGGGTGGGGGAGAAGCGCGGATGGAGGAGTCCCCGGAGTGGGGGGAAGAGGAATGGCGCGGGGGGAGGAGGCGTGGTGAGGGGAGGATGGAAAAGAGTGAGAAGGGAGAAAAATTGAGTGGATATAAGTTTAAAAAACCCTCCCTCGCCACCTCACCAAATAAAAATACGAGGAAGCATCCCACACTGGGAGTTTTTTTTTCGGGGAGGGTGGGGGCAGTGAAGAAGTTGCTGGTGTGAGGGCGGTTGTAGGAACGTCCTATAAATCCCTCCTCCCTCGCCTCTCGGCCCTTTTTCCCTTCCTTCCGCGGCCTTCCGCTCCGCTCGACCCGGTTCTAATCCCGTAGGAGAGTAAGCCAGCCGCGGAATTTATTTTATTTCTCTTTTTTTTTGTTGCCCGTAACCCGCCTCACCTCCTCCACTTTTCCTCCTCGAATTCTCCAAGAGTTCTCTCACCGCCCCCACATTTTTTTACACGTTTCACCCCTCTTATTCCCTACTCTTAAGGAGGGGAGGGGGATCGTGGGGGCGATACGGGTGGGGTGGGAGCAGACTAGCTATCTCCCTCGTCCCGCAGTTAATCTCGCCCAAGCCGAGGAAATCCGCGGGGAAATGTTGCGGTTCGGGTTGATTTATCAGTCATTCATCGCGGATGCGGATTTTGGCGAGGCGTCTGCAGGTGCGAGTGGTGGGACGGAGCGGGAGGGGGTGGATGGGTAAGAACGAGGGACTCGGCCCTGAGGCATTTACTGAGCCTTCCCTGATCCGGCCCTCTCTATTCTTTTTTTTCCACGCTCCTTCTCGGGCGAGTAATGCTCCACGTGCTCACGAAAGCGATATGGGATTTGAAAATGGAGGCTCTTCATCTCTGTATTAACTATCCTCTCTCATAGATTGAATTTGAGTGGCTTTTAATAAAAGGGAGATGCTGCGATCGTTAAATGACGCTCATCCTTTCGTCATCGCTCTCACCGACCGTGAATGGATGTCAGATTTAAAAAATTCAAATTCCTCGTAAATACTTCACTAGATAATATTTTCATTCCCCCAAGGTATTGCCATGAGGTACGGTGTCGTGATGAGGTCGAATCTATTCATCAATCTACGCTTGAGAGTTAATTGTTTGCTAATTTAGAGAAATATGCATCTTCAAGCCATTTTTAACTTATTAATCCTACCAAGTAGATGTTGGTGGTTTATCATAATTAAAAGCACTTCATACTATAAGGAGATGCAGAATTGTGCTGGCAAATGATTCTGTTCTCATCAGCAATGGTTAAAGACTATCTTTCGAACAATCCATGGGGCGTGCGTCACAGGAACTCTCGGAAAAACTAAACTGACAAAGTCTTATCTCGTATGTACTACATGTAAGAATCAAGCCCAAAACTCATTCATCCTGCCATGTTTAGCTTATTGTGTATTGCATTCTCTTTTTGATGTTTCAAATATATTCAAAGGGATTCTTGTGAATTTTATGATAACCTTAATTTTATATTTTAACATATAAAATGTTTTCTTTTACAGTAAAAGTACCTTTCTATTATTAAATTATATATTTTTTAATTTCATGCGCTTATACATTCTGCATCATCGAGTATTTACAAGTGCTTTTTCTGGTTTTTTTACGCCTCTAATTTTAATATTTGACTTTGTTTTATGTAATCTTTTTAGTAGCGATTAATTATTGTCTTGATGACCCACTAGCCTTAAAAATTGCAAAACCAATTATATGTAAGCATAATAAATTGTTTACTTTATATATATACCATGGGTGTTGATCTCATAGATTTATTGATTGACAACTAGCCAAGGCAATCAACTCGAAGTTTGGTGGGATAGGTGGGGTCAGAGATCACTCCGTACCAAGCCCTAATGCGCATGCAATTCACACATGAGTGTAAGGGGAGCCAGTTCCTATCCCTGTGCTCGCCTGTGGTTTCCCTGGAATATCTGACGCCCATACAATCACACAGCTTGGGTGAAGATGAGAATGCTCACAATCACTGGGGATCGAACTCCAGCCATTTATTGGTTATAAGAAAATATTGATTTTCTTAGGAAATATTAATTTTAAAAGATCATCACTGATTCATATTATAAACTTTAATGGCATTTTGGCTTCTATTCTTTACTGGCATTTCTGGTTCATTCGGTACGATGCACGTTGCACCACGTTCTCCATAGGCACGCAGTTAACAGAAATATTGATGGAATTGAGTATTGGGATGAGAGAGCCCCAGTTGCACGCACAAGAGGTTTCCAGGAGATTGAATGGAAAGCATGCTTCCTTTTTTCTCGTTCGAGAAAAAGGCCCTTTTCACAGCATAACTTTCTCGGAAGCCATATTGAACAGGGCACTTCGAGAAATATCGGGGAAGAATGATAGCTCGGTTCAATGAATTCAGACGTCATATGCGCGATGTGCCGTTGGGCGACTTCTTTGATGAAAAAATAACAGTTTGTAAGGAGTTTGATCACGGCTACATGTAGAGATAAAATTCGAAAGGTTTGTAAAGTAGTGCGCATTGGTGATATTATTTATAGTGTGTAAATACCAGGGTTTTCATGTACCGCAACAGATTTCTTCTTCCGAACATTGGATTCGTTTCTCACCTTTTCCCGAATGCGTTATAAAACATTGTACGTGAGAACATTCCTTTCTTAATGCTAGAATTGAAACTTTTAATTTGAATTTTTGCAATTTAATTCAGTAACATGACTAGTTTTGGAAATGCTACAAAATTTGAGTTAATATATCATCAAGGAATTATTCTAATATTAGTATAAGAAATAAGTTTTCTTTCCCTCAAAATATCCCTCCGACGTTAGCTAAGTTATTTCCTAATGCTTGTTCTCTATCTCCACCATCAAAATTCATAAATATTGACAAAAATAGTTGTGACACAACGTTTAAGTGATTCAAGTGCTCACTGTTCAAGGAGGTATTTTTTAATCGAAGTGTTTTCATAAAACTGTGAGTATAAACCGCATTTTTTTTAAGTTTTGCAAAGAGAGATTCTTTCTTTGAATCATGTCTGCCGATTAAAATTGCGGTAATTATCAGTAATGTCCAAAAGTAAATTCCATTTCATGCGTATATAATTAACAACGTACTTTCACTTACTTAAAAATGTCACTATTGGCTTTGTTAAACGCGATTTCAATATGAAAATTCAGTCGCTTGCCCCAATTTCGTTGGAATTGAGTGGAATGAGTAGTCTCATATATTAACAAAACTATTGTGTTACTATATTTGTCTGACTATTTATTTGGCAATGGGTAAGGAGATATTCAATAATTAGTTATTTTGTACAATTTTAATTAAGCAAATGAACTCATTTGGTACATATCAAAACAAAATATATATATTTCAATTAGAAATTTTATCCCAATATAATACGGCAGCAATCAATCCCATGACTTCGTTTCATTGGCTTTCACAGTAATAATTTTAAAATCAATCTGTCTCCCCGAAGTACAGAGATTCGAACGGATGTACCACACTTTTTCATGACATTCTGAACAGCGCAGTGTGTAATAATTCAATTTACAAATTGCCAAAAAGTCAAATTAATCCTTTGCAAATCCATTTGATAATTTTTGCGCTTGGATAATCTATCCATTCATTCATCATTAACGCACGAGCGCACGAAGTTAGTAAAAGAAGAGATATTGAAAGGTGGAAACTTGAAAAATATATTACATTAAACTCAATAAAGAAAAAATGTATTGGGAAGGCAATGCGAATGTATTGGAAAAGTGGATATTAAATATTTGAATTAAAATTCTTTATTTTTTCCAAGCTTATTTCATATCAAATATAAAATCATAGGGGTGACACAAAATAACACTTTACGCCCATCGTAGGATTTGAACCATCAAACCACCTAACTAAATACCTAACTATTCACTATCTACAACCGGGCAGTGAATTTTTTACTGTTCATATTTTACAATCTAGACGTAGTTTTGTACATTAATTTCTTGTTGAATATTCGATAGATACTCCATTTTGGTTGGACCCAATAACTCGAGTTTATTTTAAATGACTCGATTGGTTACACGTCTCCTGCCCCTTTCTCCTTTTAGCGTGTAGAAGACTTTGAAATTACATCAGATCTCGATGAGCTAAACATTTATTGTGCCAGAAGGTTTTTATTAATTTTCAATTTCCCATTTAAATTTGTAGTTAAAGTGAAATAATTGAATCGTTGTTCACTTATGAGTTCGTTACTGTAGATATATTTGAAGAGTTGTTCACTGAAACACTATGATCATTGATGAAATTTAAACCGATTTGAGGTTTGGAACCAAAATAAACAATGAGTATATTAATGCTTAAAGTACATTTTTTGGAAGCGTAGTTATGTTCCCTCGTGTATTTTACGTTATGATTAATAGAAAAATGATGGCTCCAGCCTTAAATAACGGCCAATGCACATATTTTCCATGACCTCATTTTTTGGTTCACATGAGCATTTTCTCATTTTCAGCAAGGCAGTATCACGCGACCGAGTAGGTTTACCTAGTGTGGACTTTCCTTATATTTTTTAATACGCTGAAGACCTAATCCCCGCAGGATATATGGTGATGCTTAGTGCTGAAACTTTTCCTTTGCCGGAAAAAATGGGTAAACAAGAGGAATCAAGAATGAGGCGAATTTCGAGTTGCTCAGTGGAATGGTGTGGCTATGGGATTATCATATTTTTTCTTGAATTCTATCCCGTGCTTTTGATAAGAAACGTTGAGCCAAAAGGAAATATATGAGATAAAAACTTTCTTTGCGTAAATTTGTAGAAAAAGAATGGTGACGTCAAAATGAATGCATTCACCGGCCGCACAGATTGTTTATTAAATTGAACCTAACATCACTATTTGATTATGATTTTATGACGAATAGGATACAGGCGACCAATAGGCGACTGCATTTTGAGACAGAAGAAACAATATTCATACGCAGGGGGGTGTTACGCATTCGTACGGAAGATAATTGGCTCTTATATTTTTGGTATTTCACAGATCAGCTTTTAGACGATCCCTTGAATAGGTATTAATGATAAATTTGTCTTTTGTTGTATCTAATAGTAGAAAAATAGCCTTTATTTACGCTTTTATCCATGGTGAATTTATTTAGCGCCAAATAATGAAATTTTTTATGCTTATCTTAATTGAAAATGATGATAATCGTTTCAGAGCTGTCATCATTTCCTCCACGTTTCCGATTGGTATATGTATAATTAAATTCTTTCAATTATTTTCCATTCAATGATGATAGGCATTCACGCTTATGATGTAACTTGATAGTCGATTGGTTATGATAATGACTTTTTCGGTAAGATTTGCTGATTTCTTTTGTTAACATCGTTTTATTTCAAAATTAAATTACCAAAAATACTTCACTTATGATCTAGATTTTATGCCTGCCATTTTAGATGTGTGTTTTTCCTAAAACCTATGCATTAAAATTTCTTAAACAAACTCTATTGTCGGCAGAGATATTACAGATTTTCTAATTGAAGGTGTATAATTTGCCAGTCTCTCTGATTAAGCCAATAAATTGCATAGAATGGGTGAGGCAGAGAGTCATAGCTCACATAATGCTTAGTGAACCCAACGACGTGAGAAATTCTCACACTCATAGCACAAGAGATAGTATTTTATTCTCTCTTCTGTCTATAGTTTCCCAGAAAGTTCAGTTCGGAGAATCACGCGACCTGATTTTAGCTGTGTGTGTCTAGAAGTGTTACAAAGCATTGAACCTACGACCACCCGTAGACAAATGGTCTGCCTAGTGAGGTTCCAAGACGCTAAATGGTGCGGGGTGATGAATTATTTGTCCGATAAACAACTAAACATTCACTGCTCCTTAGAATTCTTGCCCCTCCACCTCAGCGCAGTTTTTTTTACGTGGCGTAGATACGAGAGGGTGTCATAAACTTTTAATTATTACTAAAAAATAATCCAGATAGAAGCTTAATTTATGTTTCTTATCTTAATACTTCTCAACATAGCCACCATCCAGAGTTATACATTTCTCCCAGCGTTTCTTGATCTTTCGAAGGCCTTCATTGTGGAACTCAGCAGATTGCGTCGAAAAACTTTGCTCCACATCTTGAACGGCGTCATATTCGTTGTCGAATCTCCGACCCCGCATTATCTTTTCGAGTTCTGGGAATGAGAAAAAGTTGCTTGGGGCGAGATCGGATGAATAGGTTGGGCGTGGAAAAATGTCAAAGGCACATAGCAATAGCCGGTCGCTAGGTGTTCCTGATAGCAGGTCCCGCCGTGTTTGCTTCTGAAAATGAGTCAGTAATCGTTGAACCTAGTCGTGCTGACACCTTTGCCATGTGCAGTTCTTCGTGAATAATTTTTCACACGCTGCCTCTGCCTTAATATCAGTATTATTCATGATCATTTGGATGGTGGCTCTTCGGTATGATATGATAGTGTCCTCCATTTCCTTCACTGTGGCAGCATTGTTCGTGAGTGATGTTGTTCCACTTCTTGGATCGTCTGTTTGGGGGACGTGGTCAGTTAAAATATTCCTTTACCACCTCAAAACTGTGTCATATGATGGTCTATCATTTCCATAAACATCTATCATTTCATCGTGGATTTACCGGGCATTATTATTACATTTCAAAAGTGTCTTAAACAAAACAAATCAACATTTATGGCTGTAATTTACAAAATTGGGTGCATTAGACTCAATTAATATGCAGAATACATATTATCAAGCTATGCCGGTTATTTTTTAACAATAATTACTAAACTTGAAAACGATACCTTCGCGTAGATTAATGAATGTAGGAAGGATAACCCTAAACTTTACCTTCTTGGAGCATTTCCCTTTTGCTCGATAACTGCACCAACTTGGGAGTGCCAGAGAGATGGATTCGTCGGGAAGGAGACTTCTGTGGTTCGAAAACGTGTATGGCCAGAAATGAATTGCCAGCCGGCTCTAATTGATCTGATTTGAGAGCAAGGGTTCCCAAGGCGAGGGAAAGAAAGAGAAGCCCCGTTAATGGCCTCCCCGTAATCATCATGACCATTGGTTTCTGGGCAACCAACTTTCCACATTTCCGTGCCGAGATAATGACGTAGGTGGTTCTTTGGTGGCGGAGCCCGGAATTTCTCCCATAAATCCCCGAAAGTAAAAAAATAATAATAAAAGAAAACCGGCGGAAGTGAAAGAGGTTGGGGAAAAATGTAAAAACACTGGAGAAAATGACAAAAGGGAGGGGGGGACATTTGTTAAAAGGGACCGAAGAGACAAGAACTCGCTCAAGGTTGAAAAAGAATCTGTCTTTCTCTCTCTCTCTGTCACTCCCACCCCGCGCCACACCACCCCATCACTTTTCCCCCTCCATGCCCCCCTTCCTTCCCCGATTTTCCCTTCGCTCCCGCTCATTCCAGCTCCAATCCCCACCCCTCCCACCGCCCTTCTCTTCATCGCATGGTTGCCAACCGGGTGTGATTTCACGTGATTTTTCCGCGGGAAAAAAAGATGAAATATATCTGGAGCCGCCTTGGTCAAGTCAAGTTTTTGATTTCTAATGGTGCCTTTTGCAAATGTTTGTTGTAATTATCTAGAATAGGGTAGGATAGATATAAAACATGAAAATAGAATAAAAAACTAAATTTTCACTCTGTATGTATTTTTTATGACGCACCCAAACATGGCTCCGACTCCGTGTGTCATATCAGAGCCAATTTGATATTGTGGCAAAATGAATGATACCATGATCGGTTTATTTTGAAAATCCATTGTGAAAATATATTCGATGTATTTATTCTATTATTATGGATATTATTAGCATCTAAAAAATGACGTAGATGAGTTTCAGTTTGTTCTGGAATGATTTATCCCATAAATTGTACCGCTCGTGAAAATGACAGAAATATTGTCGTTTTGGTCGAGAAGAATTGTGCTTAACTAACTTTAAATTACGCAAATGTTATAAGTATTTGAGTTACTCTGTGCATTCAACAACACTTATTTTAATCGTTCGAAATAAGTTTATCTTATATGCAATATACTAACGTTATTTTAGTGATAATCAAAATTAGAGCCCTTATGGGCTCGGTTGCTAACTCAAAGGTCGCGGTTACTTGTTCAACTTCGAGATTGGGTTTGTGGTTCAGGAAACCTGTCGAAAGGCGAAGGCTCTTGGGATTTCAGAGCTACAAAATCCCTCAGCAAGTTACCGACGAAATTTATCTGAAGGAGAAAGAAAATATTTATATTGCAAAAAATTATAAAATACTGTGTTCACTCTAGCTTAATTAAATATCAAAAAATTTTAATAGTCATTGTTATTCGTAGAATCATTAGCAGTTACTTGGTGAAATATTTTTCGGAATAATAAATTACGTGTTGATATGCAGGAAACAGGCAGGTGCAAGAATGAAAACTGCCACTATTTTATTTCAAAATAACAGGCAATTGCTTTTATATTTTTGAAAATGAACACTCTTTAGTGACAAGATATGAATGTATGCAAATATACGAACAAAATGGGGGATCGAGATGGTGCGGCGGCTAACGTACTGGCTTCCCACCCTGAGGGCGTGGGTTCAAATCCCGGCGGTGTTGAATATTTTTCAGAGGTATCTCGATCCCTACTTGAGGTGCTTTGTGGAGGGCACTTTGAGTGAGTACGCCGTCCGTCGGATGGGACGTTAAACTGCGGACCCCTTGGCGCCTTTCGTAAAGAGTAGGCTAATGCCGACGCCGGGTTTCTCTCTACCCTTCATCCTTTCCTATCCATCCCATATGGCGCAAATGACCTCAGCTGTCGGTCGCCTCCCCTCAAAACTACTACTACTACTACGAATAAAATTTCATTCAAAAACTTAACTAATCACGAAGAAAATGCACGGAGATGTGTGACGTTTCAACGGAGTTGTTATCTTCTTCCATGTATATTCTGTGTTTATAAATATGTATATACAGGTGCTGTATGTGTGTATATATATATATATATATATATACATATAAGTAAGTATATATATATATATATATATATATATATATATATATATATATATATATATATTTATATATATATAGTTGTTATTATTGCAATATGGCTGATAAACGTCACATTTATCACAACTTAGGTAGAATGGCGTACTCAAGTAATTGCATCATGACCATTTAATAAAATTTAAATATAAATGTTTAGATATTGTGCCAAAAGTTTATTTGTTTCTTTCCTACTTTCTATTTATTCTTCGAACTCTCTATTCCTGTTCTCTCCCATACTTTAAATCCCTTATTTTTTTCTTTCTTCCCTCCCGTTCTCACGCTTTCTGCGAAGCGGAACATTTCGTCTCATATTAAGATACAGCCGCCTACAAGTCTTCGCTATTCGATGTTTAGTCTCTAATTTTATTATCTGTTAAGATAATTAACCTAATGTCAAGTGTTTCATTCTCTCTTGCCATAAATTCTTCGTTAGTGATATCTGCAGTTCATTTCGTGCTCATCCATCAGACTTGACCAAATAATATATTTTAATATGTTAAGGGTTTACATTTTTGTAAACACCGACAGTGGAATATTTTCAGCTTTATAGCACTTAAGTAAATCCTTTATATCTTGTTTGAATCAACATCACCTTTTTTCAATTGAATTGTTTTCGTTTTTATTATTTCATCAAAAGTTTAAATAATCGCTGGCAACGTACTCACTATTTTTGAACTTCATTTTGATAGAAAACAAGACAAAAAATAATAATTTCTGCAAATGTTAAAGTAATAAGATAAAAATATTTAATCAAGTTATTGAGTATTCATATATACATCATGAGGTATTATTCATGATTTTATTTACTTGTTGATGGTAATTTATCTTTAACTGCAATATCTAAAATATTGTACAATCAACGAGATAAAATTTTTGCAAAAAATGTATCAGAGTAAACCAATGCAGTTCTATAAATTAGGACCAACACATTCATTTTTGAAATAGGGATTGAAATGACGCATTTAATATCAATGCACGTTTGAATTGAGATAAAAATAATTTCGATTCCGTCCACAAAATGAATAAAACTGCCAGCAACAGTCAAATACAAATTTCGGTCACCGATAAAAATGAGCCTGAAGCTAATGCATTGATAATTAAGAATGCTCGATGCAGAAGGAGTATGCAAAAAGATCATGCGTCCGCGGATTTTTCCCGTGCCGTTCGTTAATTCACCGCCGTCGGTTGGCATAACCGCGCCCATCCCCACACCTTCAGCCCCACCCTTTCCCCACCAATCCTTTCCTAATTCCAATTTTCTGCCCCCCCTCTTTACCTCTCTCCCCCCTCACTCAAGTCCTTGTTTTCCTTTGCTCGTCCCATTTTTATGGCCCACTCCCAACACCTCTAAAATCCTCTTCCATCCTCCCACCCTCTCCCCTCACCCCCCACGAACCATTCCGTCAATCCTCTGCCCTCCCCCCCGCCCCGAAATATTACCCCCAACCATCTTCACCCCCTCCCACCAATGTTCTTCCTCCCTCACCCACCTCACTCTCTCCCTCCCACCTCTCTCAAACTCCTCATCCAACTCCCACCCACACTTTTATCCCTTCCACTTCTTACGTCTGCTTTGTTACATTGTTACTTTTGTGTTCTTTTTGGGGAAAAAATTTCATGTTGAAGCGCTGAAGGTAGAGGGAGAGAGAGAGAGATAGAGTGAAAGAAGGATCGAGCGAGCAACCTTTTGGCGTGGTATTTCGCTTTTATCCGTCGAGTCATTTCATCTAGACCTGGCTCGCGCTGATTAACCAAAAGCCTTCGGTAGACGCTCCTGCAGGAAATTGCTTTTAAGAATGTCTCCCGGTCTTGCGTGGTGCAAGTGGAAAATGTATTGCTTTTATTTCGTCTTATGGGGAAAAAAATCGGGAACTCTTGAAAATAAACTGTTGTATTTTAATCTGGCCTTGTATTTTTCTAAATCTCGCGGTCGATCAGGAGACGTAATGAACTGTAACTTAATTTTTGCGGAATGGCTTCGAGTTTGGCTCTTATCGAGTGTTAATTTAAATTTGCGTGGCGTGAATGCAAAAACGGTCTCGAGAAACGTGAAAAAGACAGTTCTGTTTCCCTCAACTTTACTCAAACTTTTTAAATTTACAAAGGTCAAGTCAATTCCATCTGTATGCATGGGTTTGCCCATTTTTGACCCCTGTGTGTGTGTGTGTTTGTAGTCGCAGTTAAAAGATATTTTTAAGGAACTAATCACGCAATATTTGGAGAAATATGATCAAAATAGCACAAATAAAGAACTATATACAGCAACAGTACCCGATATTTTAGTCGGAAATGCAGATTGACCAACTCTGTGTGGGTCAAACGTTTCTCAGAACGAGAAAAATAAAATTGAAAAATATTTTGATTCACCTGCAGGCACTAACGTGCTGCGGAAATGGGCTATATTCGAGGCAATTTACGCATGAAGTTGCAGGTATATTGAGAGTCGAGTAAGAAAAATTTTCGTTTTGAGATCATGTAAGAGCATTATTTATTCCCGAGTAGAAAATCAGGACATGTTTCACATAAAAAATATTAATTCTTAGCAGTTGAGTCCGATGTAATTTTTGCTAATTTTTAACTATCTAATTTAGAAAGATTAATTAAGAGAGGTCAGTACTGTGAATGTTTTAACAACATGAGAGAAGCCGCATTATGGCGTATCAACGTATGCCATATGTTATAGACCTCACAGATAGAATTAATTGGATAATTTAAACACCACCTAAAGAAGAAATAAACTATCGCGAAGGAACATATTTTTCTGTGCATGAATTCCCGTTTCTATCCATTTAAAATTCTTTGTGTCGTTCAAAAATATTAGCGAAATCATCATAAATATATTAAAATGCCAATAACACTTTTTTCTAGTATATTTGGAATCCTTGTTCTAAACCCAGGCGTGAAGTTACAAATAATGGTAACTAACAAATGGCAAGTCATAGCGATATTTCCTCAAGAAAGATAAGCGTAATGAAACAAATATGTTGCTTGCAAAAATGTTCCAAAGATGATATTAATTACCGAGACAAATTGATATGATCACTTCCCTCTGGTAACTTTCCTTTACAATTGTCGTCAAAATGTTTTCTCTCTAGATGTACTTAAGTCACTAGATGTACTTAAAAAATGGAAAAATCAAGTACAAGGCGTGTTTCATCATATCCTTTTGATTTGTAGATTCGATACGTTATGTATATACGGTTTGGGTCAATTTGATGAATCCTGGTTGCTGAATTCAAACATCATTTTTCCTATTGAGACATAGCACATTTGCCTACACTAGACACTTGAGTTGATGTGCATTTAGTTACTAGATTTAATCAGTGTCGTTAAATTTCAGGTTCTCTTCCGTAGTATTTTATGGCTCATTGGCATAGCAATTGCATATTTTGAAGCTCCCGATGGAGCATTGGATATCTTAGAATTAGTAAAAATAAAGTTATTCTTCCTTGGAATTTAGAGTTATACTTCAACCCACTTTAACACATTAAATTTTACTAAAGTGAACTTAAGTTACCTCAAATTGAATCTATTCGCTGGTTGCCAGAAATAACAATACATTAAAGGAAAATGCCTGGCTCCAATGCATGATAACCTTTCACCTATGTATGTATTATATGTTCACCTATATATTAGTGCAAATTTATCGTTATCTCTGCTCCTATAAAATCTAATTTTGCTATTCTTATTAAGTCTAGTTTAAGAAGTATAAGTGTATATCACTTAGAAGAGCTAAATTTCTTTTCATGATAATCCCACATACTTTGGAATTTATTACATTTACCCTTATCGAGTGGACCTGAAATCTATACATAGCATTAATAGCTAAGTAGACATGAGGATATAAATCAAGAGTTAATATAACAATATCGGTGGTTAAAACATCGATTAATACGTTTAACAAAAAAGAATATTTTTCTATAACGCATGTGACCATCCTCCAGCTCGAAATGGAATAATATTTTTAGCAAAATGATTATATCCAATTAATTTGTGTGTCATTTTTGCAAAATCATGAACTGATATGTCCGATAAAAATATTATATCCAGCTTTTTCTTAAAATTGTTAAGATTTGATGGATAATTATCAAAGTGAGATAAATGAAAATCTTACTGAAATATCGTATGCTCGTGACAAATGCCGTATATTTTAAAAAATCGCTCCTCACAAACATCTGTTTGATGATAAAAAAATAATCGGTAAAATGCTGCCTCAAAATATTTCCGAAACATTCACTTCTAGGGAATATATTATATTAAAAAGTTGAAGGAGATAATGCTAAAAGTTAATTTTGCGACAGATCTTTAGACAAGAAGTTGATTTTAAATGACCCTAGGTAAATTTTCACATCCGAATTTCAAAAAGAATAATGACAGGCTGTGAAATAACTGTGGATCAACACTGCATACCTTTCAGTGCAAATAAGCTAAAAATAGATATCAGTCAATAATAATCCGAGGAATACGAATTTGAAGTGCAAATAATCCATTTTTTAATATCAATTGCTCAAAAATACACATTGTCTCAGCCGGATAAACCCACCAGAAATTTCCTAATCTCCTCTTATAATTCAAGATTTTGGGTGGTCCTTTGACAATCAAAAAATTCAAGTACCAATGTTTTAACCACTCAATCAGAGAAGGAAATTTAACCATTTCAGAGTGTTTTCTGTGGTTTTAGCCCATTTATAACGAAAAATCAAGCATTGAATTTAGAGTAGGCACTTGTTCCAATTATTGAGGTGCGCATGACGATTCCGTGGATTCCGCCCTTGCTATCATTGCACCTTAAATCAATTCTTATATAAATACTATTACGTGTAATATTTAAGATTAACATCCATACCTCATGGAAAATAATTGTCATCAGCTCTTTTATTTAAATATGAGTTTGAAGACCAATTTTACTCTAGTATATCGGGATCAATACGTAATAAAAAGTTTAAAATAATAATTTCTGAAAACGAAATGCGTATTAATGACCAGAGCGAAGTATTGTCGTAGAATGGAAATAACCGCTAACAACGTCAGCAACCCAGTGACTGGGTAATGGAGTGGAGATTGAAGAGTGTTTATGCCAACCACTAAGGCGTGTGAAATTACGCATTCAGGGAAAGCGAATCGGTATCTTTCTCTGCTCAGCTCACATAAATATACTATATATCCCACAAAATCACGCAACGTTGGTATTAAAAGAAGCGAATCAAAAAATGAAATTCAATTCATCACGATGGATTTGTATGTTTTTACTCTTACACATCTATACAAGTTGGGTGACTAATTAATGACCATGTCCTTTCAAAATTCTGACGTTGGATACACGTTATTGAGAGACTATGCTAATATATTAATTTTAGGGCGAAAAAAATTAACAGCGAATTATTTTCGCACAAAATAGACGTAGGTAGTAAGAACTTCTTCACCCTTCCATGAATGAAAAGGTTTTTAAGGGAAATTGAAGAAGCATCAATCCCATTTCTTTAAAAATATATAAATCCTTTTGTTTCCTCATTCATGAAATACGTAATTGATGCATCCTAATATGCGTCCTAATATTGTGTACGCGGTGACATTTTTATAGCGTATATTCTGCATTTGTGATTGTGATTTTCGATTGTGGATGTCACTGATCTTCCAAAAAGAAATATCCCCATGGGTCGGTCCACCCGCTCTGATATCGTCGTCACCGCAAACTATGCCGAAGCATCGCGTCGTTACTAGGAACATCTCCCGGCGTCCCCCTCGATTGCGGCAACCGGCATTACGCCGGTGCGCTGCCAATCAGCCTAGCTCGGCTTTTAGGGTGATGTGCAGTGTGAGAGGGAACCTCACGTCTACCTCCCAATATGAGATTGGGACGGTTAAGAACCCTGCTGTGAAGCGTGCTGCCCGACAGATTGCTTGATTGGCTGCATTGAAATGCACAAGTTAAGTGCGCGACTCGATGCAGGCAACACAAATGGTTTTCGCAAAATATTGTCGTTATCATACGGATTCCTTTTGGCAGTGTCATCATCCGTAGCTTTACCAAATCACCAGCGTTGGGAATAAGAAACGCTAAGCGATTCAGTTCCGTTTGGAAGCGTGTTTGTGAATGCTCAGCGTACAAGACGACGAAGTATTAATTTTTCGCTGGTCCAATGCATAAGACCGAAGAATAACGGTAACGATTTATGTGCTAGTATGCCTGTAGGTCTTCAAAACTTAATTTCCAAGATCCCATTTCGTTGAGTGCATGACGGTTTCAGACTTAGTGTTGGAGCAACAGAGAGGAGGAATCAGTCCCCGTAGTCCATCGAATGAGACGATTATGTTGGCATATCACTTGAGGAATATGATAGATTTCCGTTTTCGCTCGACTACGATTACTTTCATTTCCTAATTTACTCCCTTTTTCTAAAACATAGTTCTAAATCAAAGAAATGTTAGGTTTTTGTAAAGTTACAATTATTATACATGCATAAACGTTGAATAATTATGTTAATAATAATATCTATACTAAAAGGAAAGACTAGTACTTTTCCACAGATTTTATTATATGGTACAACGCGTTTCACCGACTTGCGGCATCATCAGGTACCGCAGATGCCGCAAGTCGGTGAAACGCGTTGTACTTTATAATAAAATCTGTGGAAAAGTACAGGTCTTTCCTTTTAGTATGGATATTAAATACTTCCACGAAATGAAGCCTGAAACAAAAAATATATTAATAATAATGTTAAATACTTGATGCTAATGAAATAGGGATTTTCTTGCTTTGTGAAAGAAATGTGTGTTTTGAAGTTCCTTTTAAGTGTACTTTAGTTTAATGACTGATTTTACCTATTATCTTTTGTGATTACTTTGGACTTGTGAGCCACCTGACACTGTCTATCAGCAAATGTCGATTTAAATAAATAAATAAAGGAACAATGTAAGCACCGTCATCAGCTCTCGTGGATGCCGGTCGAGAAAAGTTTCACTGTTCATTTTAGGTGGACCGATTCGTTAGATGCTATTATAATCAATTAAAAATTGTTTCTACCAATGATTGCAGCTATGATTTGGGTGTTATTTGAAGGAAGATGATTTAGTAAAGGATTAAAATATTTTTTTAATTAGAGTTGCAGGGTTTACTCCTGAATAACAACTGATAATTCGCAACCAAACTTAGATTTATTGATAAGTTGATTGATATTAAATTAGTCAGAGATATTAGAGGACAAATTGTTTCTTTGAAAAAAATACGAAACAGTAACGGCTAAAAAGGTTCCAATTTCTAGCCTCTATCCATTTCCCATGTCGTTTCACGTGGTGGTTTCACCCAATCTCGCACACGGTTGGGTGATTTTTGCAGTGGATACGTTCATTGTAAAAACATTTTGTCAAATTCCTCTCGGAGGGGTTATGTTCAGTACTATCTACATTGTACTTCTCTTAGTATTCATAATGGTGTGTGTGTGTGTGTGTGAAATGAAATAACCCTCTGATTTTGGATGCCTCTACGTTACATAAATTTTGTCGTATATGAGCTCAAGCAGATTGATGTTAAGTTTGATTAAAATCAATATGGGCCAAAGGCGAAGGTTAAAGCCATTCCCTCTTCATAAACCCATTGGAAATAAGCAATTATTTTGTGCGTGGAACTGACCTGATTATTCTGACACGTGCACATTCCTCGGCTATTCCGAAAGACGCGGTTTCGAACCCGGCACAGAGACGTTGGCTTTTTGTACCTTGTCATACGGATTTTCATCGACCAAGCTACGGCGTGAGGTTGGTTTCCTCATCACTCGAGTCCGATTGGAACAGATCACCAGAGATGCGTTGAATTTCAATTTTGCCGTGAGCGCAATTGATCATTGGAGTATTGTTTCGCCTTTCAGTTGATACAGGCGACAGTTTGCTTAGACTTCTCTTTTAAGCAGATTAGTTCTTGATTTGGAATAACTTTTTCCTAGCAGACTTACCACGAATTTGCATAAAGTTCGACCAACTTTTTTCATCACGCCAAAAATTGTTTAATATGAAAGTGTACTTAAACAACAGTTAAGATTTTCTGACCTTTGTTCAAAATTATTAGCACTTAGGAGTTTTTCGTTGTAATAACCCCTGAAAACGGGCACATGGAAAATGCCGGCCTCGGTGGCGGCGGGGTAACGTCCTCGTCTGCCAATCCATGGGTTGCGAATTCGATTCCCGCCTGGGTGGGTTCCTTCCACCTAGGGCTTGGGTGTTTGTAATCGTCTCCATTGTTATTGTTTGTTAATAGTCCGATGTAAAGGCCAGAGTGCTGTTTTCGGACTAAGGCTAAATAAATGAATAAATAAATGTATGTACATAATTACATAACTGGACTGACAACGAGTAGAAGACCGAAAAAAATCATTTGGGTTCTATAAAAAGCATCTTAGTGCACTAAAGAAAAATTATACAATTCGCACATTTTCCCACTAAATTATGTTATGAAATTTTATCGTTAAATTAAATGTTGTCTTAAAATGGAAATGAAAACATAAATGTTGATACTCAGGTATATAACTTTAATAAGCATTTATAACTCATGGATTATATCAAATATTTGTATCCTTATTTTCAATAACTATTGCAATATTGTTTATCAGAGGGGTGTAAAAACATTATTAAAATTGATTAAGACTTAAGTATATGTTGTAAGCTAAGTTCATGATACATTGTTTAACTAGATTTATTGGTACGTAAATTTACTTGACCGTGTGTTCTCCCGTATCTTCTTTTTATAGATTTTGGCTCGACAACTCCCGCCCATTGGAAAATTCTATTATGCTGAAAACTATTTCGGATGATAGGATACCAGCCAAAATAATATTGGTGCAAAATGAGTATGTATCTTGGGAGGTTAGTTGTATTTTTATCAATAACTAAGATATAAAAATCATGATCGCTAAAAGAAACGTTTCACTTTAGAAAACAATTCAATACGCTAACATTTATTCTACTGTTTTTGGCTTCACTTCGTGGAAGTATTTATTATCCATACTAAAAATACTTTGTACTTTTCCACAGATTTTTATTATACTTTATAATAAAAATCTGTGGAAAATTACAGTCTTTTTAGTACGGACGTTAAAAATTTGTTATCGACTCCTTTATCGTTTTTTTTACGATTACACTCCATTTGAATCGTCCACTCCATCTATAAATGCGCATTTTCCTTCTCCATAGTTCCCCATTTTTATATATCATAAGATTACAATTATTTGCAAATCCTCTTTTTTCAAATACCTGGTTTCGGGGTCATGCGATGATAAAATCCATATTTGTCCCTTTTAACATTTCTGTCTTTTTTCACGTACTATATTCCTCAATACCCGCCCTGAAAACTCCCATTTTTGCCCATAATACTCTCCAAATGTGTAAGCTCTTACCCCTGCTCTACTCTAAGCCGAGCTATTAAGTCTTTTAGCAGGCGTCATCACGATCGAAACTACTTGGTTGCTGAAGTCCTTCGCTGCAACGGGAGAGAAATGTCTGTAAAATCCAGCACAGCGAAACTCTGAAACTACCTTAGCATTAACGAACCGTCTATAAAGTCTACGATCAAGTGTATACATAATCCTAGTTCTCCTAGATCATAGATAGGTTATTCACGAGATGCACCTGAAAATTTTTACTTCATGAAAAACCACAGAATGTGTTAAAGTACTGCTTTTTAATTCTCGTTCTTCTTCGTATTAAAATTCAATTTCCATAACTCGCCAGTTGAAATTGTTTTCGACGAACTTTATGAATAATTTTATCGGTATCACATGAATGTAAATCTGAATAAATATTCACGATACACTGCACGGGGATTGGCGAATTTGTTGGATAACGCAGGAAGTGGTTGGAATGAATGCTAAGAATACAGGAAGATGTGGCTATAATTTGTGCTTTGATGTAGAGAGGTTGTTGAAGGATATTGCACGAGGGAGATTGGTTGCTAACCGCAGGAGAGGAAGGAAGAGCTGTGGCAAATTGGATGGCATGCGAGGAGCTGGAGATTGTGAGGAGCCTATGAAAGAACGGTTAGGAAGAGCATATTCCATCCACATTATTACATTGTAATTCCTTTAGGATATCCTTTATTTTTTTAGGGACCGTTCACGTTCTACCTCAGTAAATTACTAAAAAAACGCAGTGAGCAAACATGATCGTGAGAGCGTTGGCACCTGTGGATATAGTACCAAAATCGAGGTTGCTCCAGACACTCAATCTGTTCCTGATAATAAAAAAATACCATTTTCGCTTCGTGCGTCTCTTCGCACTTCCCCGTCGCCACCCCCCCCCCCAAACCTCGCGGGGTCATGACAGGGCATTCGCGGAATGTGTCGGGTACGTTCATTTGGTGGAAGACGTGGTGACGATGCACCTGCGGGAAGTAGCGGCGGTGAAGAAAACAACATAAAAAGTGAATTTAAAAAAAAACTGCGGGAGCGGCTAGCGAGAGGCAGAGAAGATGCGAGAGAAAGGGAGAGGGAGAGATAGAGAGAAAGAGACCGACCTCAACTTGACCCATTCGATCTCTGAACCCTCGTCGGTCCCATTTGACCCCACTCGCCTCCCTCTTTTTTTTCCTAGGGATGTAGCAGGAGAGAAAGGAACAATACAAAAATGAAAAGAGGATAAAAGGGTGGTTGAGAGAGAGAGAGAGGGAAACGGAGAAAGAATGGCAGAGAAGGGGTCGTAGGAGGTCCGCAAGGGGTTGGACGGAAACCTTTTCCACCATCAACCAGGGCGGCATTCCTTTTTTGCGGGGACGAAGGAGAGAAAGGAGGAATTTTTGCGGCGGGGAGGGAGGAGGAGGAGAGTGCTCTCAGAATAGAGAGGGAGGTGGGGAGAGAGAGAGGCGGCAAAAGGAGCGTCCGGCGGCCGGGAGGAGGGAATGCAAAGGAAAATATGGATGGAAATAATTTCGCATCCCCCTTCTTTTGCTAAATGCTGTGAGCACTCCGTTTCTAATTAACATCATTAATGAGTGACACTTCAGTTCCATCTCGAAAAAGAACTTGTTACTGAAAGGGTCACAATCTTTATTCGGCTCGGTCCTGCCGAGAAATTTTCTCTTTTTTTAACGTTACACTTAAGTATCCAGATGATCAATGGACTCGCTTCTTGCCAAAGCTCATTCTAGCGCACAATTATTCATGTATTTTCCCATTTTGCTTATTGTGTTATAATCTAATTTCGTTTAAATTGATTATGTAATAAGATTTTTACCCCCGATGCCGGGGAGAGGAAAATTAACCCCGTAAAGTACCTTTATTACATTACTATTCCGTATTGCCTCTGGTCATACACATATATATGTCTATGTATATATATATATATATATGCATATATTATATACATTTATATGTGTGTGCGTGTATGTAACTAATAGTGCTATCATTTCTTCTGATGAAGACGAAGCTGAATTCCGTCGAAATTATTAATAAATAACGTGTGAGTGTTGTTTTTGTGTTCTTATATTGTTTGTTGCTGTCCTAATTTTTATTTTTGTAAATATATATATATATATATATACTTGTATGCATATACATGAATATATACATACACTATATTATGTTAACGCTGATTTATACAAAGAGTAAGCGATGGAAACAAATATAATACAACTTGCAGCAATAGTAATAATCGTATGGTAATATGAATAATGTGTAAATAATACAAGTAGGTAAAAAACAATTACCTAAATGTCGTGAATTATCTGATGCAATCAACTGGCACTGGGAAGTTTCAGCGACATGTTGAAAATAAATCTTCCTTTTCCGTGGGCTGTCTATGTTTATGCCCGATAGTTGTCTATGTTGTATCTTATAGATGCTAATTGAATTTTGAGTGTAATGAATATACATTTTATTAAAATGAAATCAGTGTGCGTGCAAAGCATCCGAAAATAAGAGAGGGGTAAACACATACAATAACCAGGTGATTTAATCTAAATACGACAACTAATCAGGGACTGCATGTTTACTCAGAATATTATTTATTCAGAAACTATTCTTCACGCATGAATAAGCCAATGAATAACATTTTATGAGCAAAAAAACAAGTATCCGTAATGAATCGCGGATGCAAATAAAGAAAACACGCAAAATCAACCGAAAATAAAACGGAAAAATGTGTCGTCTCTCGTGGCAAAGTGGCGAAAGTGGGAAAGAGAGACTAGGGGTGTGAGTGCTTAGGGGCGGGGCAAGGGGGATGGATGGATGAGGGAGGTTAGGGGGTAGGAGTCGTAATGTGGGCGGGGATATCGGGAGGCGGGAGAGAGAGTGGTTGCGGTGGCGTCGGTGGAGAAGAGAGAGGAGGCTGGTTTTCGAGAGGAGGGGTCAAAGCGAGCGGTTGTGGATGTGCGGAGTGGGAGGGAAAGGACTTGAAAGGGGGTTTTCCGAGGGAAGGGTGAGATGGGAGTGAGGCATGGGGGGTTGGTGAGCGGCGGGAGGGGGAGTGTAGGTTTCGGGTGGGGGTTTCGTACCGTCGCTGAGAGTTCACGTCGGACCCCGTCTCCCGAGGGCGTCGCGGCGGCGGCCGAGAGAGGTGGCGTGTGGGGCGACGTATCGATCGGCCCTCGCTCTACCTCCCTCTCCCCCCTTCACTCTCTCTATCTCTCTCCCTGGCGCGCGCGAAGAGAAGGAAGTGGAAGAGGAGCGGCACAGACGAGGACGGCGGCGCGGCGGACGGGTGCGGTGCGGTAAAAGGGAACGGTGGTGTTAGGGAGATGGGAGGGTGGGTGGAGTGCAAGCGAAAGGAAAAAGAGAGGGCGGGAAATGAGCGAGGCCCCCTGTCCCCACCCTAACCCCTTCCCCGAATCTCCTCGCTGCCCCCGAAATGGGCAGCGGGCGAAGGTGGAGAGGGGAGAGAGTCGAGTGTGTGGGAGGGGACGGTGGGAGAGAGATGGTCAGCGTTTCATGGAGGTTGCGAAAGCAATTCTTCGGCACAAGTGCCACTCGGGTGATGCAGTGGCTCGTTCCGCGGGGTGGCGGGAGAGAGGAGGGATGGGGAAGGGTTACGAGGGCCGCGGGGGAGGTCGGGACCCCCTCACCCGTCCTCTATTGTTCCCCTCCTCCTCCCTTGATCCAAAAACGAACACCACACCTCTACTCCGTACCGGGGCCGCTTCATCTCTCTCCCCCGCCCTCCCTCCCTCCCTCTCCCTGCCCCGGATAAACTTTCCCCTCACCTCTCCAGACCCGTAACTTTATCACGAGATGGGTCGTCGAAATATTTCGGGGATTTAATCGAGTGGGATGGGAGGATTCGGGCATATCGTAAAGGTATAAATACGCAGTCTATCCACCTGGGCGAGCTTGGCGTTGGGATGTTATTATTTCCCGAAAACGAGTCGTAATTCACAGCGGGCTAACCCCTCGTAACCCTCCGGTCAGGCTTACTTTACAATATTTCATACTCAAGTGGTGCATCATTTTACTTTTTGCCGTTAAAAGCGACAAAGATAATCATTGTCACCATCGGTTAACAATCCTAGAATTAGATTGATTTATATTTTCTCTTAAATAAGATATACTATATACTTTCGCAGTGCTATACATCCAAGTGGCCAGCTCACATTTTGGTAATATCTGCGGTGTTGATTATTTTGCTGCCTTATTGGCCAAAGTTTTAAATGTTTCTTTTAAGTTAGTTCATCATTGTCTGTGTTAAAATAGCATGGTAACTTGTAATACCATAAAATGTTGTAAAGATGTTAATAGAATTTTGAGCTCATAAAACCATGGTGCAGAAATGCAAAATGCGGGTTAAAAATTATATGTATTATGTACAGTTATTAGTCCGATATTGACTGAAATTTCGGTGTCATATTTAATTATAATTAGCCGGACCGACGAGAGATGAGAAAAATTAACTCCTCGTGATCGTAATCATTTGTTTAATTAAATAAATAATTATATTATGCTCGCGTACGTCCGCCCTGAATTTTCCACGCACAAAACTCACTTATCAGTCGGATATTCTAACAATCAGTTTTTGCGTCCTCTGTTTACGTGAGATTGCAAACACTTGGATAATCACAAAATGTGATACCACACAAACAGGAAGGGAGTAGATTAACTATTAAAAATTTGACAATTTTCTGGAAAAATTATTGGAGAGCAAGGACATGCAGATTGTATTTTCACCATATCATTTGGTGCCAGAGAAGATTTATAAAGTTGAAGATATTAATAATTCGTTCTATTTGGCATACAGATGTTTGAAAATGAAAGTATTTACAAAAAAACAATGTTAATAATATTTTCAAGTTACGTGATTATTTCCGTTGAGTAGTGCCTCTCTACGTGATAGGATATGTTTGCGATAAGTAATAAATGTTTTTTATTAGACGGTAGAACTTGTACGTTGAACCACATTCAGTGACTTAATACAACGCACCATCTTCTCCGCTATTATATGTTGGGGTTGGTTTTTTAAAGGAATGCTTTTTAAGGTTTAATTCTCTAGTGTTAATGTTATATTTTAGTGTTGGAGAACGAAGGTGCATGAGTTAGCACTTGGAATACTCAATAGAAAATTACATTTGTTTCCTGAAAAAGAAGTTTTCGACAACGGGGGGACCCCCAAGTGGTTCCTCTCAATCGTTTTTCCATCTGAAGTTCGAACTTTTCTCCTCAAGTTCCCCATCTTTTCTATTTTTGTTCTTCACCCACATAACACAATCATTGAAAAACGTGGTCCCATGCCAAATAATCGTATTTCACCAAACCTTCTGGGAATTGTTTTAATATTTACGGTGCACTGACAAGGCTACATAGTCTTGTTTTCTTGTGTTATGAATACGCGGCGTAGCGTTTGGTTTACACTATATAATCCATCCGAGATAATATAAGACGCGCACAGCATTTTACAGGAGAAAATAAAGTCTAAGTAGATTATGTAAAATAAATGCATACACATTACTAGTCAAAATAGTTCTTGATTTAACCTTTTGTTTTGACTCTATATTTGTTCAGCGATCCAGGATCAGCTTCATCGTGATAGCCAAAGTATGTCATGAAAATTTGCAAATAAGAATATTTAAGGCACTCCACAAGTCAAACTGTTGGAGCTGGTCAGTTTATCGTGGTGAAATTGTGTACTCCCCAGTTCCGAAAGGCAACATTGGCGTGAATGATTTTATGCCTATTAATGAGAGTGAGTGGTGGTTTATTTGGTGTGGAATAGCCCAAGCGGCCGGAGTGCCGTAAACTAACCAGTTGTACTGCAAACGATCTACTTCCAAACCTTTGCTCGTAATTCGTAATTGGAAGCTTTTAGGAATAATAGCTTTTGGGCCATTAAAAAGAAACATATGACTTTATTTCAAACGAATTTCCATTTGTGTCGCATGTTATTGCCTATGATATTATTCAATGTTTATTGAAATGTTTTAAATTAAATTTTACTGCGTGAATTCACGTTATTTTTTCCTTGAGAATTTGATTATTTAAAACACAACTTGACCGTTGCTCACAAAATACTAATGGAAGCATGAGGAGAAATAATTAAATTCCTATTTGAATGTTCATACATTTAAGTTATCTTTCCAATTTTTCTTCATTTCCAGCCAACATGCTTTGCAAAACCAGGGCACAGTAGTGGAAGTTTATTTAGTTAATTTTATTCATTTCTACCGTGAACATATTTCCCAAGTCAAAGGTACTGTGCCAATCATAAAATTTTTTAAGAAATTGAAGGTTTGTTCTAAATTCTGTAAAAAATGTTTTTGTCCATTGTTTTCTAGAAGAAAGCGTTAATCTATTTGTTTTACGAATGGATGCATCATTAATAATGGAATAATTGTGTTTCTATGGAATTATCTCACAGACCACTAAGGGTTTTCTTATATCTACAGAAGTTTTAAGTTTAAAGATCAAAGTTCCTTCTTCCCTCTTTGGTTTGTTGAATGGCCAAACTTTAACTTTCAGGAACTTATTTAACATCCTTTATCTTATGCTTGGTGAAATGGGGGCGGCTCTATACCGGTCTTTGTAAAGCTTTGATCTTTTCAAACAATAATTCACTTGACAGAGAGTTTATAGGGTTTAATTTTGAGTGAAACAATTTTAAGTGACATGGATTGAGGACTACTTCAATTAGTCTTTGTGAACGTTATGGAAATTTCACACATTTTCTTATGTACAAGCGGCTGTACCATAATTTGATAAATTTAAATTATATAACAAGCTTCGTCAATGTAATCTCCAAAGAACTTTGCGACTAACTTTCGTGGATCAATGCTTTTATTTGCTATAAGTTAACGAAAATATTTTGGTAATATTAACCATAATGTAATATTAGAAATTTATTTTACCAAAGGTGCATTCATTTATGCTTATAACAACTCATTATTATTGCCTTTGATTAACCAGTATGTTTTCAATGGATACGGAAATATTTCCACTTAATTATCCCTTGGTAGAATGAGGTAAATTTGATATCCTGTGGAAATGCATAGTATTTTCATTCTTCCTTGTGCATTAATTTGGTAAAATGTTACTTCTTGAAGCTGAATACTAAAGATATTAGAAGTAATTTTGTGATTTCCGAAGTGATTTTTCTTATTTTATACTGTTATTTTAAACCGACGTACTTATTAAATGTTTATTGAAGAATGCTTTAAAAAATATTAAGTATAATCAATTTTAATTTTAGTATGGGAAGGTTGTCAAGTGTTTCCTGCCATTTTAGAGATGATACTCTCACAGTAATGCTGTATTAGTTCAATAATATTCTTGATAGGCAATTGATAGCAAGTTTGTATGTATCCATTAGTTAAACTATTCAGTCTACAGTTACGAAATAGTGGTTAACTGGTGTACGTATTTATTTTAATTATATTGTAATAACTTAAATGTCGAACTGTGGAAATTATTTTCCAACTTTGCCAAAGTTCGTTAAGTAGGATGTTTTTTTTATGGTCGGCCAACACTTACTTATGAATACCAAACGAAGTAAAAAGCAAGCTTCCCTTTAAGTTTTTAACTCATTTCTCCTTTCAATTATCGTCCATCAGACTCATCCACCGTAGGAGAAAGTTGAGTAGGTTAGGCCATTAATTTAACCTTCTTGACAACGGTCTCGAAAAGTCTTAAATTCAAAATAAGATGCCACGACTTATCAGAAAATGCATCACTAAATTTTTATTGCCCTTTACTCTTTAATTTCCATATCTTTCGTTTCATATCCACCACTGTTGTTTCTTTCAATCTTGTCTTCTCGAAATAACATTATCTTCCATTAGCGGTATTACATATTTTTGTGCTCTATTGTGCCGTCCGAATGTTATCATCCCCCTTTGAGTGCTTCTTCATAATCGATACATATATATATATATATATATATATATATATATATATATATATATATATATACACACACACACGAGGGTCATCCGGAAAGTAGTACCCGTTCGTGAAATAAAGACACAAAAGTAAATATTAACAAACATAAAAAATTTTATTTGAAAGAGGATACTTGAAACTACTTCTCAACATAATCTCCAAGCAAATTAAGGCATTTGTCATAACGTGTGACAAGTTTCTGTATTCCTGCTGCATAGTCCTTCGCCGCCAGCTCATTGAGATACGCGAGGGACCCATCTTGCACAAATTTTTGCATAATGCAGATGGTGTTTAACAATTTCATGAACAATTGTTCGAGAAACATTGGGAAAATGCTCACAGATGTCATCAATTGTGACGCGCCGATCGTTCCTCACGAATTCGTCAACTGAGCTCACCAGTTGGTCTGTAATGACAGACGGTCTCCCCGAACGCTCATCGTCGTGTGTGTTCCCCCTCCCCATGTTGAAGTTGCGACACCACCGCCGAACAGACGACTCGTCCATTACATTGTCTCCATACACCTCCTTTAATTGGCGATGAATATCACATGGGCGAACGTTTCTTGCATTGAGGAATTTAATCACTGCCCTCACTTCACAACTGGCGGCGTTCTCAATTTTTTTAAACATTGTAAACAATCACAGAAACAACACAGGCAATGCTAGCGTCACGCAACTTGGCTCAGAGAAGGCAGACAAGCCACTGAAGCTATCTGACCTCGTCCAGCGGCTACTCGCGTCGTCAGCACTTCATGCGGCACGAACGGGTACTACTTTCCGGATGACCCTCGTATATATATATATATAAAATATAATTCTATAAAACTATATATATATATATATATAACTATTATATTACTATAATTCTATATAAAACTATATATATATATATATATAACTATTATATTACTATAATTCTATATAAAACTATATATATATATATATATATATATATAAAATCTAATATGTCTTTTATATGTTCATACGAGCAATCGTATATGTATCTATTAAGTGTGTATGCTCCCATATCTATTGTATGTGTAAGTACATTCGCAAAATACAACTTTGCTAAAGCAGTACACAAAAAAGGACGCTGAAGAAGTCGGCAGCGAAACGCGTATGCATTCAAAGTAAAATTAATTATTTGTAATATTTTTATGCAATCTTAATATTAAATAAAAGTGGTATTTTTTAATATTTGTAGGCGACGTTCTCCATCACTTTTCATAAAGTATATTGTGCGATGCTTTTTAATCACGAAAACATGCAAAAACGTTTATCTCAATTAAAGAGGCGAAAGTATTATCACTCTTAACGCATATTAATCAAATACGTGCATGCAGAGGTCGTGTTTATCAGCAAAAAAAATATATGATAAATTATTTCCATAGTGGTTGGACGATTTATTTGAGTTCCATTGAATTGTGTGCAGTACAAAGTGAAATATTTTTCCACTCTTCAAAAGGCGTCCTCTCTATAGCAGCTCGAATATATACCTCATGTGATAATTTAATAATCATGTTTAATTTGCCAGTGAATGCGGTTTTGTTGTGTTTCAGGTTTCTTTTCCCTGATATTTGAAATCCTCGATGATAAATGAATTACAACGATACAGTGTAACTGATGAATTTTTTATCAGATTTTGGAATTCAATGATTAATCATTTCGTTCAAAAGATAGCCACATTTATGTATTATTTGCTATCCAATGCTCACGTTATTTCATGACTTGATAAAAAGAGTACTTTCCTTTCACTAGAGTTTTACTCTCGTCATAACCGATTGGAGAAATCTCCCAATTGAAAGCACAATTTTTTATCTTTCTTCATTACCATTATATATTTGCTGATTGAATTCTCAATGCATTGCAATGTAACTGAATTGAATATTTTTTGTGATTTTTATTATTGTAGTCACAGTATGTTAATGGAAAAAAATATTGCTTAGGAAGCATAGGATCGTATTTTTATTAATTATTATTTGTACCTAAAATAATGATAATATTGAGTGTTCGGTTTTTAATTTCCGTCCTACCATTCATCTTTTTCGATATTGGATCTGTGGTTCCATTGCCGCTCAGCGGATATGTTGTATTATTATTAATGGTAGTCTACCGGTCAAGTTATATTCTAGATGGACATAGTCTAATAACTTCTGCGCTTCTAACCCTCGATTTGAAACTATTAATTATGCCTCGAATTTTATTACAACTATATTAGAATAAACGTTATGAAAGCTTTATTGCAATTCATTGCAATAAATATGTTGTGGCTTCACTTATTCATGGTACGAGAGTCATAACGAATTGTATTAAATACGATTATATTTCATTAAGTACAGCCGGGTCGGTCAAGTATGTTTGATATCCTTTAAGTAGAATTTAAATTTACATGATTTACGGAAAAATATCACCTTTGTTGAGATTTTTGCAATGACTAGATACCAGAGAACTATGTTGGAACTAACGGAAAAATAAAATGAATATGAATGAAATCAAGTGACCTGGAAATATGTTGAATGAAGGGATTCAGTTGGCTGATTGAATAATTCAAACTCAATATTTAAACTATTTTTAGCAGATTTGCCTGTTATCATAATTGACCATGCTTTTAATCAAGTGGATATAACCAGCTTACATATATTTCAAATCAAATTCACGAATTAATTATAATATCATTAACCGTTAAAATATAATTTTAACTTGAGTTTTTTTTATTCAAGAAATTATGTATTCATATTTACTTCGAATCCAGGATAAATTTTCGAACTCCATTTCTCGCGCTTTTTCCAAGTCTGATCCGTTTAAATTAAAATTTATTAGTAAGAACTTGAGGCCATTCTTTCTGATGATTGCATTGTGGGTTGAAATTTAATGAATCCAATTAATAAAAAAATGTTTGTTATTATTTTTGTGCTTTCTAAATGGAAATGTTGACATTTGAACGTGTAGCTCATCCTTTCGCGATGAAATGCATTATTGTTGTTTCGCAATGACATTTGGGCTCAGTCTATTAAGTACATGCATTGTTTTAACTTTTGAATTTCTAGAATCGTTGCCCCCATGAAAGGATGTCTCTCTTTTACGATTTAATACCACGAAATTCATATTTGTCTCTTGAAATTCAGATTCCTGGTTGACTTAAAGTGAGATTAAAGTGTCTTTGACATCAAGAGTTATCGTTCCTCTCTGATATTTCCCTCATCTGTTTTCACATCAACGGTCGAATTCGCAAAAGGTAGTTAGCCTTGTGGTATTTCAAATATTGTCTTTATGTTTTTGAAATTTTATTTCCAAATTTTTTTTCTGCTTTATCATAAAGAAATTATTTGTATTTGTTATCAAATATTCATTTAAAAGATGTAGTAATTGATTTTCGAGAGGGACTTTCTTCCTCTCCCCACTTACGTTTTCGAAAGAATATTTTATTATTTCTGTTTCCGAAAATATTAGTTTAATATGCTTTATAACCTACAAAGATAAGAGTTTGGAAAAAAAAATTAATGCATTAAATTTTCAGTGAGACTAGGACACATTATTTGTTAATTTTTCCCGAGAGAGAAAGTTTATTAAGGGCGCGTAATGTTTGGAAATGTTCGTCAACTTGCATTAAATATTCACGAAGCTGTTCCCTCTACAAAGCTATAATTTTGGTCTTAACACAGCTATAAGGATAAGTCGCTGTGTTTAATTTTCCTCTCCCTTGCTGTGATTTTATTTCCATTTAATTTAACGCCATCCATGTGTGGTTACCCATAATATTAATGAATACAAGTTAATAACCAGGCATGGATTTAGTTTCGCCGGGGCTTCCGACGAATGTAGCCACGCGGCTGTCTAATAAGGGAACGTGCTTACTTCCTTGAGGAATGTGGAGCAGCTCAACATGCTGTCAACGTAACTTGCACGTCTCCTTATCCGCCTAGATTTCAAACTTATTCGCTGCGTTTCATTTGCGATAATTTCAACGCCATATTCCAAGTAATCCCTCACTCGTAAATACTAAGGGAGACTGGTGCGGAACAAAAGACATGATACCGTACTTGTAAGGCGTATCCAGTTCCTTCTCCTTCCCCTTTGTATTGGATTGCTTTCCCCGGATATTGTAGTGAAATGAAATAAAAGGAACTTACTCTGAGAGGAGCTACAAGAAGCTTTGGATCGTCGTTCTTATAAGTACTCGGGGGTCGTTTGTGATAAGTTCTTGTATGCCTTACGCCCCAGAAAATAGTTCAAAGGAGATAGGTAGAAGTGGGCGGGGGCTTGAAATTTTGATGAACGTAAATGTTTACGCTAGAAATTAACTTTAATTGAATTAATTCCTGTATAATGGTGACAGAGAGATTAACTCCTAGGTTATTGCTGTTGGATTTACTGGTGCAGTTATTGGCAATAGTGTACCGACTTAGGTTATACTTTTGATGTACCAAGTTACTACAGCGTAGAAATTGCTCTTGGGTCTTCAACCAAGTTAGTCTTCATTCTAACCGACGTTTCCATGCTAGACTCAGGCATTGTCTTTAGGGCAAGATGATGCCCGAGCCGACCATCGAAACATCTGCCAGGATGGAGACTCTCAACCGGTGGAAGACCTGAGAAGAATGTTTACACTCCATACGCCGGGAAAGCACTAGATCTCACTTGTTACGACACACTATTGAACTCGTCCAACTAAGTTCTGACAAGCTCCGCACCAATTGCATTTTGATTTCATTCTGTTTACGCAATGATTGTATTTTTTTCGTTCTCCTCGGCACCCATATCAGTTTACAATCAAGTTTACATTCCCCCCTTATCATACTGCCTCAACAACCAAGTTTCTAAACCTTGTAAAATTACACTCTACACTAAAGTTTTCACTAGCATTTTATTTACATGTATACTTAAGGTGCCTTTCATCAACTCCCACCTATTTGTAAACGCTTCTTCAAGTAGTGCATTCTACTTTTAATGTCCCCCACTTCTCTTTCCACTCTCAGTTAAAACACTTCCCGAATAGGTGAACTGTTTAACCTGCTCCCGTTCATGTCTTCTTGCTTGAATATATTTACATTTACTGGTAGAAACCAGGTAATTAAATATGCTCAAAAATTGCTGGATAGTTATTTGACGAAATATACAAGTCAACCAGAATTTCGATTAAGGTTCAATCCTTCATACGGTTTTGGTGTGGTGTCAGCCGGTAGATGATTAGAGGACGTACTTTAGCTTCCCATGTGACAGAGCGGCCTAAATTCTTATTATATTGAAACAAAATTATTTTATTATTACGTAGCTATAAATTACTTTGCAAATTTTTCATCTGACGGCTCGAAAAATAAGTTCAATAGGTCCAAACGAACGAAATGTGGTAAACAAAGGAAGCTCAAGAAGAAAAATTAACAATAACAAGCACATTAAAGCTCAAGCGTAAGGAAACATTTCATTATTTAATAGTTTTTTATATTAATTTATGAATAGTTTGAGTTATTTGTGAGGAAAAATTTCACAAAATCAGAGAGTATGAGGTAAAGAAATAACGTGCCATCCATTATCCATCTTTTTACGTTTGAAATTATTGTAAACGATATCATGAAATGACTCACTACGTGTTTCGACCAACGATCAATCCTTGGACACAACTGGTCGTTGGAAAATTAGAGCATGTTGATATCGTGTGCCAATGAATACACCCTCAAAGAAAGAGATGCTGTCGTTGAAATTTCTCGTAGCTATTTTTTAAAGGTTAATATCAAAGCACGAAGACGGAAATTGTTCCGATTCTTCTCAAACTTACGGTGTATCAAAAGAGGAATTGCCTACGGAGGAAAAATGTATCTACGACCCAGTGTGACTCCACGCTCTCTCCGCTAAAAACCTGCCAATGTTTGTGATATCTCGAAGGCCTCGCGACGAGTGGATTGTTTATGAATCGATGCGAATCAGGGGATTCATTACTCGCCGTGATGGAATCGATCGCGCTCCTGAGAGTTCCATTAACAGGACAGGCGCTTCGTCGATTACATGCCTAAAATTGAACGCGCGTCGCAAATCTCAATCAAATTCCGAAGGTGGATCACGCTGTTGCGCCGACATCGGAAGGTTTATTACCCCGGTTTCCTCAATATTGGGCGGGGAACTTGACTCGAGAGGCGGAGTTATCCGGGGAGATGTAAGCGCGGTGAATTCCTCCTGCCAGACCCTGATAATAATTTCTTTTCATTGCACGTTTAGGGTGAAGTCAAGTGAAGGTGCAGGAATTGAACCAATCTCCACATCTCAAGAGGACCGTATTTTGAACTATAGCACTGAAAAACTTAGGTGTATCCGCTGGGAAATCCAAATATTACGAGAAACGCTGAAATCACTTGGTCACATGCGGAGCTTTAAGAAAAGCTGGAAGACGAATATTGCCTGTTTCCAGTAACGGCGTATGTCAACCCGGGAGAGTGAGTACAAAAGTTTCGACATGACATATAACTTATATAAATACATGATTTGAGACGAAATTGGCCATTGATATTGGATATTTTGCTGATATAAAAAATAACTCCGCGAACAGATGGTATCATCTTGGGGAGAAGAATCAATAAAATCTAACATCAAGCAGAGTCGAGAAACCAAATGTGGCGGTTGAATCCTCTTCTTAAATAATCCTGGAAACACAACATTTTGAGATTTATCTGTATTTTTTCCTTTCTTGCACTGGGTTGTCTTGCGATCAATCTGTTAGTTATCAGTTTATTCCAATTGCATTCATGAATTTGTATCTCCCTTGCCTCCTAGTCTGAATTTAAAGAAATATAATCATACCTCATCTAAGATTAATGCGTTCGCCGTTTGTGAAAACTTGCTATGAGAAGAGAGTATGCACGACGGGTTTGATGGGGGAATTAGTTTTGGAGCCTCATTATTGACAAAGAGAGCAGGCAAGACTTGCACTTTAGAGAGGTACACGGCCTCTGAGTTTTCATTTGATTCTAAGGGGAATTATTATGGCACCAAATTATAATGTTTAGACACCATCACCGACAGATTGAAGTATTCCCTCTTCCATTGCACGGTACTCATCATGAGAAAATTAAACCCTAGCGTCCTAATGCAGTAACTTAAAGACTACGAGACTCGTGCAAAGAGTGATTTTAGTCAAACAAACCAATTATTGGCGTTGACATTTATGTGTGTAAGTGCTCGAGTGTTTTTGTGTATGAGGTAATATATATTCAAATATATGCATGAAGGAAAAATTTTGCATGCATGGCTGGTGCCCTAACACACCCCGCAACAAGCCCGTCCGGAAACTTGGTGGTTATTGTGTAGATGTAGATGGAAGGAAGGTTATCCTTGTGGTTCCATACACCATACGATGTGACTTTTAAGGAAGGAAAACATTAGTAATTATATTGCAACTATCTGGACATCATATATCACCCTCCGCACTATGAAACAAACAAGTGCAGATATGTGAAGATGAAAGTTTCCTCTTAAAGTTCGTCGCAATTCTTAAAAATATATCTTTCAGGAACAGTTTGAAATATTTTTAAAATTAATGTCGAGGTTTGTTGTCAACTCTGCAGACTTTTCTTGTAATAGAAGTATTTCTTTACGGGAGATATTTGACCAATTATTCCTTCACCGGACCCGGTGGCGGCGGGGTAACGTCCCCGTCTGCCAAATAAGAGGTCGCGGGTTCGATCGTCCTCCTATGTGTTATCTCTTCTAACGAGGGCCAAAGTGTATGTATAAAATTGTCAAATTGTTTTATCAGTGTTCAAAGTCCGGTGTAAGGGTCGAAGTGATGTTTCCAGACTGAGGCTAAATAAGTAATTACTTCTTCTTTTATCTTTCGCCATTCTCTATTCTCCCTCCCAATTGATAAAGAAAACAATTTTGCTGAAATATGGCAGATTTCTTCTTTTTTGCACCCATGTTTTAACATTCGTGTTCCCTTCTGATTTACTTTCATATATATTCGGTTTTTATATCCAGGGAGCAATTCTTCATTATCTTTTCTGAATTGACGAAGGTCTTCTCCAGAACTTCGTTCTTTAGAATACAGAACACTAATTTTTCCTCTTTCCATACACACTTCTGAGAAATTCCCCTTGATTTCATTTAATGCTTTGGAGATAATGAGCGAGGGTATGCATATTTATTCTTTCTTATCCATTTCCGGGGTCAGATTTAATTATGGTCACCTGATCTCGATTCAGATTAAGATTCTTTTTTTATCATTGTAAGAAACGTCTCTTTTCTTCAGAATAAGATCAGTGTTACATTAGTTAATATAATGGAATGCTATTTTAAGATCCACAAATTCAATGAATACCTGCTGATTATTTTCCATTCATTTCGCTCTAATTAACCTCGGGACCAAAATAGCTTTTATTGTTCCCGTAATTTTGATTTCCAAACTCTGAGCACTCTTTTAAGGAATTCTTAAAATATTTACATTTTATCCTTCCATAGATGATTTCATCGTGATATTCGATGTATTTGTTGCATTGCTCATGGTTTTGAGAGCGTTCTCATCGTTCTGCTCACTTCTTTCAGATATTAGGACCAATTTTTAGATCTTCTGGAAGTTCATTGTTATTTTCCCAGTGTAGTTTATGTGACGGATGATTTTTTACGGCTTCGTTAAAATTTTCTATCTGGCAATTTTAATAAGCTCGGTAGGAATATCATTGATTCCGGGGACCTTATTAATACGCTGATCATTAACCAATGTATCGAATTTTTTAGCTCAGCATTCAATCATCGTCGTCCATCTCCTTTTTTGTTTCTACTGACGTCTTCTTCCTCTTCAATTATATTTGTATGGAAATTTCCCCCATTGTAGCGTTCCTATAAATATTCTTTCCAATCTCTTCTCTTTAGCTTTATCTTTAATTAAAATTTCTGCGCTCTTGGCCCGAATTGTGTTGAATAACATGCTCTAATCTCTGAAGTGGTGTTTAATTATCCTGGAGGCGGCTTCAACCTTTCCACGTAACATGTTGTCTTGCATTTATTTCCATAAATTTCGTCTTCCACATTTCTCCAGCTTTTCTTGCCTTTGGGGTAGTTTCAGCTCTGATTCCTTTAAAACATTGTTGTCTATCCCCTGAGTTTCCGGTCTTATGCTTTCTTCTCCCTTCGGAAATGTTCATCACGTACTCCGCGACTTAGAGCACCCTCTTGACATCACTTCTTTTCCTCTTTCCTTCTACCTACAGCCTGTTTTGTGGGGGATCCATTAGTCCGTTTTAAATATTTTGTCATCCTGCCTACGTGTCCCCGTGTCAACATGATTTTTTTTCAATTCTCTTCCAAAGCTCTTTAGGAGTTCATTATCGTTAAATTTTCTTCAATACTTTGCATGCCATCTATTATTCATGTTTATATTCATGTCTTTTCATTGAAGATGACGCATCATCATTCTACCACTTTAATATGTCAATATTTTTTACTCAATCATGGCTGAATCTTAGTTTGTTCCTAAGAAGAGATATTTTGCGTGACTACAAAAAAACACTAAATTGTTCGCAAACATTTTACACCAAAAGTGAATAAAAATAACTCATTTCTTAGGCATATTTACGGATATAATTTAGCTGCTTCAGCTTTTCAATCAATTAGTGTTAATGAGACATATTTTTAAAATAAATGGCGAAAAGGAAATAAATTAAATTTTCAAACTGTATATTTCTACCTCCATGTAGATGTTTCGGGCGGCGCATTCATTTGTATGCATATTTCATAGCTTTATTTAAGTGTGTTATTCTGCAGTATATGGTCATTAGGAGGTTGCATTTGAAGTGTTTACACATATTTGTAATGTTTACCAATTTGCCATGTTAATTGTTGTGGATTACCATAGTAATTGGATATACCGTATCATACCCTTAATTGCATATGTTTAGAAATATTATGTTCATTTTGGGAAGTAGTTTAATGCCATCATATAGGCTGCCGTCCTTTAAGCTCTCGAGGTTGTGGTAACTATCAGTCCAACCAAAGGATGCATATAGCATTTTCTAGCGATAGCTACACTAAATTGTCATGGTATCAGCCCTTAAACCATTTGAAAAATGTTTAATATGCATCATATTGTGAGGAATTTCACTCCTTTCAGGATAGACAATCCTTGTCCCGATCGAACGTTTTTTAATCACTAGTATTTCAAAATCATCTCCTCCATCGTCTAATTAATGGGATAAAATATGCTTCATCTATTTCAATATGAAGCGTGTATGAATTAAGAAAAGGAGCGCTGATGAACTCTTAATTTTATATACATAATCTATTGTAATCGATGTATACTAATTTCTATATTGATTGGCAATATTTGAATTGTAAACGTTGGTCTCATGCATATGAAAGTGAATATAACATCTTAAGTCGTATATCCAATACCGCTAATATGGTTCAGAATAAAATGTTCCTTAGTGATGACGCAGTGATTGGAAATCTACACTAAGCGACTAAGTTTTGAAATTAGAATAAAAGTGCAAATGTTCAATAATTAAAGAAAAAACAAAATATATTTGTTGACTTTTTTTAATCAAGAAATGCGTTTGGTTTTAAATACTTTTGTAGTTTGTAATTTTTTTAACAGTTACGTTACTAATTATGGTCTCGTTTCTCCATGAGTAGTAACAAGTTGTATCAAAGATATCCGTGAATTATTACGTAGTTAGGACCCCACCACCACAACGTTACCGCTAATATTAAATCAGTCGCGGAATGCACCAAATAAAAAAATGTCAAAACCTAAGAATTCCCAAAAGAATTCAAAATAGTGGCATATTCAAACGATAACCTTTCTCCCTATTGCGTGTTGAAATCATCCATTTCCTCCACAAAATAACGAATTGACGAAACCTTTTGCTACTCGTAGGCTCCGGAAGCCAACTATTCTACTTGTAGCATTTGAAAGTATGAACAGCACTGCATGTTTAGATAGAAATGAAAGTTTATGCAGAATGGTGAATAATTACATTTTCGTCACTGGAATGGGTCACATTAAAGGAGTGGAGTTATTTATTCCAAAAAAAAATTAGGTAAGTTCGGCCGGTGAACTACGGTGAAATTTCGCTTGAATTCTCCGTCTCGATTTCCTTAACCGAATCGTGAATTGGGTGACACGGATGGTAAAGAATGAGTGTCATAAATCCATTTCCGTGATAAATTAATTTTATTTATCACCGTAAGGATCAATTGCAGGTAATTTTTCGAAATTCACAGCAAATGGTGCGGAACCCAAGGGAAGGAGGCTGAGAGAGTGAGAGAGCACCTCTTCCGTTCCTCCGGCTGGAGAGGAGGGCAAAGGTATCATACCCTCGCATAAATTTGAAAAGAATAGCAGGAGGAGACAGATTTAAAGGCATGAAATTGTAGCAAGACCAATGCGCGGTGATCATAGTCATCTGTTCACGCATTTGACAAACGCAAGGCCCGCCGTAAAAAGTGGGAAAGGAGCAGTGCAAGTATGCAAGTTAGCAATTTATAAGCGCGCGAAGTAACCCACATGAATATCACGGTGCATTATGGGGGCAGCCAGTTGAAATGGTTGTTCCATATGATTAATGAATGAAAGTGCTTCTGAAAGATTAAGCACACACACACACGCATACACGCTGACCGCTTGCCAAGCAAAATGATGACTTAAAACCGCAACACATAAATCCCTGAGTCAACTCGTACAATAAAACTCCATTTACCCTTAATTTTCTCTACTCAGGGATCAAAATGGGACCCACGCTTATTTTTCGTCCGCTTAATGATTAAATGCATATTATAGAGACCCGAGTGAAATCCTGGATTTAGAGATCAACCAACCGTTCTGTGCTATACTTTAATCCACTGATGAATTGTAACTTCACTTTACCTTCTCTTCTCTTCATGTTTGATTATAGTTCATGAGCTGACATTGTGACAATGATCTAATAATTCGGAGAAATTCATCTCTGTGAGACACCTCCCCCATAGTGGTGTAAATAATTGGGGGGGGGGGGGTAACATAACGTCCTTTGCCCCTAGTCTATCAAATTGGAGGTAAGTTTTCAAGTTTCATTTTGGACCCGAAAGATAATTTTTCAATGGTAACTTTTAGCCTTCTAGGACTATTTCAGAGGTTACAAAATAAGAAGAGAATATATTGATATCAGCCAGGGGTTAAGTTACTGGCCTTGAAGGATTTAACACTCCTGATTGAAGTACTGTACTTCCTTCGATTTCAAAAAAAAAACATTTTTCTACTTACCGCAATTATTTTGACTAATGTAACTTCGGAAACTTCTCATTTATTTACCACCCAGATTTAAATACCCCCTCAGTCTTTAATGCCTTATAAAGCAGAAAAAAAACGTGCGTGCGTCTTCAACTCACTCGATAATTGCTTACCTCTTGAATTCTCTGAAGCTTCTAATATAAATGTTTGAAGGAATAAAAATTGTAATACAGCAATTTCAAATTGTAAAAATCCTTTGCTTTGACCGAAGTTTTTGCGCTTTGAAATAATTGCATTGTAATGCACATTAACGGATGACTTCGCTAAAGTTACTGTCGCAGCGTCTCCCGCAATTCTTTGAAAAACTGTTTTTAATTTCTATGTCAATGGTATGAAATAATGTCTAAATCATTCAATGCATCTAATAATTTTAATATGGGCAAATTCAAAGAGCCACATTGTCACTCGACCCGTATTGTGTATGGTTTATTATATTTCCAGCAAATTTCTATATTGAACCATTATGCTGTCATCATTCAACAGAAATTTTAAATATTGCAAAAACTGATTTTTTTAAATTGATTTTTTTCAAGTAGACAGGAAAATAATCTTATTAGCTGCTATTTCTGCCTCTTTCGTCATGAGAATATTGATAGTACTTCAGGGAGCACTAAACAGAGCACAGGGCTTATTGTATACATTTATAATTCGTATTTTCTTTCTGATTGACCTTTGGCATTTCTTATTTTTAATTCCCTGCCTGCAACGATATTTTGAAGTATCGAAGTTGATATTAAGTATTTTAACTCTACATTTAAAATATTCAATTATTGACATCGGTCGCGTTGACCAAAACAAGCGAATCAAATGTATTTTGAGGTTATATCAATACCACCAACTCACAGTCGGCGTAGGAGTATACATTTTTCATGCTCTAGATTGTCGTCAAATCATGTGGGCCTAATTTAAATGCAATGCCGCGTGCGACATGAATGTAACTTTGTTCATTGACGTAGATTCGTCAGCGTCTTTCAATTCTCAATGTGCGTCCCACCGCATCACTAAAATTTGAACATCTTTCAGCCCTATGGCGTGTGTTCCTCGCCCCCCACTCATTTCCCTCATTCAAACGAACCCTTTCCTCCTCGAAGCACTCGACTGAAAAAGTGCTGATTTAGGCGATAATGCGAGAGATAAGCATTCGCTTGAGTGCACCTCAGCATCTGACACGACACAAGCGATGCTCGCTGAAGGTAGTATTGGCTTTTGACTTTCGGAACTACGCGTCATTTGAGATGGGGTAAGTTGCCGTAATTTTCATTCGAGGTGACTCGCCTGAATAAATCATGCAATAGTTTTTGAGGAAATAAAACGTATTTTCAGAGTTGTAAACGTATAATATGTTGGAAAAAAATGTTTCCATTTAAAATTTTGTGAAGAGGGAAATGTAATGAGTACCTCTCATTTCTTTGAAGGTTCTGATAAAATCTATTGAAAACTCTTAAAAACCTCTAGCTGAACAAGTATGATTAGCTGAATCGATAGCTATAATCGATAAGATTTGGCGTGTTTTTCGGCATAGTTTGAGGTATTATGGACCAAATGATAAGCCAATCCACCCTCTTTCTTTCCGGGTGCAAACGAATTTTTTATTATACAATATTCATGAAAAATATCGCGAAGAATTAAAACTTTAAAATAATGCGAGAAAGTATGTTAAAGTATGTATTTCTTAACATCTTTTTCCCTGCGTTGAGAAATGTGGTTTTTTCTCGTCTCAATAAGGTTCCTCTCCCGCAACATAAATCCTATGTCTCGTTTTATATATTAGTAAAAATACATATGGAAATGTGTAACAATGATTCCCTTTAAAAAGTGTAGTAAAATATTATAGTCATTCATTTTTAAAAAATAAAAATTCAATCAGTTCAATGGCATTCGACCACGTGCTAAAAAAATCGAAATCTTGTGGAATCGGTTTAACATTTAACAGTCGTAAGTCTGTTAAACCGTTATAGCTACAATAAATTGAATTACAACTTCAGTAAAAGATGGCCCGGAGATGAAGTGACGAACAAAGTTAACGAATGCAGTAACAAGGTTAAGAATTCAGTCATCTTGACAAGTCTTGACAATTCGTCTTACCTCTTACTGTTCTTAACATCGTGATGATCGATTGTGTTATATATGCAGAATCGACCTCGAGAACTGGCATTCTGATTAATGCTGAAGTGAAAATTTTTAAGATTGGTTTTTTCTGTGACTCTTAAAGTCTGGTAATATTATCTATTTCTAAGGCTGTAGAAAAATCATTCTCGGCATGTAAAAGCTGGAAAGATCATTAGAATTTCGAATGTCTAAGAAAAGTTTGAACATATAATTGTCAATAATGCAAGGCTATAAGGATACTTTTGAAACTTGGTCGTTGTGCCATCATAAAAAAATGGACGAAACGTCTCCATCTATCTGGAACCCTGTTTTGAAATATAAAGATATGGTAATATATAATAATAGCTGCAAAATGCTTCAATACAAATTAGTAACCATTATTATGAAGCATTCATTTAACAAAATCACAATTTTTACGTCAAAATTTCGCGAAGGAAATAATTAATCATAAGAATTTACCTACACCTATGACTAAAGTAAAATTAATTCTGGCCTTCAAATCGATACCCTTGTTAATTATGCTAAACATTCTAGTCTACCTGAGTTAACTCGGCGTACCTCGGATAACGTTTCAGTCCTTCTGTTCTCTAGTTAAATATCAGTTATGCGTAATAGAAAACAGCACTGATAATATTGTGACTTTTAATGTTTAATAAGGGTAGTTAAATTACTGTCCCCATGGCAACCCTTGTCAGATAAAGTAATAAGCATTTTTTTCGTTTTTCCTTGAGCTTGCTATGAAGAAGCAGATATTTTTTTCGTTCTTTGCAAATGTATTCCTTTAAAGCCCATATTAATTAGAGTCTTTCAGTGCATACCTGTAAGGGTCTTCCGGGGACCGTCTTCAGGGGTCTAGAGTTTTAAAGTCGTTCGATAAGAGTTGCGAAAACTTGCGAGAATGGAGTGCTTGCAAGACAAGGTCTTCCTTAGAGGGTGTACCCATTTCTTGTTGAGCCAAAGTTTTCATTCACGTGAATGCCTTGCAAAAAGCCGTGATAAACGCCCCTCGAAGCAAGTAGTTTAATGATTTTAAGTTACTGCACTATTCACTAAATTAATTGCATGTTGACCATTCATTTCATAAAGTTTGTCGTAAAATCTGAATATAAAATTGAATCTTATCACCGGGTTTTATAATTGTAATATGTATTCTAGTCCTTAGCAAAGGGTATTATTACGTTGGTTTTATTTTTCAACCATTGGATCCAAATATTTTGTTTGAATGTAAACTAAATCAAATATTGTATACTATGCTTTCAGATAATTCTGTTCAGCCAACATTAAATTTTTGTAACTGTTTCATTGACTTCTTTTAACGTATTTTTTTAGTTTTAACATAGGAGTTATTATTGATTAAACGATAATGATCTCTTAAAAAGAGCGAATTAATCTGAATCCCCATAACATTTTTGCTGTGTGATTTAATGGCTTTTGATTTGTGTCTCAAGGAATTCCTCATAATTTTCGCCGATCGTGACACACTGAAACGGTGGTGAGGTTGTTTTAAGCGTTTTTAATGTCCAGACAATGATCAATCGTGCTAAATTTGCTTTCTTAGTGTTACTTTAGCGCTCTCTTTGCAACACGTGATTGAGGAGCAGTGATTTCCGCTCGTGGGCTGTGATGCAATCGCCTAAGAAGCCCGAGGAGGCTCGCGCCGCCATTTAAAAAGAAAAAAACTTTCAGTTATCCCGAATCGATCCTCACGAACCACCAAAGTCAATTATCTTGGGAATGGTCTTACCCTTGGTGAAAAAAATTCACGAGTCACTAATTTTTTTAGATATACGATTCAACTTTTACAGATACAAGCACGAACTTGGGTATATTCTTGTGATGACTTCACAGCCTCAAGAGTATGGTAAAACTCTGCGATACAGCATTGTATCTACGAACGGTTTCATCATTATATCGTTGAGAAATTTAACGCACACGACATTAATTTCACCCATAATCGTTGAAATGTTTCAGTCTCAATGTTTGGTCATTGGGCTTGTCGGAGGTATCGAGTTCAACAAATTATGAAAACTTCCTCATGCGTATTATTATTCCTGTACGCCTATGTGACAGTTTGGAAATTACCTATTTTTAAATATGTTACCCCAACTAGGTCGAAAAAAATCCAAATCGGGGGCAGTCAATTAGCTTGGGTAACTGATCGACCTCTAACATTGTGTGAATATGTGCATAATTAAAGTCATTAACTTTGGCCTACTATTCCTTTGAGCTCGATGCCTATAAATACTTAATGTTGCTAGTTTAATGGTAAATACAGATCTCTATAATACCATTTATGATAGTTAATGATAGGTCAGTCATCTAATTTATTTGAGGGTAGGCGTAGATGAAAAGTGGTGGAATTCTTATACGAGGGTCTCTAACTCTAGTAAATTGTTCTCAACGATTGCAGTGCTTGGTGCCGAATCTACATATTGCTTGGATAGCTGTGGTTTATTCAACTCTACTATATGCAGCATCTAGCATGCGCCAGAGTAGTGCAAAACCCTGGCATATCCGAAAATTGAATCAGAATCGTCAGCGTGAGAAATTAGCCCACCGATGACCTCCCCGATTGGCCGTCACATAGAGTAAAAGGCTCACATTTTATTTTCGTGAATAAGTTATGAATTATAGCTAACAATATTGGATAACTAATGAGTGTAAATGTCATGATAACATGTATCTTCCGAGACAATTGTCAATATTTATAGCCACTAAAAATAATTATTAAGTTCAAGGTTCGTCTTTCAGATGAAAGTACGTGTATATGGCGTTAAATTGTTCAATGATAGCCATGAAAACAGTCATTGCCAGTTCCCAAACATCTATTTAATCATTTATGTTTGAAAGAAATCCGGATATTACCTAAATTCTACAGGAAATTTCCGACCTGATATTTCCTCAAAACGGAATCCCTCAATATTTAAAACACTGCTTTACCCTCTGGTGATAGCGTAGAGACCCCATGCACTTATTTGGCAAACGGAATTTATAATAAACATACACTGAAAAATTAGAGATTTGAGGTCATAGCTATTATTTATGTCCTTACCCTCTTACCCTTTATTTGGAACCAAGTATAGAACTACGTTTCTTTTAATGGTGCCGTACGCACATGAACATATTCCTAGTTTATGAAAATTTAAATAACTTTGGGGTGTTTTAAAATGGATTTAATAGTCTTGCTTGGATAAATTAAAAAGGAATTATAGGGAACTATAAGTTTATGACTCTCTGAAGGATCTAACCACCTAAAATTTTTAGCCCATAGCGGAAGTTCTAAAATTTGGTCGGCATGCATGTACCAGCGAGGTACCGAAAAAAAAACCAAAATTTGTCCACGCTCTCACAATTATATTAAATTTTATAATTTTCAACTTTCTAATAATATTATAGGTTTGAACACCAATTTAATAATTGCTTGAGTAATGTATGAAAAATTGTGACACTCGTCGTTTTAAACTAATGAGCCGGCTGTATGCTTGATATTAAACTATTTAATTATTCGATGATAGTGATGGAATAAGGGTGAGTCATATACATATTTATTTAGATTACCCAGTTTTATGCATACGGTGAGACTTATAATAACTTACAAAGTTTCTTAATAAATTTCTGAGCAAAAAATGTATATTGAAAAAAAGTTGAGATTATAACTGCAAAAATATGATACGAGAAACTTTAAAGATATTGTGAGCAATCATAGTGGTATTTAATTTCACCATATAATTTCTACCATCGTTAATTAACGAAGGCATACCGTGGGAACAGTACTGAATTTGATCGACGTACGAGCGACTCTTCGGAAACGACCAACATTTACAGACGTTTGCTTTTCTAAGATTGAGATTCGAAAAAGTTGTCGATTTTTTTCTGAGCCAAATGAATTATGCATGTAAAGTTACGGAAACAGTATCTGTAAATCAATCAGCCGATGGCAAGCTAGTTTTCGGCCTATTTACAAAATGACGGGAGCGGTAGGAGAAGCGCGAGACATGCAGATTCTTATTTACATTGGCTATGGCATTCGATATGACGACTACGATGACAACTTAAAAAGTTACTTCGAACAGTTAAAAATATATTTTTAAAATTTTTCTGATAACAGCAATAATTTGGCTGGAAATGCTAGGAAGATAATTATAAATTGGTGCAAATTCATAGTAACAGTTAATTTCGCCATATAGTATGTCGTGTTATCAAATAGAAGAGATTTCTAATACCAATTAATCTTCCTCCCAATGTTGATTAACAAAGGCATGTCATGACTCTGGTGATAGAAATACTAGTTTAGATAAATTTTTTAATCATTGCAATAAAGTATGGCGCTGTGTGGTTATATTTATTAAATATGTAGCTACATGGATAGTGGCAGCTTTTCACAGTATCCCTATTATGGCCATAATCAATCTCTAAAAAAAATTGCATGTGTATATACCAAAAAACTTGGCATAGTTAGCTGTTGTCCCCAGTGAATATATTAATGAAATTAGCATGTAGTCATGGACATAGTGTGCAGAAATCCAAGGTTTTTTTTCGGTAACCACAGCGTTCATCAGCTGCTGTTTAAAATAATACAAAGGATTTTTTGTTAAATGAAGTGGTTTTTCTTTATTTCCCTCTTCGCGAATATTATCAATCCAAGGACGGCTATCTCGATAATGTGGAAGTGCCATAGGAGTTACGGTTTTGAAAATAATTTATTTCATTCCGTGAAAATTATTCTGCGATAATTATCAATACAATATTTTAGGGTTTGTGTGAGAATTTAGATTGACAAGTATAAGTTGAGAAAAGGGTCGTATTCCTAAGCAACAATTTTAAGGTGAAAAATTTGTTTTAATGAAAAACATTTAATGTGATATGTATGGGTGTATAGAATATGCAATAATTTTAAAGGGGGAAAACGTAAGCATTAATAGGCTTTACAATACCTTATTCCACGTGCCATGTTGTCAACGCGTACAGGAAACGTCCGAACAAATTAATTTCTTTGAAAGAACTATGAGAAAAATATTCATGCAAAGCAATTGACTGAGTGCGATAAACAAACAAACGTTGTTTATCATGGAAACAGCGTTGGTTACAAACAGCATTTGGCGGAAAATTTGGGTCGACAATTTATCTCACGGTCCACCTGGGTGACCGACGTAATAGTTGACAATTTTTGGCGACGATGCACGATGAAAGACATCAGGGAATAGGAAAAGTCGACAGGGCTCGCGGTTTCGTTTCCGAAGCGACAATTTCTGCTTGGAAACCGGGACATGAGTAATAGAATTGCTCTCCATGACAATGACATGGCCCAAGAGCTGCGAGATTAGCCGCGCTCGTAATAATTAGGATTTGAAAAGGTTCTGGCAGCTGAGGCCATATCAGTAGTAAACTCTGATCAGAACATTCCGTTTTATGGAAATACTACATAATTGCCAAAGTTAAGATTTGAACCTACGATATTAAGGTTAGCCAATTGCTGATTTATACAAATTGGACTAGTGTTCTATACAAGGTGCTTGTATGACAGGCATATTTTTTTGCACTGTCAAAATAGACCAGAAAATCCTCATTACTACAATTAGTTCGAGAATCAATGGGGAAACGATGAAAATATTGCAAGACCAGTATGAATTTGAACCTGACTTCGAATAGAAAGTGGATTTGTTACCGGGCAGTGCAGAATTTTCACAAAAACGCTCATGAATCCATAAGGTTCGATCATTGGAAGATTATGGGCAAAACTGGCTGTGTGACTTCAATGCATTTAGCAAAGTATCTGAAAAGTTTTACTTGCCTCATGGAATGGTTGCGTTCATTTAGGTAATCCTTTTTTTTGACGTTGCAATAAACTCCTCGCTCACTATTGGAAATACTTTTATGTTCCAATTAAAACATTTTGAACTGATCCAGATTTCGATACTTCGCCAATGTAAAAATGGAGAAGTATGGGTCACGATTGCCTTAGCTTGAGTATCTACCCATGATATAGTCGCCTGCTGCCTACTTGTGCATCGCAAAAGCTCTTGATTCCACATTCCTTAGCAATGTGTCGGAACATGGGTCGGTTCGTAAAATGTAAAGTGGATATTACAAAGGTATTTTCAGCAATAGGTTCCACAAGAGACGCCTGAGATCTTTAAGTGTAAACTCCTCGTTGAACACATTTATCATTTCTTGATTTTGTCCCTCCGCTAGTGAGTTTAAACTAGCGTACATCTGAAAGCACAATTTGATGATCTGCATTTATTTTATTCAAATCCCTTTCCTGAATATTGTATAAATCAAGCGGTTACCTTTATAGATTCCTTAGAGCCACCAGGATACCTTTTCCCCATCTGAGAGACAAGCTCTCAGATGTTTAGCGTCAAAAAAATATAATAATCTCGAACAAAAGGTCATCCGATGTCATGCTAAACGAAAAAGACTACGATTCTGAGGAATTACTCCAATTAAACGACCTCTCTTGCTTTTCCCCCCTGCCCCAAGATCATAACCCTTCATATCAGAAGGAAATTCTCTCTTTTCTATCCAATTTTGGTCCCAAATAAGGTATTTCATTCAAAGACATCCATTCTTTCTTCACCCAATTCTAAGACCCCACAATACTATTCGCTACCCAAAATCCAAGTCCACAATACCAAAAGCCCGGACACCCCATTGTCTCCAGCATCAACTCATCCTCTGAACGGATCTCTGCATTAAAAGGCCACCACCTTTAACCCATGGTTACTTCACTCCCTTCTTACATCAAAGATTCGTACCTTTTTCTGGAACGTTTACACTCAATCCCAATTCCTCACAACATGACCATTCTCATATCCACAATGGACGTTACATCACTTTTCACCTCCATTCCCCACAAAGAAGGCCTAAACTCCCTCACATATTACCTATCCCTATGAGCCACCACCACATACCCCGTCCACAGATTTCCTCATTGAACTAACCCAACTCGTCCTCACCAAAAATGCTTTCAAGTATAACGATACAATCTATTTACAAGCAAAAGACACTGCAATGGGCACGCGTATGGCTACTGTATACGCTAATCCTTCTATAGGTAAACTTAAACATACCTTTTTCCATCTATAAACCCTTAAAACACTCTTCTGAGCACGCTATATTGATGACATTTTCTTCCTTTGGTTCCACGAACGCGAAACTTTATCCTCCTTTATTTCCTCTCTCAACTCCTCCTTCTCGGTTTATTTCACTTCATCTCAATCTTATTCGAATTTTACTTTCCTAGGTATCGAAATTCACCCTCATAAAAATGACTTTAACACCTCAGTCCACACTAAACCGACCTACAACCAGCAATACCTTCATTTCAAACATATCACATACAAAACGCTCCATCCCCTTCTCACTCTCAGTCCTTGGCTTCCGTCTCTGCAACAACACCCCCTACCAACAGAAATACATGGACCAGCTACATGGCTCTCTCAGGAAATGCGGGTACCCTGAAAAACTACTGAACAGTAAAATTCCCAAACCGTCAACCCAATACACTCCTCTCCCCAAACCAAGCCGCCCAAAAATGCCCTAACCTCATCACCACTTTCTTCCCCGGAACCCACAATATTAAACATATAATCCGTGAACTCTTCCCAATTACTGATAATAGTCAATCCACATCACTCTTTTCTTCCCCCATTGTCCCTCCGTTTGGTTTAAACGCCCGTCGAACTTGCGGAACATCTTCAAGTCGCCAAAACCACATGCGGCCACTATGATCTATTCTCCGTCCCTGTCGGCACCATGCAACTGCCCACGCTGCAAATGCTACCATCTTATTAGACCCGCCACCTCCCTTACTACCAATTCCAACCCGACGAAACCTGCATCTCAAAAAACATTAGATACCGCCTCTCCTGTAACTCTGCCCTACATTCTACGTGGGTGAATGCACCACAACCCTTTCCCACCGCGTGAATAACTACCACTTTCCACCAAATCTCCCATCTTCCTTAATTATCCCAGCCCTACTCACACTGCTTCCCACGACCAATCTTTCGATGACTGTTTCTTTGTTTCGGTGATTGAAACCCTTCCCAGTGCAAGTAACATAGATGTGAGAACCCCCGAGATATCGCATTTCTGGGTGTTCCAGTCATTTAAACCTCCTGGGCTGAATCAAGCCCTCTGAATCCATCCAATAGTCGCTTAAATATCCCCTCCCACACCCTTGTCCGTTTCCTATTCGTCCCTTTCCTCTCTTTCTCTCACCCTTCCCCCATACACATCCCCTCCGCTCTTCCAACGAGAATGGCATTCTGATAGAGACGGGCATGCCATCGAAACATCAAAACTTAATAAATGAGTGTCCTTTCTTTGTCTCGTATTTCTATGTTTTAAAAATATAGATTACACCAGTGTTTTATACTTTTTGTATATATACGAAACTACATACATGTATGTATACACACATACAAGAGCAAACGCAAAGTCAGTGGCAAAGGTAGGAAGAATAAGATTCCCGACAGAATTAAGCTCTTGAAACGGGCATTGAACCACGGACCTAAGGCTACATAGCTTGGCGTTTTTTCATAACTGTTCTTATTTCTTCCCTTTACTCGTATTCTTGAGAAAATGCTTTCGCTGTTGAAAGGATTTCTCTGTGCATAATAATAATACAGTATAATACATGCATATGTGCATATATCCTTCTTTGTCATTAAAATTTCAATCTAGTAGCGTGTTTGCATCAAATCATTAAATTTTCAATTCTAATTATCTTCACTGAGCCGGTAAATTACAGGGTGATTGCCCATGCATAAACCTAATGATGATACGTTTATTATAGTGCTTTTACTATCCCCATGGAAACACTTCTGGTCGTGGAAATGGTCTCGGTGGGCTCACTGCCATACCCTACTAGTTATCGTAACTTAATAGCAACTTCTGCGTTTAGGGAGGGACCATTTCGACCTTTTGGGGTCGGCGCACGGGCGCGTTACCCACCGGACTAATTCGGCAGATTCCACGATCGGGGTTCCACGTTCAAATATTCACCCAACCCATCTGTGCTAATACCTCGATCCCCATCCTCCTGCCCCACACCCGCACCGGGGAATTTCCGCATCCACCCCCGACGATCGTGGGTTTTTCATCGTAAAAAGAAATAAACGATGATGATGAAAATTTCGCTCGGCGGCGGACGAACCAACCCTCTCCGTCGCCCGTCCTCCTTCGGCCAAGCCCACCCCCATCCTCTCACCTCCGCCCCAACCCTCTCCCCTTCGGCCGCGAGCGATTGAATCTCATGAGGTAGGGGCTGAGGGGGGGTGGGAGGTAGGGGACAGAGGCGAGATCCGAAATGCCGTCGGGGAACGGTGACCGTAGAGCGGTAGGCTGGGGGACGGGGGGTGTTAGGGGACCGTCAGCGGATGGCGTGCATGTTTTGCGGTCGGTCGGTAAGCCTCGGACATCCTCACAGCTCGTGTCTCCGCGGGGGGAGCGTCGCCTCCCTCCCGCGAGTCGTGCGGGGCGTGATAGGGCCGCCGGTGGTGGTTGGGAGGAGGATGGGGCGAGGGTAGGAGGGGAGGCGTAGGGTGTTGGAATCGTGACGTGTTGTGGGGGAGGAGAGGACGGAAAGATGTGTTTGGGCTCTCTTCTCGATAAGCCTCGGCGAATGGATGGGGAGAGAGGGAACGGACGGTATGAATAAGTGTAGAAGGAAAATTTCATGCATCTGACATTAAGTTGTGTGCCTATGCTAAGCGTCCATTTTTTTGTCAAAATTCCCACGAATCCCTGACTCCAACTGACACTTCTCCACTCTCACCTAATGCACTAAAATTCGTTGTGCCAGAATATTCATTTCTGCAGCTCTTGAGGGAAAAACGACAAAAATTTTATTCAAGCGTGAACTGAAGTAATCCTGAATAAAACTTTTGCAGTGCGACATCTCTCAAAATAGAAATTTCAGCGTTTGTGTGTGCCTGTTTAAATTTTTAGCATTTTTATAGCGAGCCCAGTGAGTTGAAACGTGGCGCACATATTTTACGTATTAACTAAAAAAAATATTCCAAAACATTGAGTGAGGACTGTTGTGCACTAAGGGATCACATATGCTGTGTTACGAAAAGAAAACCTTGGAAATGGTACGTTGTAGAATCCCCAATATACTGCATAGCGTACATTGTTTCGGTAGATTAAGTAAAGAACCTTAATTTTTGAAAGCGCAGAAAATTTTCTGTTTAATTTAATTACTTTAATATTAGTTTATGAGTAATAAAAATGGCCCATTTACTTAAGCAACATTAATATTAGCTTTGGATCATGAAAAATTTCCTATATTAAGCAAGGACTACTTCTTGCCTTATTGATAAAAAAACAGCAAATGTTTTGGCTCTGTTTATTATTTATTTTGTTCCTTATTTTTAATTCTAAAATATTTCATTATGTAGCAAAATATTTAGCATTTTTAGTCTGAAGCTACGCAAATGTCTTAATGGCCGTCCTATTTTCAGTTGAGTGTTGGGATTAAATTGGTTCCGATCGAGGCACGCGGCGGACCTAAATATTTAATGGCATAAAAAATACATGCATATATATTTTCATAGAAAACTAGGAAGAGTTAGATTTAATGGAATATCGTAGCATTACTGCATTTTTCTTAATAGTTAAAAAAAATACCGTGAGACATATTGCGACATACATTTTAATTTAGGTGGTGACCAGGATATGTGGTAATACATCAGTTCTGCCTTAAAGCAGATTATCCCCATATATTCTGAGAAGGCGGAGAAATCATCCATAAAGAAAGTGAAACTGGTTGAGAGTTGTAACTTGAGAGAGATAGATTCGCTTTTCAATAATTGCTCCTTAAGAAAGGCATGCTTTAGATGTGCTCCTATGAAATATTCAGATATTTTCAGCGCAAAATATAATTTCTAATATTAGGTTAGACTCCAGTTTATAAAAAATAATTTTTAGCTGGATATTATTTTTTTATTTTTGTGGAAATATACGTATATATGTATGCCTTCCCGCGTTACCTCGAGGATATTTCTGCTTAAAGCTCCAATTTAATCACAACGCCGTCGTGATGAGTATCTTTTTGAATCTAATATGCTTTTGATCAAATGCGTTTGTTGATCATTCGAATCTAGGAAATGACTCTGCCTTTTCCTGATAAAATACGGATAAATGTTATATTTATGACAAAGTTTCAATTTTATTAAAACATGTCTAATACGGTAATGATCGTTTACAAGTAGTGAGTTTTGCTTTATTTCCAAACAATTAAACAGTTCTTGCCAACAGTCCTTGAAATCATATTCCATGATATATGATCGCATTAAATAAGTCAGACTTTGGTCATACCGATATATCAGTCATTCGGTAACAAAATAAACACGCTAATGAAACTTTTAATAACGATAAATCAATTTGAATTTGATATAATATATCCAGCCAATGGCATGAACATTTGCATCCCAAGAAGCCAAGTAGTCAACCCCGCACCATCTTCATTGCATATGATTGGGTTAATTGGATTGGCATTTGTTTTTAATACTGTTGAAATCTTTTTCATGTTTCGTTAACTAATCTCTGGTTAAGATATATATTAATTCAATCATTACAGCACTATGCACTAAATGGTAAAGAAATAAAAGTCATTGCTAAATTGCCATGCGACAGTCTGATACCAAGGAAGTTCTTCCAAGTATTTTCCGGCTAAAACTATGTGAGTTATCAATGATTATAAGCAATGGTATTAAATACCATTCATATTAAATATTCAGTGGAGACAAGCAAAATTGTCGGAGTTAATTAAAATCTTCAGTTTTTCAAGGGCTAGTAAACGGAGGTAAGATTTTTGCTTGTGCCGTAAAACTAATTAGGAAGGAATTTACAGTAGTTATAGTACCTCATAAACTTGTACCTCACCTGTAGTTAAAGTACCTCATAAGGTAATCAACGCCACCCAAAAACATAGAGAACTAAAAACAAGAGTTACGAGCTCATTTATTTTATTGGGCAATGTCAATAGTTATGCTGCAGGTAATTAGTAGAAGTCGAAAGATACAGATAATAAGTAGGAGAGCAAGGAAGGTTTCCGCTTAGGTGACGAAGGTTTTAGAAGAGAAATCGAACGCGTGGTGCTATGAACGTGAACAGGAAGGAAAAGGCTACATCGCCAGAATGCATTTTTTTCGTGGATTTCGAAAAGGCTTTTGGCAGATTTAAGTTGACAAAGTTAATTAAAGCACTCATGAATATAGGAGTAGACGGGAAGGATTAGGGGTCTTATTGGAAGCCTCTACATGAATCAGACGACACGAGAAAGGGTAGCGGAGTGGGATGGGCAGTGTTACGTAGGGGATTGAGACAAGGTCTTCCATTATTGGCCGTGCTTGTTAACTCTTACGTCGAGAAAGGGGCAAAATAGCCAAGAAAAGGGCTGGAGGTGAAAATTAAAGCAGACGCTGAGCGATTGGACCACGTATGCCAATGGTAGAGTTTAAATTAGTCACTCAGCAAAAAGATTGCATTTACTGCTGAGAACAATATACTAACTAAATCTCTATTCAGAAACGTATGAGAATCAATGCATGAGTAATGGTAATAAATGACAAAAAATTGGCTGGGGATTTTAAGGACTGGGAAATCGGGTGAAGGAAGTAGTGAGGGAATGTTTGTAGATGATTAAAGTCTCTTTGGGAGCCATCATACCGAAAATATGTTGATGGAAACCTTATTTTTCGACGAGATGAGACGAATTTTCCGCTTAAATGTACACATCGAGAGATGCGTCATCTGAAGTAGGCGCTCCTATGAATACATTTTTCGTATTGAAATAAGAGGAAAGGCAATTTTAGTTTGTCTTCTCTGTTAGCACCTGTAGTAAAGTAATCTGCTCGTGATGGTTGCCCTGTAAAATCTCACATCTTGTTTAGTTTGCGGGAGGAGGTAGACAGAAAATTTCAAATGACGTCATTTTGGACCAGATGAGAATGTTAGAGGCCACGAGAAGCCGAAGAACACATAAATGTACGACCAATCATTTTATTTTTTTGTCTGATGTATTTAATATCTATTGAAGGAAGTTTATTGGTTATCTGGTGTGGTTAGCAAAAAACGCAATAATAATACCATGGTGTTCATCAAATATGAGTGATTTTTCAAGGTGTTTTCAATGCATTAATGCAAGTTGTGTATTCCAAAATGTAATCAATGTACCTGTTTTGAGAAATTAAATGGGATTAGATTTTCATGAAATACTGAATATGTAATACAGTAAAAAAAAAGATGCGAAAGAGTTTCAGTTATTTTTATTGAATATAAAAATATTTCGTCGTGGTAGCCCAATAGGTTTTCAGGGCCTGTGGTTGTAGCAGTTCAGCTACATAATAGAAGAACCCGGATTCAAATCTCGGTTGAAAGATTCAAACGAACCGATCCAAAATCTAAGTGGGGTGATTTTCTTGGATATTCAGCACATGGAAAACCCAATGATAGCATAGGGATAGGAACTTCCTGGAATTCTGCAAATTTGATGTTCCTTTTAGTGCTTGTTTTGGGATGAAATTTACCCTCACACATAAACGAACTTGGGATCGATACTGTAGTTTGATGCCATAAATACGTTTTTCACCATTACACAACTTTGAAGCAATTCCAAAATCAGCGAACTCGCGATTTAAAATTTGAAACAAAAACATCTTTCCTTTGAAAAATACGAGCAAGTTTTATTGAAGTTTTTCTTGCGGTTTATAGGTGGCGTTAGAGCGCATCTTATGTGGTCACATACGTATGTTTTTTCTGTTATTTTAGACGAAAAGGTGGTATAGATAGAATTTAAGGGTGAACAGAAATCAAACTTGAGTGTTTACTGGTCAACTGCCTCCTTACGACGCCGGAGAATACAGCTGAACGCGTCTGTTTTGCTACGGACGGTGAATTGTTTCTCACATCACATAAATCACAACTCGGAGACTGAGGGCTTCAAAAATTCTCACCACTAGATTGAAATTGAAATATACCGTCAGTTTGTGAAGGGCAATGCGTTGCTCTCTCCGCTTATCTCATCCTCCCCGGTGTTTGATTCTTGGTAAGTGAGGAATAAAATGAACAGTCCCTCTGTTGGCAAGAGGTGCGGTTATCTGACACCGGTGGGTGTTTAAATTTTCGATACGGATACGGAAAATTAAGGATAAAATATTGGTATTTTTAGATTAGGACAGTGTTATTACGGTTACGGACTCCACCCACAATTTGGAGAAATGTTTTTGAAATTTCTGGGATTATTGATTCCTTTATTACTCTTGCCTCTACAGTAATAAGTTTGTATACGCATGGTGATTTGTCTTGTAAATAGTTAACAAGAAATTAATTCATATTCCGAAAATACCCTTTGTAAGATAAAAAATTTCGCGAATGAATGTGCGCACTATATCCAAAATACGAAATATCGTATAATTAGCTCGTATCGTATAATTAATCGTATCGTATAATCATCGAGTGATTTTCAGATCTATCGAATGTTGGGAACACTTGACGTCCATTCTATTTATTTATTTATTCTAAATATTATATTTATCTTTTTCTCGTTTTTTTCGTACCTTTAGGTTTCAGTCTCTCATTATTTGCGAATTAACTAAGATATTTAAATTATGTTCTTAAATAATTAGTGTAATAAATTAATAACTGTTTGTGGTACGGACTCCGCTGTGGCTGGCGTGCGTTCGGAAGCTTTAGAATTGTAATCAATTGTGAGATGGTAATGATGTACCCATGGCTGGCTGTAATGAAACATAAGTACGATTAAATTCATTGATGCCTAGTTCTGATATCACATTTTCTATTTACTTTTGATTACGTATCACTCTAATAACAGGACGCATGAATATATATTCAAAATAAATGCCACTGTCCTTCAGTTTCTACCATTACACTCGCCCGAAATCCACAAAGAGTCAATGTTATCACTCTTATTTTCTAGCTATTCACATTAAGCATGTACACTTGTTACATAATAATCCCATGCAAAATAGCCATATGTAAAAATAAGTACTTCATATTTAAAATCCGCAGACACGTTTTTTAATTGATCTCACATGTTGAGGCATTATGAGATAGTGTACTCATAAATACACATTGGATTTCTATATAGAAAACGGTATATATTTCTGTGCACAGAACCTGATGATACCTTAGTAAGTGAAACCGGTCACGTGAGATAATTAAAAAACGTATTTGTGTAATTTTGCAGAGTGCAAATGATTTTCACCATTACATAGAATCCACCGAATAACGCCTGACGAGGTATATTTTATCAAAATTGCCATAGGTAATCTTATATTGGCTAATAATAGTGCATTTCTACCAGAGAAATTAGGTTAATATGTGTAGCATCGAAAAACATTAAGTACACATGCACACGTCAGATCTCTGCCGTGTGTCAATACCCTCCGGAAAATTCGACTCTGCGATCTTTTTTTATCCATAGTATGAATTACATGGGATAAATTGAAGTTCTCGGATGTCCTAATTTTTCCCTGACAAAGAACATACACCAGTAAGTTGAAACTTCTGTTTCTTCTTACCATAAGTTCCCTCTAGATGCGCACATTTTTCACAGCATCGGCGCCATAAATCCATGACCACCGAGAACGCACCAGTAGGGGTCCCCTCTGCCCACTGAAAAACCAGCTGGTTCGGGGCCGACGTTCCTCGAGTTAGTTTGTCTCTTGAAGTTTGGCCCTCTTTGAACTATCGCTCCCACGAACTTAAAACTTTCGGATCCCTAGCAAACATCGCTGCATGTCTCTCTCAATTGACGGTGAATTTCGAAGTGCTAAATCAGGTAGAGAAAACATATTACATGCGTTCCTGTGCACCACGGTGCCATTTTTAGCATTGACGACGGTTCATACATTAACAAAACTTATGAAGACCTAGTTCGCTGAACGATACAGGCATCTCTTACTTGTATTCACCCGCGTATTTTAAGCAAATCATCTTTAAATTTAATACAAGTCTCGAGAAGAAATTGCGATACGTTAGAACTTGAAATCACTTCGTACCTGATTTGTTTAACTCTGCAGCGATTTTATTTTTCATATAAACTTCTCATATTTTTTTATATCAATTTTAGGCCATAGTAGAAATATTTCTTTTTGTAGAGGGTTTCCTCGTATTGTGACGAAAATCTTCAAAATAAATTGGTGCATAATTTAAGTATTTCCGATTTATTTATGTACATATTTTTAAGTAAAAAAATCAACACATCGCCTAGAGGCATGTGTGAGGATACCAGCTATAAAAAACGGAGCGAGATAAAATGAATCAAAATATAAAACAATAAATAGACGTAAACTAGAAATCAAAGGTAGATTGATTGGATTGCCATTTGAATAAAAACATGAAGATGCATAACGGATACCGCTCAATATTCTAACAATAGCTTCGGCGACGTCGTCTCGACTCCTACCTCCCTCTCTTGAGTTTTGGAAAGAAATAAGACGTTAGAGTGGTACTTGGAATTCATTGGTTTGCATTAACATATCATTGTGGGAACACAATGGTAGGCATAATACATATTTTTTGAAGTGGACTGGCTTTCAGGGAAAGATCCAAATCCGTTTGCATGCACTAAAATATGTATTGAACAATTTTATGGGGAAATTGGTCAAGTTAAAAGAAAAAATATTTCTTCACGTCCTAACATTCACGCAGGCTATTCTCACTGGTGAATTTTGACTGCGAATCATAGAATATTTTGATCGTAATTCTGCATTTGTAACGCGAATAAATGGAAATGCGCTGCGCCATGTCTCGCATAGAAAACCCATTCTGGCCATAGGTGACGGCGAAAAGCGGGCGCCAGTACAACCGCGGAAGTTTCGAAAGGAGACGCTCAAGTCTCAACACTGGATCCCTCTATGGCCGAATGTTCCTACTATACTTTTGGAGGCGTTCAAACTGCCAAGTTACGTACACTTTAGCTTTTGCGCCGTATCAAATTTCTATCAATAAATAAGATGTTAGTTTTTTATATTCCATTGGGTGACAATATGAAACAAAAGCTTGGAAATTCATGTTTTTTTCAAATGAAAGGTCTTCTCAAGTCAAAATTCGTGCGAATCGGGATCTTGTAGCTAAGAATCTTAACAATGGCAAAAAATGAAACAACCGAGGAATAATTTTTTTATTTAGAAAGATTTCTCTTCCGTTACTTATTAATGATTGGGAGGAAATAAATTACATGCCCTGACATGGCAAACAACGTAAAATAAGAAATGTGTTAAATGAAGGGTGATCATACATTATTATTCACCTTATTTAATGCGGCAAAATTCAATGATATATTACAAAATTAACACGTGATTTATATGTTGCGGCTTCATTGACTTGGCTCTAGCGTTGCGTCAGCGGCAGCTGTTGCAATTCGACTACGATAAAGGTGGAGGTTACACGCGACATTGCATGGAAATTTTGGTTTAGTCTGAAAAAATCCTCATCCGAGGCTTACTTAAGTGCAGAAGAACAGAACTGTGGAAGACTTCTGGTGAATCTGCTATTACCAATAGCACAGTATGAGGATGGTTAAATACGTTTCAAGAGACATTTGATTCCAAAGGAATGTCCACAAAGAGATCCTGTCACTGCTCTTACGGAGATAAATATTGACATCAATGCTGCCACCATAACAAAAACTCTACGAATAAAGTTAAGAATATTTTGAGAAATATTGCAAATTATATTGGTATAACCCGTATGTTGTCAGTAGAACAAATGCGCATGAGAGTATGAGACGTGCTTGTACCGTTGAGCTCTGCGACACTCACCGCGACATCTTGATCATCCCGGGGAAAGCAGTTTGAAGTGCTCTCTTCTCTCCATAGTTCCGACCTATTTTCATGTGATTGTATCCTAATCCCCAATTAGAAGGAATGTTTTTATTCGTCAAAAACATGTCTAGTTGAACTGAACATGTTTCAACTTGCAATGAGTGCCGGTGACATAATGGTGAAATCATGTAAATGACGCTGCAACACAGAGACATTAAAAATTAAACTTATAATAGAACATAAAACAAAATTCGTTTGCGTAAACGTATGCAAGTTTTAATTAAAACAATTATATAATCACTTTTTATTAAACACTTCTCATCTATCCTTAGATATTATTATTATTATTGGTACTTTACCGTTTAAGATAGGCATTGCCTCGACAAAGACTGAAAGGCGACATATTTTATTGTCTCTCCCAAAAAAACACAACCTGACACCCGACACTACAACAAATCCCTCTTCGATTCCACCTTCTTCCTTCCTGGATTTCTACCAACAATCTTGTCTCCTCCCCCATTATGCCTAGGACTTCCTCGTTTGTTTTCCCTTCGGTCCTTTTAATCTTTTTCCATCCATCTCAACACCCACGTTTCAACCTACGCCTATCAACCTGGCTCAATGACCATGTTTCCGCGCCGTAATTAACCATTGTTCATAAAATTTTTTTAACCAATCTTTTCTAAAAATCCTTTCCTTACCTCCCTGTCATCAAATTTATTCTTTTTGTGAAAGCCTCTTTGCCTAACACAATTTTCTTCTTTTGTTCCTACCACCATTTTGGCTCAAAACTAATTAACCTACCTATTTTAGGCATATTGTTTCATCTACTCTATTTTATGAAGACCTAGTTTAACGTTTAACTTACCTTTTTCGAAAAGCGTATAACATTCGTTCTGTTTAATTTGATCTTCATCCCATACCTACCTCACCGTGTCTCCCGGTCAGATATGCTTGCAATCCGTTGGCTGACTGGCTTACTAAAGCTTGACTATCCGCAAATCTAACTCATTTTTTGAATTCTCAACCGAATTTCATTCCTATCTCCATTTCTTCCCGCGCCTCTTTAACCATTTCCTTCACATTTATGTTGAAAAGCCAGGGTAATATTGGGTACCCATGTCTTACCCCTCCTACTAACCATACCCATCTCGACTATTCTTAAAAAATCCTAGTAAAATATAGAAGATATATCACGTAAAAATGTCATCCCACAATGGTGTAAATCACAGTGAACATGTTAACAGGTTAAGACAAAGTTTAGAATGCATGTAGTAAAATTTATGGGAGTTAATATATAATGGCTCAACCCAATAACTTTTGTACATTTTTAAGCCACCTTGAGGAAGCTGACATATTTATTCATGAGAACTTAAAGCTAAAGAACTTAAAGTTAGTTCTTCGCAATTTCTTCCAAGTTCAGCATCAATGATTGACGAGAAAGTAATTCCAGAAACCGATATCTTCCACAGCATCACTTCGCGGAAACAAATAGCCTTTCTAAGTTTGTAGACGCAGCGGCGGATAGAGTAGAAAAAAATTAATTATTGAAATTTAATAGGGTTTTGCGGTGAATCAAATAGCTAAATCTTCTTTTATTCTTAATTAGTTTATTTAAAATAAAATAAAATAATTAAATGGGTTTAGTCAAAAGCTTTTTTTTCTTGACATAATATTCCACCATTATTATAATTGTTTGGCAGTTGACCGTCAGAGATGTATAAATCATTATTATTTTATATTTTTCAACTACATTTTTCAACCTCCTGTAGCAGACAACCTGGCCCCATGATGCAATTTTACACATACGACAATAAACTCTTCTTCAATTCCGCATATACCCTACCTATCTTCATTCCACCTCACGTGCCTCCTTTTCTTATACTCCTTCTTCCGCGTTTGTCTTAACGATCCACCCTCTACAACAGTCTTCAACATACCGTCGCCAATCAAAATGCTTTGCTTCCATCTTTCCTGCCTCCAATGAATTTCTCCAAACAATACTCTCCCCCCCCCACCTTATGTTTAATAATTCCTCATTTGATTTCCTAACCGTCAATTTTAAATCTTCGTACTTCTCCACTCTCAAATCTCAAAAGAAAATACTCCAATCTGCGCCCATCATTTTCCTTCAACCACCATGCTTCCGCAACACACGAAACCACGCTTCATGTCAAAGTTTTCACTAATCTTTCCATAGCATCTTTCCTGTTTTCAATTCTCTCCTCCTTGTGAACACTTCTTTGCCAAACGCAATTCTTCTTCTGGTGTCCCAAATATTTTGACCAACTTGGCTCCAAGTACTTCCAAGATATTCGACCTCCTCTAGGTTTAACGTTTAACTTAGCCTTGATCCTTATCGAAAATCTCATAACATACGAGTCTCGTATGTTTTTAAAATATATCTTCATCCCATACCCATCATGTATCAGTATTAGCTTAATGAATATATCTTAGATATATAGAATGAATTATCTATGATATGATGCTAACTTTGCTATTATTCCCTAGGGCCATGGATTCTATTATTAGGTACAAATATTTACACTTATTTCTTCTATCGGTTCAATTTTCCATGTATTTATGTTAGAGAAATGAAGTTTTACGTGTATATAAAGATTTACTTCCCAGTGAATTCCATTAGGCCTCCAAGAAATAATCTCGCGCCACTCTGCAGTTAACGCTACTGCTACTTCGTTTTTATATTTGCTTTAATTGTGAATGACTTTGGCTTCATTTTGTGGAAATTACAATTACTGAGGAATTCTTCCCAAGTTCTTTTAAACGTATTTAAAATTGTGCTCTCCCTTAATTGCATACATCAATTTATAATATTTCATTTTAAATTTTTGTCTTCCATCAATATGAGTTTGTGAAGTTTACAAATTTAAAATGCTTACATCATAAGTGTCAAATTTGCTGTCAGATTTAGTTTTTCACATCACTGATTGTATTTTAAGCATGATTGGTTGTATTTTAAGGATGATCCTCTTCAAAATATTGTACATCAAGTAATGAGAACAGACTGTAGTTCACCGGCGCAGCGTAAAGTGGCTCTTTAACAACCATTTTTTCCATCCCCACGGGCTCTGATGACATTCGCCACTCGCATTTGGCACGTCCTCAAACATGACATGTTGCCAAAGTGGCATTATGTGATACGCCGCCAGATGGATAAACGTTCCAAGGATTACGTTAACGTGTCAAAAGTATACATGTAGGTGGATTGAATTAACCGAAAGTTATCGAAATTAATTCGCGCATGAGATTCGTATATGATCAAGCAAGGGTAATTGCACTGTGAAAATATCACCTCAACTGTCAACGACCGCGACCCTTCCGAGAGGAAATTTGCTGACATATATTTCACAAACTTTGTCATTCAGAATTTTTTATCGAATGCCATATTTTTGCGCATCATGAAAGATCCCTTTTGACGGGAGAGGTAGCGTTTTTCATCGATTGGAATTGAATATGTTTTTTGTTTACTGTCTTTTTTTAAGTTTTACGTACTTTTACTGAAAAATAAATTACTTTTTCTCGAATACTCAATTTCGAATACCATTCTGGATGTGCAAATTATTTTAAAATTGTGGAGAAATGTGTCTACGTCGTCATCATCATCTCGTAAAGACTTTTTTTCTACAGTAGCATGAGGATCGGAATGGCACTGTGGCTAGTGCGCCGGCTTCCTACTCCAAATGTTCTAATTCCGAGAGTCCCGTTGGCGGCGAATTTTTCACCTCTGTCTCAATCCTCACTTTGGATCCGTGCTGAGAGCCCTTCAAGTGCAGCACTTCGTCCGTTCTTCCTGGACGTTAATAAATCTGAACTCCTTGGCGCGTCCCGTGAAGAGTGGAGTAATGCCCTCGCTGGTCTTCTATCCTCTCGCCCTCCTCAAAAAAAAAAATTCCTACGTCACCGGATAACCCTCATCGCGAAAAGGACCGACCCCCCCCTCTCGGACTGTGGAAAAGCTTCCACTAATTAATCCTTTGGCAATGGAGCATTTTTATCGTATTTCGTCGCAACTACGTTATATGGTTCCGCAACATTTCCGATGTGATTAGCGCTCGGCGCTCTCGGACGGCACCGTCGGAAGAGAGGCATTAACCGTCCTGAGGGCAGTGAGAGGGCGAAAGGGAACGGAAGGAAGAAATTGAAGAAGTGGAGAGAGAGAGAGAGAAGGGAAAGAAACTGAACGCCGGCGTCATCCCGTTCCAAACGAATCAAACACCAGGAGGGTCGCGTAGTGTTTAACGATCCCCTTCGCTCCCCAAGTTTGCCGATGATCTCAGCCGTCCTCTCTTGACAAATGCCCCATTGTTCCTTCCGAACGCTGTCGGAGGACAAGCGGCAAAGCATTTACTGAGGAAATGTCAGGAGGGGAGGGGAAGAAGGAATTGAGGCGGAGAATGGTCGAAAATCGAGGGAGGCGTGAGGTGATGGACCGAGAGAAGGGATGGGGATGGGAGAAGAGGTCGTTCGTTCCCTCATCCGCTTGAAGGGCAGCACTCGACATTATGGATAGGGCCCTGTCACCTCAGGATCCTCTTCGTGAAATTTTTTTGTAATTAAATGTCCTTGTACGTATTTTGTTAACTTCACTCAATGTTCGTCGTAACGTCAAGAACACTGTGTTGAAACTTGTCGATACCCAAACGGATGGGCTCAGACGCA